>NC_064639.1:919772782-920372782 GCF_023864345.2 Schistocerca serialis cubense
TCCATCTTTTTAACAGTTTCTTCTACCACAACAGTTAGGCCGAATTATTTGTTTAAATGATCAAATTAACAGATATAGTTACGCAAACATTATTTTTGACAAAACTGGTAATTATTTTGGAATTAATTATGAGCTGGTTTTGCTAACATGTTTTCAAATAGAGCCAAATAGATCCTTTAAGAATACTACTAGTTGTTCCTCCAAATGTTTATAATTAGTACAGAATTTATATTTGTTTATAAGTCAACAAGAGAAATTAAGTTAGGAAACAATTAGTGATTTCACCCTGTAATGAAAGGTAATAACCAGTAATAGTAAAAATAAATTAGAAAATCAATTAGACACATAAAGCTAAGCCCAAAATTAGATCTGGTGTTATATCCTTTAAAACTGAGGGTCAAATGCAGATTATACTCATGTATGTTAATTGTTACTAGCCAGACTTGAAAAATGCATTTTAAGGAGGTAGATGGCAAAACAAGAGGGGAAGTAATATTATCTCAGCTTGCTTCGTCACATGTTGCTGAATGTAGTTTCTTATTCGACAAATTCAATAAAGATGTCCTGGTTTTTCCTGCCTCAATTATTAAGTGCAACATCAGAACTTCCTTTCTGATACCTTATCTTTGCTAAAGAAAACATTGATAAATTACAAATTATCACCAAATTGGTGATAAAACTCTTGCAAAGAAATCATTTAGTAACCTAAAAAGCTAGTGCTACTCTGTTTATTGCTTTCTCAACATAGTCACTGCACACACTACGCATTTGATTCACACACTGTCTACTGACGACAGGACCATAACGACGATGTTTGGCTTCATTTTGGGTATCATATTTTCCATTTTATTACCTGAAAAATTTTCTGGTTACTTACTTGGCTGAAAAATTGAGTCAGCATTTGTCCACGGTCAGCGTGATGTTGAGATCAGATAAAGGACATTAGTATTATCTATTTTCTCAAGTGTGTAGTGAAATGATAGCTGTGTTTCTTTTTCTTAGTATTAACTTGTGTTACCTTTTGAATAAATCCCTGCTCTGTGTGTAGTAATTCTCTGAATAGAATATATTGCTCAACAGCCACTTTTAAGAACATTTTAAAATAAGTTTGTTTTAGTAATGTGTTAATCTCCATGGAAAAGTTATTGCACAATTTTAGTCTTATGTAGAAAATGGTGCTTCGAGATTTATGTTTATTTTTTCTTGGAAAACTTAAATACCAGCCAGATCTCGTTCTATGGTTGTGGATAGATCTGTTTGTGCAATAATTATCAAAGTCATTTTAGATGTTCATAACTGATTGGTAAATGTAATCACAGTGTATAGTCAAAATCCCCAACGGATCTTTACAACCAGCCCAATTATTATTTTCGGTTATTATTGATGTGGCACTCTTCTGTAATATAAAATTGTGTCCATATTTCAGTATTTTTGACGACCATTAATAAGTTTGTGCCTTTTAGTCGAATCTAAATGCAATGCTTATCTGGCTAGTGGTTGCTGAGCTCCCCTCCTGTCCAAAAAATTATATGTAGCTCTAATCACGACAAATGTGACCGAGAAGAAGACTGGTCTTAATTTCGCTCTGCCAAGAGGAAATTAAACCTGATGCTTTAATAATCGCATTTCTGAAGCATTCAGTCAAGTCTCCACATTTTAGCAGAACTTAGTTAAGGTAAGGAGATACTATAGAAGCAATTCCGCTAGGAGCATAGGGAGCATGTTTACACATTGTCTCTGTTGGTGTATGAAGCCATGCCATACGAAGGATAAACATGAGACTATAGGCTGACAAAGCAAGATATGCAGTGATGTTCTGCAATGGAAGCGTGGGTGTTCGGCGAATGTCTGACTAGCGCTGTGTATGAGAGTTAATAAAGGCTTGGTAAATTTTGCAATTGGAGAAATTACAACAATTTTGTTGTGAGTAAGGCGTATGGTTGTTATTGCTCATCTGTGTGACAACGTGAGGCAGGAGGTTCCAAGGACGTTCCGACGAATTATTTACTACCTACCATAGAAGAAAAAATTGCCAAGGTCCAGCGGAACGTGCAATATAGGCATCTTGTTTCTTTATTCCATATTTACGGCGGCACGAGTCAGCGACATTGGAGGAGCGTTCATGCTGGATTTTGAAACAGGAGTCGCCGTTTTCACTTTGAGTAGCTCCCCAATTGTCCTAATAAGGCTGAGTGGTCACAGCCCTTTCACTAAGAAAAAGTGATAGTAACTCTGAAAATTACATCAGCCTCCTCCGTATGATAGCTCAATTAGATGAAGAACGAGATGGAGTTTGCAGAAGCGTAAACTGTCATTCTTCATACTTCTTTTTCCTGTCCTAATCCCTCATCTACACAGGGTCGGCAAGTTAATTCGGATTTGGCAGTGTTATTGGTAGAGGGTGGCTGGATGCCATTGACATCACCCCCCCCCCTCCCCCCCAAGAAGAAATTTCCGAATCGTTTAACGTGTAAGTAGGCTGTTTAGGTTTTTTATTGGTAACGCCACCTCTGTATGAAAATCACTGGCTGTGCTGTGTGAAGTCTGTGGCTGCTTTGCATTGCTGTGATACTCGCCATTGTAGTGTTAGGCAGCTGGCTGTGAACAGCGCGTAGCGTTGCGCAGTTGGAGGTGAGCCACCAGCAGTGGTGGATGTGGGGAGAGAGATGGCGGAGTTTTGAAATTTGTCATGAACTGCTATATTTATATATGATGATATCAAGGTAAATACATTGTTTGTTCTCTATTAATATCTTTCATTTGCTAACTATCCCTATCAGTAGCTAGTGCCTTCCATAGTTTGAATCTTTTATTTAGCTGGCAGTAGTGACGCTCGCTGTATTGCAGTAGCTTGAGTAACGAAGATTTTTGGTGAAGTAAGTGATTTGTGAAAGGTATAGGTTAATGTTAATCAGGGCCATTCTTTTGTAGGGATTTTTGAAAGTCAGATTGCGTTGCGTTAATAATATTGTGTGTCAGGTTAAGCACAGTCCTGTATAATTTTTCAAAGGGGACGTTTCATATGGCGACCCTGCCAGGATACCTCACTGGAATCTTCTGATTTTTTTTTCTTGTAGTTTGTGTAATTAGTGTAGCCTTTGTTTATTGCTAGCGCGCAATTGTAGAGAAATCTCCTTTGTAGTTGCAGTCTTTCATTGTTGTACAGTAAAACAGTTGTGGCATGCATGTAGATTTGCACCAAGTATTTCGCAGCTGCAATTAACTAGATATTATTTTCAGTGTTATGTTAATGTGTTCTCTTATTTTTGCTCTTCAAATTGTGCTTTTCTGTGTTGTCGTGTGAAATATTGTGACAATAATGGCGTGTGAAAAACGTAATACTAGCCTCCAAAGTAAACTGAGAAATGACAGTGAAGACGAAAGCAGTGTGTTAGCGCCGCTGAGTAATGAATTAACAGACATTCAAAGTAGTAATTTGGTAACTGTGCATAGGGAAATGAAGCGGGCGGCAAACAATGGCGTGGACAGTGAAACAATTAGTGAAGAGGGACGCATTATCGATCGATCGGTCGGCAACAGCTCGCCTCAGGAATCGGGAATGACAGGACACAATTTTGCAAATACTGTAGACTCAGGTTTTGGGTTCTCACCGTTTTCTCAAATGAGTCAAGACACATTTTCCGCTTGTAAAAATGTGAATGTTGCCGGTGCAACTTCACTGCCGAAAAGCACTGAGGAACATGTTTCGGACACCAGTTTATTGTTATTACAATTAATGCAACAAATGGGACAAAAGCTTGAAAAGTTAGACACAATGGAACAAAATCAGAGACAAACAGAGCAAAAGCTTCAAAAGTTAGACACACTGGAACAAAATCAGAGACAAACACAGCAAAAGCTTGAAAAGTTAGACACCACACTTGAAAAAACACGTGAAGATTTAACTACTGAGTTACATAACATTGAATCGAAATGTCAAAAGGTCTGTAATGACGTAAAAACACAAATTTGTGAGCATTTCCAACCTATTTTTTCGCGTCATGAAAATGTATTACAGAATCACGAAGCATAAAAGAACTGCAAACTATTGTTCATGAAAATCATGAGACCTTGCAAGCTAAAATTGACTCAGTTGCATCTACCGATTCGGTTACGCAACTTGCAAGAACTCAGGAAAACTTAAAGGACACAGTAGATTCGATTTCAACACAAATGGACACTCTGAAACTTGGTTCAGAAAAACACACTGAGGAAATGTGTTCACTATCGGAGAAAGTAGCCAAACTTTCGGATCAGTTCAATAATTTATCTACGAAGGTAGATGATAATCTGAATGACACAGAAGAGTGCAAACAAATTAGGAAATTCAAACAAAATCAGAATCAAATTAATACGCAATACAAAAGAGAAATCCGGGAAGTACAAGATCAGTTGGCACAAGTAATACAAAAATTTCATATTTCAGAGGACACTCGCGCTCCAACACGGGAAGAGGAACTTAGAAATACGGAAAAGCCACAAAATAATAACACAGGGCATTTCGGAAATTATGAAAGAAATTGGCAAGGTGCACCGAATTTTGAAATGGAACCGCCGAAACGACGTAACAATGACCGATATGCGACTCGCCGACATGATGACTTTGACTATAAGCTGTTCATTACTACACGTAAATTCAAAACATTTAAGAATTCTGGCAACGACATTCATCCACAAGTGTGGCTCCATCAATTCTCTCATTGTTTTCCTCCCAACTGGTCATTAGAGCACAGATTAGAATTTATGTGTGGCTACTTAGAGAATGAACCAGCTGTAAGAATGCGATCGGTCATTCACGATTGCCACAGTGAAGGAGAGTTTTACCATGCCTTCCTCTCAGCATATTGGTCTCAAGCCACACAAGACCGAGTAAAACATAGCATCATAATGATGAAACGTTTCGAACAATCTGAATTTTCCAGTTTTATGAAATATTTTGGAGACATGTTGCATAAGAATCAGTATCTTTCAAACCCATACAGCCCCTCAGAACTCATCCGCATTTGCTTAATCAAACTGCCTGAACATTTACGACATATTATTTTGGCAGGACGTTGCAAAGACGACATTGAAGCATTTCAGGGACTCTTACAAGAATTAGAAATTGACACTGACAATCGCGGAACGCGAAACCAGGAACACAACAATTACAGGTCACATCCGTCGCAATTCCGCGATGAAAGAAGTAATAACTTGACACGACAAGGCTATTCTCACAACACAAATCGTGACCAAAACAGACACCACCCGTATGACAACCGTTGGCAGAGTAGTAATAACTACAGGGAAAGATCACCTCTCCGTGGTAATGACTATCACAGAGACAATAAGAGAAACAGACAATATGGGAACCAAAATAAATATTATCAAGGGAGACAGAATAACTTTAGACGCAACGGACCAGCGCGCAGTTACGATTCAGGGAGAAATTCTCCACCATGTGACCGACAAGAAAGAAACTATGGAATCTACCGACATGACGACAGACGATATGATCGTAACGACAGACCTGAATTGCATCAGAACTGGCGGGATTCAAACAGAGCAGGGCCCTCTCGTCACGGTGAATTTGTAGAAGTTAGGTCTCCAAATCCCAATAACGACGCGCGCCAACGAAGAGACAATAGGCAACGACTCACACCGCTGGCAGCAACAAAACGTACTTATGAAACTGATGACGCAGCTGCCGTAGCTAGTAATTACGTAAAAATGGAAGACATTAGGGACATCTTACTCCAGCAACACGACGTAAAACTTAACAGCATTGCATATCCTGTGATTCACATTACTGTAAATGACGTAAAATTTACGGCAGTACTTGACTCTGGCAGTCCCATCTCAGTAATTAGTGAAACAGCCTTTAGCAAATGCAACAAATCGAACGATTGCCCCACACTTGCGTTACGTAAGATTAAATTACAAGGTGCAATCTTTGGAAAAAGTGTAGATGTACGCCAACAAACCAACTTAGAATTCTTTTGTCAAAGCCACAGCTTCTCTACGAACTTTCTTATTGTTCCATTATTGTCGACGGAAATTATATTGGGAGTAGACTTTTTGAATGAATTCAAAGCAATCTTAAACTTTCACGATGCTGAAATAAGTTTAGAGAAGGAAGGTAAGTCAATAGCTTTGAAATTTGAAGATTGGCTCTCAAACCATGACGAAGAAATCAATCGGCTTTACCTTCTGTTGGACAACAGTTCGGAATTTTCTACGGAACTAGACACTAACAATCACTC
The DNA here is from genome assembly GCF_023864345.2 of Schistocerca serialis cubense. Classification (NCBI taxonomy): domain Eukaryota; kingdom Metazoa; phylum Arthropoda; class Insecta; order Orthoptera; family Acrididae; genus Schistocerca; species Schistocerca serialis. The sequence continues at coordinate 919,779,025 of NC_064639.1, forward strand.
TGCAAGAACTGACAGGGATGATATCGACGGCATATTTGAAATTAATGAGTTAATTCAGAATAAAATTCAAACAATTGAGAATTGTAATGACACTGATAGGCAGGACCTTTTTGAGATTTTACAAGAACATTCCACAGTTTTTACTCATAAAACAGGAACAATCAAGGGATTTCAATACCAATTTCGTGTTCGTGAGCATACTAAATTGTGTGTTAGACCATATGTAATTCCAGCACATTATAGGGACCGTGTTAGAACAGAAATACAATCTATGCTTGACGAGGGCATTATTGAGCCTGCAGTAAGCCCATACAACAATCCATTACATGTTGTTGAGAAGAAAAATGGATCGATCAGGCTTGTCTTAGATTCGAGACAAATCAATACGATCATTATTCCTGAAACAGACAGGCCGCAAACGTTGGAAGAACTTCTTCAAAATTTTAATGGTGTAAAAGTGTTGTCTTCCATTGATCTCAGATCCAGCTTTTATCAGATCGAACTTCATCCAGAATGTAGAAAATACACAGCTTTCCTTTGTTTCGGCGTTTGTTATCAGTTTCGGAAACTTCCCTTTGGTTTGAACATTTCTTCAGCAGCATTCATTCGCGGGCTAAATTCCATATTACCTGAGTTCTTAAAACGTCACATCACCTTATATGTGGACGATATTCTAATAGCAGAAGCTTCATGGGAACTACATAATCGCATCCTCAACAGTTTGTTACGTATTTTTGCAGAATCTGGAATTACAGTTAACTTGGAAAAGTCTGAATTCGGTAGGTCAAAGGTGAGGTTTTTGGGACATATTATTTCTTCTGAAGGCATTCAGCCGGATCCTGAAAAGTTAGAAGCAATCAGAGCCATTCCAGTTCCATCCACAAAAAAACAAGTCCGCAATTTTCTAGGTCTCGTAAATTTTTACCGTCGTTTTCTGAATATGCAAATTCTTGTTACACCAAAACTTTGTTCTCTCACTGGAAAAAATACTATTTGGAACTGGGACGAACAAGCACAGTTGGAATTAAATTCTTTGAAAGAATCGCTACTTAACGCGCCAATACTAGCTCATCCAGATCTGTCACAAGATTTCTGCCTTAGCACGGATTCTTCTAAAGTCGGTCTTGGTGCCCATTTATTTCAAGAAGCCACAGAAAATGACACTACTGTTCAGAAAACCATTGCTTTTGCTAGCCGAGTGCTAACAAAATCTGAAAAAAATTATTCCGTTACTGAATTAGAAGCTTTAGCTATCGTTTGGGCATTTAACAAATTCCGTTACTTTCTTTCTGGTAAGCACGTAAAAGTATACAGTGATCATCCTGCATTACAATTTCTTATGTCTTCAAAATTAAATCATGACAGGTTAAAACGTTGGGCATTGTTTCTGCAAGAATTCCGCTTCACAATAGTCTACATTCCCGGCAAGGAGAACATTGTTGCGGACGCACTGTCACGCGCACCGGCTGGGCTTGAGAAAAGTACCACAGAAGGCAACCTAGAGAAAATTTTCAGTATTCTTTACATTCAGAAAGTCGCCTTTGAAAACTTCATCACCACATCTTTAAAGGACATTGCTCATGAACAAGATAAAGATCCGATTTGGAAAGACATTAAGAGCAACTGGCATGAAAAGACACACACTCAGATTCGGCATTATTATCTGGTTAGAAACAACATACTGTTCAAACGCTGCACTGTTGATGACAAGCTATGGGTACTTTGCATTCCTGACGATTTTGTTAATAAGCTCATTTGGTACATTCATTTCAGCTATGCACATTTTGGCCCACGAAAATGTTATTCTTCGAACGACTTGTTATTTTAACAATATGGAAAAGAGAATTCGAAGAGTCTTGTCTATTTGTAAACTTTGTCAAAAGGCGAAACCATCTACTATCTCCCGTCGTGCTCCGCTGTTTCCTATCATTCCTTCTAAATTAAAAGAATTTGCTGCTGTTGATCTCTTGGGACCGCTTGTCAGAACATCTAATGGATTTTCGTACGTTCTAGTCGCTGTTGAACTTACTTCAAAATTTGTTTCTTTCACACCGTTACGTAAAGCCACTGGACGCTCTGTATCCAACGCCTTTGTTAAAAATTTCTTACGTGAAGTTGGACACGTTAGTAAAGTCATTTCAGATAACGGACCGCAATTCAGATCTGCTGTTTGGTCACGCATGCTTTGGAATCATAAAATCAAACCTGTTTTTATTTCATTCTACTCACCACATTGTAACCCATCTGAACGGATTATGAAAGAAATCAATAAGCTTTGCAGACTTTATTGTCACAGGAAGCATCAGCACTGGGACAGATATTTACACTTATTTCAAAACGTGCTGAATGAAATGCCTCACGACTCCACTGCTTTACCACCTACTCTTGTACTGAAGAATGAAGAACCACCGAACAGAATCAGAGAGCTTGTACCTTTCCCGAATACACGTAAACTTCGACACAAAGACATAATTGATTTGGCTCTTAAAAATATAAAATCTGCAGCAGACAAAAGGAGAGAACTACACCGTAAATCAAATGCAAAGAAATTATGTATTGGTCAGAAAGTTCTCATTAAAGCTCATTCGTTGTCACATAAGAAGAAACACTTGAGTCACAAATTCTTTCTAGTTTACAATGGACCTTACAGAATCCGACGTATACCACATGATAATTGCGTTGAAGTTGAAACTCTGCGTACTAGGAAGAGTAAAGGTTTACACCACATTTCACATGTAAAACCGTTTATTGAAAGATAATCTGCTTTTTAACTTTGTCATTGCCATAAAACTTTTCACTTTATATTACTAGTATGCTTGTCAGACTTAGAATCTGTTAACATGCAACAATGTTTGAAGTTAAATATCCAGTCAAGAACCAAGAGAACTTATTGAAACAGAAATTACGAATGCATTGTTATTGTGAACAGATGACACAGTGTTATTGTGTGTGTACATTCTTGCTTGTTAGTTGCACGATTGCATAACGACTATAAGGCTCACATACTTAGAACATTTACCAGTAGTGCTAATGAGATTTTAATGCAACATTTTGGTTTACTTGAAAATACATTCTGGGTTTAAAGTACTTTCTGTGAGATACCAGACGACAGAGTGATTAGTTTATGTGACAGATACACGATTTTATCACGACGCTACTAATGAGTGACAATTTACAATGTTGCTTTTGCGCTATATCTGTTTTATATCTGCACAGTTTTTCTGAATTATTCTGGAAAGTAAAACAGGTTTTAGTAGTAACTTTTGTGGTATAGCTACAATGAGACTGCCTTTTCCGTAGCACAACAATACATTACAGCACAGTACTTTCCTCATCACGGCAATAAGCGTAATAACTAAGACATTTATACGCAAAGCATTTCACTTTTGTGTATTATGAGGTAAGTACATTGACTTCTGCAGAACTTAGCTTTCGGAGGACGATAACTACGACACTTCCACACAGATTATGTTGCAACAAGACGCACATTTAGCGCTACAGTACACGTATTTGAGTGATTAATTTTGTACTTAAGACATTTATTTTTAAAGATTTTTGAATTACAAAGAAAGTTTTGCGTGATACATTTCATTCCATTGCTGTAATCTGTAACACCTGAGGGTATAATTACATTAATCCTCAGGGGGGTACACGCATACTTTGTGTACCATGTGTGTGGCAACCACAAGGAACCCTAGCTAATATGGTATTTGCTTATACAACTTTACACATCGGTACCATATTTCTCTAACACACAAATTACACAGCTATCTGATCATGTAACTGAGAGATAAACTTTTTTTTATTACATCAGTGACAGATGTTTACGCAATTACATAGTTGGATAACTTCACACTTATGAAATTGTATTTTGTCTGTATTTTGCGAAATGCTCATATTTTTTCGGAACCATTGTGATACTATGAGAGCTTTGAATGATGTATTTGGTAAGGGAGCATGATTTTTAAAGTACGTTTGAGGTAGATGACACTATTGAAATGAGCAGAGAATTTTTTTAGGTTTTGAAATTATTGGAGGAAGCTACGACGATTTTGAGAATTGACTGAGATGTTATGATATTATTACGACGACGATGTGTACTATGCTGTTGAGATATGTTTATGATCAATAAGATGATGCTACCGTATATGAGGAATAAGAAGTATGTTGGAAACCGTTAAGAGATTGCTCATTTTGTTTAATATCTGGTTTCCAGCTGTGTTGCAGCATTGGTTTTATAAAATAAACTTAAATGCATCTGCTAATGTGAACACTTTCTGTCAACAGATTTGTTAAATAAGTATTTTCTGATCCACATTCTTCGAAAAAGGAGCTCTTGGAATGGAGAGAACAATAAGAAGGGACTAATAACAGTAACTGCATCTATAATTTTCTTTTCAAGTACTTGGTAATTTCTTTTGTAGAATAATTTGTGGTGCACCACTTTAATTACATAGACATTAACATGTGAATATACATTTCCCTTATCTGCATTGTTCTTTTTACTGTAATATTTTTTCTGCTTGAGCTATGTCATGTTTAGGTATACGGGTAAGTTACTGCTGTTTGCCAGGCATAGTGTTACTGAATTTGACTTTGTGTTACTCTGCTAAGGCAGTTTACTACTGATTTATTTTTCTTGTTGCTGCACATTGGCTCATATTAGTTGTAATGTTGCATTGCTTGGTAATTTAGATTTACTGTAGCTTGCTTTGCAATTTTCCATTTTTTTTGTCATTGCTGTTTGTGTTACTTATTTTGTGCTGCTGCATTGCCTCGTCCCTTAGTTTAGCATCTGAGCTCAGTAGATTTAAGTTAGCTTAAGAGGGGGTAGCCTCTAAGAGAATGAGTTGCGATGAATTGGAAGAAATGCATTGAGAAGTTATACGAAAAAAAGTACAGAAAACAGGTTTAGGTAGGATTTTCTTGGAAATAAATGTTGAGGTAAGAAATGTGTGAACATATAAATACAGAAAGCATGCTTAGATAGAATTTTTTTTGGTGGAAACAAAGGATGAAATAAGAGGAAAGATATATGAAGTTTTGGGTTGGACTGCAGTACCACATGTTACACTGAAAACGAACCCTGTCCTTTCCTATTGGTGTTATCCCACTATGTGTTTGTGTACCCTTGTGTATTTGTTTTCTTCCTGTCTCTGTGTAGTTTCATAGAATTTTTTCTTCTTTTAATATTAAGCTACATTCACTATGATGAGGAATACTGTTATCCTCGAATGTAATTGGCATTAATAATATGTTATTTACTTTGTAAAGATGTTAGACATTATTAATTCTGTTCTGTTTAATGCTCATGTGTGAAGTTGATGTTTCAAAAGTTATTGTGATCTTTTATGTATGTACTCATGTCATAATTCCACTGATGTATATGTTAGTTCGATTCTTTTGTAAAGCCTGTACTACAAATGTTATCTGTATTGTTATGTTTTTAATGATGTGTTCTGTACCTTTGTTATTGTATTCTCATGTTATAAAATTGTAATTGACACCAGTTTATCAAACTAAGTAACTTGTAAGCATCCATTTCACTGCACACATTTCCGTTGGTCATAGTATATGGACAATATGTGAGAAGTAGGGACTGTTAGTGTTTGCACGTGTGCTAATGATTCAGCAAGGGACTGGATAACAGCATTGCTGGTTCTAAGGACAATTCCAAAAACTTTGTGAGTGCACAAGTGGTGGTTTATGGACTTGCTACATTATCCGCAAGACTCTTCAGTGGTGATTGTGCACCTGCACAGTCACAACAGATGGCTGCTGGCCATCTCTACCAGGACTACAGTGGGTCTGCTCTGTGATGACCTACCCACCAATATTCTTCAAAACTTCGACTGACTCTGCTGTGGGTTTGCTCTGTTGTGGCGCATTATCTGTCAGCATGTCAAGAGTCAGCACTGTCTTTCCGTTGGAAGGACAACGCTACTTCTTCAAGACTGCATGGAAATCCACTACTTCCGTGTGCATTTTCTTCTACTGCTCAGACTTTGAGGAAAACACTACTATTTCACCTTGATGAACGATCAGGACTGCCTTTATGGACTGTGAGAAAATTTGAGCTTTTGACCAACATTGTATCAATAAGTGTGTGCATTTGATTTCTTTGTTATTGTAATTATGAAAATTTTTTCAAATCTGTATTGGCCACTGCCCAAACCAATTTGTAACATTTTTTGTGGGGAGCATGGGGGCTATGTAAGTAGGCTGTTTAGGTTTTTTATTGGTAACGCCACCTCTGTATGAAAATCACTGGCTGTGCTGTGTGCAGTCTGTGGCTGCTTTGCATTGTTGTGATACTCGCCATTGTAGTGTTAGGCAGCTGGCTGTGAACAGCGCGTAGCGTTGCGCAGTTGGAGGTGAGCCGCCAGCAGTGGTGGATGTGGGGAGAGAGATGGCGGAGTTTTGAAATTTGTCATGAACTGCTATATTTATATATGATGATATCAAGGTAAATACATTGTTTGTTCTCTATTAATATCTTTCATTTGCTAACTATCCCTATCAGTAGTTAGTGCCTTCCATAGTTTGAATCTTTTATTTAGCTGGCAGTAGTGGCGCTCGCTGTATTGCAGTAGCTTGAGTAACGAAGATTTTTGGTGAGGTAAGTGATTTGTGAAAGGTATAGGTTAATGTTAATCAGGGCCATTCTTTTGTAGGGATTTTTGAAAGTCAGATTGCGTTGCGCTAAAAATATTGTGTGTCAGGTTAAGCACAGTCCTGTATAATTTTTCAAAGGGGACGTTTCAAACGGAAATGGGACTTGGGTATTATCCATCTAGTGGGATGTGGAAAATTGCCTGAAAACCACATCCAGACTGGGCAGCACACCAGCCATCGATTTAGACCCAGTGTGTCTCCCCGAATCCAGAGAGTGGCATCATAACTCACTCATCTATGAGGGTTGCACTAAAAGAAATGCACCACATCTTTTTTCTTCAACAATTCTTTATTGAACATAATGAGAATTACACACATGAAAGAATGGTGTTTTATCTACACGCCGTATTTTTCCACGTAACCTCCATCCCGTTCTTTGGCCTTCCTCCAGTGTGAAACAAGAGAGTTGGTACCAAACCTTGTCCTGGTGGTGGAGCCAGTGTTTCACTGTGTGAAATCACTTCCTAATCGTCCCCAAAATGTCTTCCACGAACTCATCCTTTAGTGGCGCAAACAAGTCGATGTCCGAGGGGGGCCCTAAAACTGCAAGGCTCCGCCGAACCGCCTTCTGATGAACTTTTCAAATGGTTCAAATGGCTCTGAGCACTATGGGACTTAACATCTATGGTCATCAGTCCCCTAGAACTTAGAACTACTTAAACCTAACTAACCTAAGGACAGCACACAACACCCAGCCATCACGAGGCAGAGAAAATCCCTGACCCCTCCGGGAATCGAACCCGGGAACTCGGGCGTGGGAAGCGAGAACGCTACCGACGACCACGAGATGCGGGCATGAACTTTTCCTCCATGCCCACTGACTAACGGTACTTCTGTCGACAGTAGATGCGCCACACTCTCCTCACAAGCGTTTGTAAATATTCCCCACAGTTCCTTTCTCTGCAGTGGGAAATTGACTGATGGCACATAGTTTGTAACGTACATCATCTACAGACGCCATTTTGAAACTGTCCTGCAACTACGCTATCTGTCACAGGTGACAGAAACTTGGTGCGCTCACTAGAGATACTTCAAATAATACATACGTAAAGTTTCGCATTCATAGTATTGTTTTCGGCTGAGAAAAAAAAAATGCGGTGCATTACTTTCTGGGCAACCCTCGTTATTTCTGCGGGTCCTGGTGAGTCGTCAGCGTGCTAACAAAATTCTTCTTTTCTTATTAGCTCCCAGGTACACTAGTGCGACCAATACTAACTTACAGTTGCTTTCCAGTGAAGGCATCAACCTACCTTATTAAAAAAAAAGGGTTGAGTAATTAAAACACAGATTCGGTAACGTATTATTAAACAAACAATTAAGAGTAAGTTAAAGGGACCAAAACACTAGCCCTACAGGAAATCCAGTTAGATTTTACACTGGGTAAGATGCGGAATTAACCACTTTCCTATTTCAGATTTCTGAAGAATCTCTTTGTGCAGCAGAAAATTGATAAGTCCTATGTTGACAGATACAGAATGTCAGACCTCCATCTTGCACCAGCAGGAGAATCCCAGCCACCTTGGCATCGATACTTAGGCACGTCATATATCGATAACGACATCTCGTACCTACTGGAAAGAAACGGGAAGTTCCGTACTCGCTAACGAGCCTTGAGCGGGCAACGAGGGAAACCCACGTAGCTTCCGTGATAAACTTCCCGACGTTGAAGACGGTTCGAGTTAAACATCAAGTTTGAATTACGTTTGCTTGAACAGCGACTTCTAAAGCACCATTATCAAATGAATGGATGGAAGCGAAAACAGCAAATGCGCATTCGCAGACTATTCGCCAGTGTTCACTAGTCACTACCATTTGCTTGCATCTGTGAACAAGCGTTTACACGAGAGGGAATGGAGGAGAACACGACATAGTCACCATAGCTCAAGGGCGCTCCGCTATTGTTTTCTGGCGCTAATAACAAGCACACAGGACACATAACCACATATAGGCAGAGCAACGATGCAGAACTTTGGTATTTAGAGAGGATTATTTTGCAAAGGCAGCTCCAGATTTCATTAGCATTAGTCCAACGCTTTGCGCATATGTCGGTTGGCACTTTCCGCTTACTTCTCATTGCAACTGAGAAGAAAATTTAAAATTAAAATTCGAATTAGCGGTGACCGACATGTAAGCAACCGGAGACATTTGCATTATTGATTGTTTAGCGTTTCAATGGCTGCTTTATGTCAGATTGTTTCTAAAGTCTGCTGTGACATATGTGAAGCACTGGCCAGCAGCAGTGGTCGAGCGATTCTAGGCGCTTCAGTCTGGAACCGCGCGACCGCTACGGTCGCAGGTTCAAATCCTGCCTCGGGTATGGATGTGTGTGATGCCCTTAGGTTAGTTAGGTTTAAGTAGTTCTAAGTTCTAGGGAACTGATAGCCTCAGATGTTAAGTCCCATAGTGCCCAGGGGCATTTGAACCATTTTTTTGTGAAGCACTTCATGGATTTTATTATAGTACGGTGTATATCAGGAAGATAATGTCAATAAAATACGATTAATGAAATGTGAAATATACAGAGGGTGGACAGAAATATGAAAACACCACGACACAATCCATTACCACGCCTAATACGGAATAGGAAACTCGTTGGCAAGCAAAACAGCTTCCAATCGTCTCTGAATGGGTAGAGACTGGTCCTGTATGGTTTCCAACGGTATTTTACAACATTCATCCTGCAAAATGGTAGGAAGTTCAGATAACGATTATGGAGGTGGATAGCAACCAAGTGCCCGTCGCTAAAGTAGTCCACAAAGGCTCAATAATATTGAGATGTGGAGACCGTGGCGGACACTGGAGATGCGACAATTCATCGTCGTGTTTACAAAATCAGACCTGGACGATGCGAGCCGAATGAACGTGTGACCTGTCTTCTTGGGACACCAACGGAGAACAAACACTGTACAATCGGATGGTCCTGTTCAGTTAAAATGGTCACATAATTCTTGGCAGAAATGGACGTTACAGAGTAACCACGGGAGCCTATGGAATACCACGATATGGCTGCCCAAATCAACACCGAACCCCCCCCCCCCCCTCCCCCCCCCCCCCCGCCATGTTTCACTCTTGGGACGTAAACTCTGTCAGAAGGTGAAAACAGTCTGAAACAAGACTCATCCGACCTTTACTTTCTTCCATTGCTCCGTACTCTCTCTTCGGTACCACATCTACATATTTACTCTGCAATTAACATTTAAGTGCTTGGCAGAGGGTCCATCGAACCACAATCATACTTTATCTCTACCATTCCACTCCCGAACAGCGCGCGGGAGAAACGAACACCTAAACCTTGCTGTTCGAGCTCTGATTTCTCTTATTTTATTTTGATGATCATTCCTACCTATGTAGGTTGGGCTCAACAAAATATTTTCGCATTCGGAAGAGAAAGTTGGTGACTGAAATTTCGTAAATAGATCTCGCCGCGACGAAAAACGTCTTTGCTTTAATGACTTCCATCCCATCTCGCGTGTCATATCTGCCACACTCTCTCCCCTATTACGTGATAATACAAAACGAGCTGCCCTTTTTGGCACCCTTTCGATGTCCTCCGCCAATCCCACCTGGTAAGGATCCCACACTGCGCAGCAATATTCTAACAGAGGACGAACGAGTGTATTGTAAGCTGTCTCGTTAGTGGACTTGTTGCATCTTCTAAGTGTCCTGCCAATGAAACGCAACCTTTGGCTCGCCTTCCCCACAATATTATCTATGTGGCCTTTCCAACTGAAGTTGTTCGTAATTTTAACACCCAAGTACTTATTTGAACTGACAGCCTTGAGAATTGTACTATTTATCGAGTAACCGAATTCCAGCGGATTTCTTTTGGAACTCATATGGATCACCTCACACTTTTCGTTATTTAGCGTCAACTGCCACCTACCACACCATACAGCAATCTTTTCTAAATCGCTTTGCAACTGATACTGGTCTTCGGATGACCTTACTAGACGGTAAATTACAGCAACATCTGCCAACAACCTAAGAGAACTGCCCAGATAGTGACCCAGGTCATTTATATAGATCAGGAACAGCAGAGGTCCCAGGACGCTTCCCTGGGAACACCTGATATCACTTCAATTTTACTCGATGATTTGCCTTCTATTACTACGAACTGCGACCTTCCTCACAGGAAATCACGAATCCAGTGGCACAACTGAGACGATTCCCCATAGGCCCGCAGCTTGATTAGAAGTCGCTTGTGAGGAACAGAGTCATAAGTTTTCCGGAAATCTAGAAGTACGGAATCAACTTGAGATCCCCTGTCGATAGCGGCCATTACTTCGTGCGAATAAAGAGCTAGCTGCGTTGCGCAAGAACGATGTTTTCTGAAACCATGCTGATTACGTATCAATACAGTTATTTACATCACTGATGACTGGTTTTGGAATTCCAGCTCGCCCTGAAGTTTCCTGCATATGGATCTTGTAAAGACGTTGCTTTCCCCGAAAGTCGATAATATTTTTTTGCTTTTGTGCATTACCTTGTCACAGTACGTATGTATCAAATGGTTCAAATGGCTCTGAGCACTATGGGACTCAACTGCTGAGGTCATTAGTCCCCTAGAACTTAGAACTAGCTAAACCTAACTAACCTAAGGACATCACAAACATCCATGCCCGAGGCAGGATTCGAACCTGCGACCGTAGCGGTCTTGCGGTTCCAGACTGCAGCACCTTTAACCGACGTATGTATCATTTATTGCAACTATTCTTTATTTGTTAATACGTCACATTGTTTCTTCACTCATTTTGCTGCTGTTTTATATTTTATATTGTACGAATATGAATGTTCTGGTTCTATATGCTTTGTAAATGTTTGGTTAGGCTAGGAGAAGTACAGTGTCACAGAGAGAGCGAACGACTATCGATAGAGAGCGTGCGAGTTGTTGTGGTATTGTGGTCGGTTCGCGGGTGAGAAATGTTGCAGATTTCGCCGTGAAAGACGGTGATACGCGGAGGAACAATTAATTACAGTGCGTCCTCTGTGTTAACAGGAGATCGTGCATTATTAAGTGAACAGTAAAACCTGAAAAGTATGTCGAGTGTTTGCGGTGACGATTGTACAAATTGTGTGAACTTGTGACAATTAGCCATGAATCAGACACCATTGTCGCGTGGAGACACTAACTGTGAAAGTGGAACAAACCAAAATGTTAAGTAAAAGAACAGTCCTGTGATTTGATCAAGAAACATTTATTATATCGTCCAAATTGTCTTAAAGACGACGACGCAAATTGCACTGATGTTTAACGGACTGTTACAGTGATGAACATATATCACTGTTTTCCTGTGAAAACACGGTCAAACAACTGTGCGAAGCATTGGCATTAACCGGATATATATCGTAAATACTAAAGACATTGCATAATTCCGACCTACCCGCACCGCGTGATTAATAAACTTTTAATAATAAAACGTCGCGCGCGTAAGGACATACAGGAACTATTATTGTTGCGCCAGTGCTGCCAGCTGATTCGACTACAACGGAGACGTGGACCACCGCTGTAACTGGAATATTAATGAAACAGGAGGATCCATCATTATCGTCGCGCCACGAACCAGGATTCACTTCACACATCGTTCGCGTGGACCACCGCTGACGTCACCGCACTCAAAAATGGCTCTGAGCACTATGGGACTCAACTGCTGTGGTCATCAGTCCCCTAGAACTTAGAACTACTTAAACCTAACTAACCTAAGGACATCACATACACCCATGCCCGAGGCAGGATTCGAACCTGCGACCGTAGCAACAGCGCGGCCCCGGACTGGAGCGCCTAGAATCGCACGGCCACCGCGGCCGGCGCCACCGCACTGCCTGCAGCAACAGTTAAGACATTAAAAGAAAATGATTACGCTCTCTCTCATTTCAAAATTAAAGACAATTGCAGTTAAATTAACTATTTTAAAAATACTATCACAATATCTCAATATTGTTTAGTCCCATTAAATATTCTTTCCATTATTTCGTCTTGTTGACAGTGTTGCAAACCCGCCAAATTAAAGTCCAATTAATAATTTTCTTTCAAAATTCTTCTCAGACATTTTGCTGCTCATTACAGTTTTATTTTAATGTTTGTTGGTAACTTCTTTTGGAGGGAGTACATATTTTATTTTTTGTGTAGCAAAATTAGCTACCTTAAAATTACTTATATTACCAGCTGATGCCGTCCGCCATTACTGCTTGAAAAGTGCACCTATTTTCTCATTGACTGTCAGCTTAAAACAAAATTACATATTTCGTGGACATCTAGCATATGCGCGATGTCTATGTAGCCCCCTACAATAATTTGTTTTTACTTTTGCAGGTTTACTGGAATTATATTGACTTTAATTGTTCATTGCGCCCCCGTTAAAGTGATTTATGTCATCTATATAATAATTGTACTGAATTACCTAATTTATTTATTTTTTCGTTCATGACTAACAGGGATAAACAGATTCCTTGTATAGGTCATGTTTTATTATTTAAAAGGGTCTTTTTTTTTTAGAAGTAGAGAACCACAGTTTCTTTACAAAAGAAAAAGATTACAACACTAAGAACGACTTGTGCGACATAAAAGAAAGTGGGTGGGCGTATTTCTACATCTGAAAGATGACGTCTATTCAAGTTTCACGCCAGTAGCATAAGAATGGCGCTACAAGTGCCACTATGAGAATTCTGTAACGGTCGTGAGCGTCAGTTGCCTTTGAGATTGGACGTGGTGAGCTGATGCTAGTCAAGAATGGCTCACTGAGTTGGAACGAGGTCGTGCAAAAGGGCTACGAGAAGCTGGATGTACCTTTCGTGATACTGCGGAAAGAGCTCGCAGGAATGTAGCCACTGTACATGATTGATGGCAGCGGTGGTCGCGATAATGTACGGTCGCTAGAAGACAGGCTCCAGACGGCCACGTGACACTACCGAGAGGGAAGACCGTCGTGTTCATCGTGTGTCTCTGGCCCATCGTACAGCAGTTGGCGCCACAGAGACACAACGAACTGTTACAAATCGGTTGCTTCTGGGACAGCTCCGAGCCAGAGGCCCAGTAGCGTGCCCAACCGACAGCCATGTGCGACTTCTGAAGTGTCAAGCGAGAGCTCACTGAAGGGTGGGGTAGAGGTCTCTTGTGTTTTCTGATGACAGCTGTCTCTGCGCGACGTCAGTAACGGCCGCTTGTTGGTTAGGAGAAGGCCAGTTGAGGGTCTGAAACCAACCTGTCTGCGTGTTAGACAGATTGGACCTACATCTCGAGTTACGGTCTTGGGTGCGATTTCGTATGACAGCAGGGGGGAGAGGGGGGGAGGGGGATGTTAAAGTTTCCTCTTAGCGACAGTTGCCCTATTTGTGGCACTGTGTCTATACGTCTTCCCTCATGGTTATCCCACACACCCTGACAGTGATGTGATTCTTCAGTTTCGCCCGGTGTATTTGTTGCTCGAACAGTCCACGGGTATATTGCCAGTTCATAGTGTCCAATGGGCACAATATTTCGGTGATCAGACACGTCGCCATCGTCAGGTGCGCTGACGTACTGAGCTCCTGAGGGCGGGCGGCCGATTTATATCCCCTCCCCCCGCGGGCCGCTCTCTTCGCCGTCCGCGCCCGCGCGCCGGCGGTCGCGAAGACGTGGGCGTCGGAATCTGTCTTAGCGTCGATGTGCTAGCTACGTCTGCCCTGGTCGCCAGTTCGTACTTCTTCCGGAGAGTCTTCTTAATTACATTCAATGCCGGGTCCCAAGCTCTGCTGAGATTGTAGCCGCAATCTCGGTTGATAAGATCTTCCTTGGTGCGAATTTCGATAGCCTCCCTTATAACGCTGTCCCAATATTTAGAGGTTTGTTTTGAGCCTTAAGTTATTGCCCTTCAGCTGATTTTAAGTTAAAGTTGTTTTGTCCTTAGGGCGTGAGATTGTTTGGGCCTTCAGCCTAATTTAGAGAAGTGTTTTAAGATGAGGCCATCTGCCTTTTAAAATTTAAATTCTTGTTTTTGAGTCTTAAGTGATTGGCCTTCAGCCGGTTTTAAATTAAACTTGTTTTGCCCTTAAGGCGTGAGACTGAACGGCGCATTTTGCCGGGAATTAAGTTCTAAAATTAATGTTTGGCTTGCTCTGTTTTTAATGTTTTCTTTACTTTTGTAATGCTTGTCAAATGAATAAAATAGTATGTTCGATTCAACTGACAGCCACTCATTTTGGCCCTTTCCACAAATTAAACTATCTGTCCTGTCCGGCGGTCTAGCAGTGGATCTCACAGTCTGTACGCCTTCCTAACATGTGGCGTAATTGGCATCCTTTGAGATTTCAGTGTAGCCTTTTCGAAAATGTAGCAAAAATTGTCAGCACTGTTTACGCATTTGCGAGGCATATTGAGCCATAGGAGTTACCAAGTGTAGAAGGATGAAACTGGAATTTCCCTATAGATGGTGCTAGCCGTCAGTGTAGGGCCCGTGAGCCCGCTTTCACAGCGCCACTTGCTTCCTGCAACGGCTGACGACAAATGTCAACACACGTAATCCAAGTTCCATACATCGGTATCTGCTTCAAACCAGTAAACATGTCGAGCTTTGTGCCTACGAACTACAATTTGCGGACAGCATTGATTTTCTCTTATTATTTGAAGAAAACTGCTGCAGAATCGAACTGAATGCTTGTCGAAGCTTTCGGCGAACATGCTCTTGGGAAAACACTGTGTTTCAAGTGGTTCAAAAAATTCAAAAGTGGTGGTTTTGACGTGAGAAACGTCGAGCGCGGGAAACCACCGAAAAAGTTCGAAGACAACTAATTGCAGGCCTTATTGGATCAAGATGATCTCAAACTCAACAGGAACTCGCGGAACAATTAAATGTGACGCAGAAGGCGACGTTTATCTTCGGTTGAAAGCTATGGGAAAGGTGCAGAAAGTGGAGAAAATGGGTTCCGCAGGAACTGCATGAAAGACAGCAAGCGAATCGAAAGACCACTTGTGAAATGCTGCTCGACAGATACAAAAGAATGTTGTTTCTCCATCGAATAGTGAAAAGTGATGAAAAAGAATATATTTTGAAAATCCCAAACGTCGTAAATCATGGGTGAATCCAGGCAAACCATCGACATCCACTGCAAGACCAAATCGCTTTGGAAAGAAGACAATCCTCGGTGTTTGGTGGGATCAGAAGGGTGTCATCCATTATGAGCTGCTAAAACCTGATCGCTACCAACAGCAAATGATCGATTTAAATCGAGCCTTACGTGAAAAACGACCGGAATATGGAAAAAGGCAACAGAGAGTCATATTGCTCCATGATAACGCCCGATCACGCACAGCAAAACAGGTCAGGGAATCGACTGAGGCGTTCATTTGGGAAATACTAGGACACGCGGCTTATTCTCCAGACCTGGCTCCGTCAGATTACCATCTATTTGCATCAGTGAGACTCGCTCTTGCTGAACAACTCCTCAATTCGTATAAGAATGTACGAAAAATGGCTCGCTGACTGGTTCACTTGAAAAGAAGAGCTGTTTTTTGGCGTGGCGTTCATAGCCTGCCGGAGAGTTTAGAGAAATGTATAAATACCAATGGAGATTATTTTGAATAAAATTATCCACATCCAACCTATAGGCTAAGGATGACACGGGGCCGGTCGGTGCCGTTGAGCCTTCATGGCCTGTTCGGGCGTAGTTTATTTTTACTTTTTTGTTGTTCATCAGTTTCAAACAACAGACGTGTAATTATTGCAACCAAATTCCGGTTTCATATTTCTGCATCTGGTAGAATGACCTCATACACTAGCTACGCTTCAGTAACACGTTCTTCCATCACATGAACAGATTATAGCTTGCAACAAACTGAAACTGCGCTTAAATGACCCATGCTCCGCTCCTCCGGTGCCCTTCCCATCCCCTTCTTGCTACGAGCCCGGGCTAAAAACAGCCACAAAATACACGCACGTATTGTTGTCTGTCTACCATCAGCGGGATTTCAAAGCCTATATGGGAAGGAATTGACAATGACAGCTAATTAAATATAAGTAAATGCACCCCGCCTCCCTTTAACTTGGAAACGAGAGCTAATTCGAGATTTTTTTATTGTCTTTTCGTTATCCACGTGGTTGACATAATCAACAAACGATTGTTTCATCCCATTACATTTTCGCTTTTGACTAGAATAATCAAAAGGACAGTTTGAGCATCACCTTTGTACCAGTTGGCTGGCTGGTGAACGTCTTGGGATGAGGGGACGATGCCGTCCCATACACATTCTTCGTTCTCCCATAGATGTTTACAAGTGTTTGTCCCTCGACAGACAAGAAAAGGATTATTGAACTATATGAAAAAAACGTAAATTAGTTACAAACTATGGCGTGGACACACATTATTCAACATGTAAACGTCACTACAGATATTAGGATTTAGGTTATGACATGTTCGTTATGCCTACCATCACTGGCGATAATGTGGCGCAGACGTATAGCGAAATTCAAATCATCTTCCAAAACCTTCACGTACCGTTCGGTAGTCACCGTGCCATCAAGGAATATCGGATCGATTATTCCGTGACAGGACACTGCACATTACACAGTCGCACGTTGAGGGTGAAGGGACTTCTCGATCGCGAAATGCGGGTTTTCAGTCCCCCAAATGCTTCAATGTTGCTTATTGACGAACCCATCCAAATGAAAGTGGGCTTCGTCGCTAAACCAAACCATACAATTTCCATCATGCTCCGCGGCTAGCCGTGCAGTTTGAACGTCCTAATGTAAACAGCTCAGAAGTTATGACGATTTTATTTCAAACAGATCAATAATTGCCACCATGTACATACGTCTCAGTGCTTATATATCCGCTTCGGAGTCACACTATGCAGCAACGCCCTTAAGCGGAAACTTCTTCAGCTCCCCTGATGTAACAGGCAGAAAGTCGAAATATTTACGTCTGCAATAAAAAAGTATTCACACTTGAGTTTCCTGCAACCAAGCTAATGCTCGACAGTCACACACACTCAGAAATTACTTATACTAAATAAGCGCACCCATTACTGAAACGGAATGCAAACTTCGGACGTATCTCCTTTCCTAGCTCATTTTTATCAATAATTTCTCATACTGCGAACGATCGGGCGAGACGGAAAGTGCACAGATATTTCATTTTACAGCAATAATAAAATAACGAGTGCTTATAAAGAATTTTTCGGATTGTATGTCTGTTTGCGGATCCTTGAGTGTACTTTAGGCTCGAAAATGACGACTTTTTGGAGAAAAAGAAACTTTTCGCAAAATTCGCTCCTGGGTTTAGTAAACAACATTCGTCCCCAACATAGCTAACTTTTTGGCACACGATGTCTTGCAAACAGAAGGCGCTTGCTTTACGAAAACAAGTGAGTATCGTCAATCAGAAACTGACCTGGCAGTCTGTTAGCGATACCGGTATCCATCAAAGCACTGCGAAGTTCGAAGCAACTGGAGTGGCAACGATTCGCTTAACACGTAGAAAATTTCTTCAAACTCAGTCATCTAAAAGCTGTTACTTGATTTCATGATGTTTCGGAACGTACGGATTACTTGACAGTCATTTGGTGGTACCAGAAGGTGGTTTATCCAAATGGAACATTATATAAGGTAAACTATAACATGCCAGTTCTTTAGAAAAGTGAGCATCGTTGTGCATCATCTGTTCACATTTCCTCGCACCACAAGTAATGGTCAGACAACCGGAATAATAACAAGTGCGTCGTCCAGAATGTACTGCTTGTTAAGGCTACGACTGATTAGATACAAACAATAAATGGTGTACTGCTTCAATTACTGTTATTTTTATTTGAATACCACTGCGCGTTTCGATTATCATGCCATAATCTTCAGGATGCATTTGAAGATCGTGGCGTGACCACTGAAACGCGTAGTTGTATTAAAATAAAAATAATGACTGAGGCACTGTATCGGTGATTCATCATAACCAGGAGAGTCCTGAGGGCTGACAGGTATTCGCCTGAATTGAAATTAATGATACTCTCCACTTTTTGTTGCTTTTGTGACTCTGCTTTACATTACTTGATTTATCTTAAATTGAGCCACTGTGTGTCTTTATAAAGTGTATACCTACCGTGATTCAATGTGAAAATACATTTGGTATCCGACAAAAATGTGGTATAGGAGAACCTCCTAGCACCAAAAACTGTTGCTGTTTTGAGATGCCTTGCCTGCATGCAGCAAATACACAGCCTTGTCACGAGGCCAAACAGGGCAGCCAAACTACGGAAAGACTAAAGGCAACACAAAGCAGCAGCAATTTACTATAAACAATTAAGAGAAATACGATATTGCAGTGCCTGTGTTGTTAAGAAGCACGATGCTAAGTTCCTTCGGACACGCATTTACGCCCAAAGGAACAGGCACTGCGGCGACTACAGCCGTTATAAAATACATGAAATGTATTCACAGTAGCGAATATGAACGGCCATCAGTTGTATAATGGACTGACGACAGTGAAAATTTGTGCCTGACTGGCATTCAAACCTGGATTTTCCTCTAATCACGAGCGGTCGCCTTACCATTAGGCTATCCGAGCACGACTGACAGACCCAAACTTCCATACAAGGTCTGTTCAAAAAATTGCAGAACTTTGTCTACAAAATTTTTCTACACTTACTTTTACTTATTGTGATAGGTCTCCTTTGAAACACTCTCCTCCACAACTGATACACCTCTTCCAACGCCGTTTCCACCTCCGGAGGCAGTCTTGGTACGCCTGTTGCTCGATCGCGCGGAGCGCCTTCTGTAAATTTTCTTTTATCTTGTCTATCATTCTCTCATTGCGCATCTTCAACCTTTCAATGGAGTTTTCAACTTCTGGAATAAAAAAAAGTCGACAGGGACCAGATCTGGAGAGTACGGAGCATGAGGCAGCACAGTGATTTCGTTTTTTTTGTGCAATAGTCACGCACCAACACGGATGAATGTTCGGATGCGTTATGGTAATGCAAGGGCCATGAATTGTCTCGCCACATTTCAGGCCGTTTCCTTCTCACATTTTCTCGCAGGCGTCGCAACACGTCCCGATAATACCATCGATTAACAGTTTGTCGCTGTGGCACGAGTTCATGATGAACGAATCCTTCAAAGTAAAAGAAAACATGGCTTTGACATTTGACCTGATCTGACGAGCTTTTTTTGTTGTTGGAGAACATTTCCCGACTCATTGTGAAGATTGAACTTTAATTTCATCATAATCGTGGACGCACGTCTCAAAAAATGGTTCAAATGGCTCTGACCACTGTGGGACTTAACATCTGAGCTCATCAGTCCCCTAGACTTACAACTATTTAAACCTAACTAACCTAAGGACATCACACACATTCATGCCTGAGGCCGGATTCGAACCTGCGACAGTAGCACCAGCGTGGTTCCAGACTGAAGCGCCTAGAACCGCTCGGTCACAGCGGCCGGCACCCACGTCTCATCACTAGTTATGTTTCTCTTAAGGAACATCTCATTCCCATTTGCACAATCCAAAAGCTCTTCACAGATTGCGAGGCGAAGGTCTTTCTGGCCTTGACTGATGAGCGGTCGCCCGTGGGACAAAACTGGAGACAACACGATGCATTCCAAGATGCTGTGTCATGATTTCATGACATGATCCAACTGAAATGTTACATTCTTCTGCAATCTCTCGGACACTCAGTTTTCGATTGGCACAACAATTTCGTTGACGTTCCTGACGTGTGGGCAGTCGGTAGACGTCGAAGGGCGCTCTGAGCGAGGGTCGTCTGTAACTTCCGTCTGGCCATTTTTAAACTGTGTGAACCATTCGTAACACAGAGTCCGCTTAAGCACTCATCACCGTAGGTTTTCTGCATAATTTGTTGTGTCTCTGTAAAGGTCTTTTTTTTTTTAGTTTCACGCAAAATTTAATACAGACGCGTCGCTCCTCTAACTCTGCCATCTCGAAATTCGCAAACTGTGCGACACAACGTTCTACTCGATCCAGCACTCAACAAAAACTAACAGGCATACAACAATGAAACTTCCGGCAGCTACACATTAAACACAGGCGTGCACAGGGACGCCAGTAGCATTTCGCTCCGGCACGCCACTGGCGCGAAATTACGAATGTTCTGAAATTTTTTGAACAGACCTCGTATATCATCAACCGTGTGTCTACAACCTGCACCCTTAGATCCATTATGCATATTCCCGTGAAGGGGAGACATTTTAACTGAAAGTCGCTTACCTGATGTCGGAGGATAAACACGATACTGCAGTGCCTGTGATGCTCAGAAGACGATGCAAAGTACCTTTGGACATAATAAGATGCAATGTTCCTTCGGATGTGCATGCATGTCCTAAGCATGCATATCCGAAGGAACTTTGCATCGTATTTCTGAACAACACAGGCACTGCAATGTCATATTTACCCGCCGACACCGGGAAAACTAACTTCATTTATAATGTCTCCCCTGCACGGAGATACACAGTACATAATGAATGTACGAGTACAGGATATAGCCACACAGAAGACGACATTTGGAAATTTGAGTCTTGCCGTGAATAGACCTCGCATAGCCTACTGGTAGCCGGCACAGTAGTTCAGCGTGTCCTGTCAGAGGCTTAGCTGCGCTCTGTAATAAAAAGAAATGAGGAAACGGATCAACGATGAACTTAAACAAGCGTCACGTGAAGTCCGCCCCAAGCAAATCGAACGAACAATGACGAGCAAAGTGATTTCAACAACAAAAAAGGTAAGGCGACCACCCGCGATAAGCCGGAAATCCAGGTTCGATTACAGGTACGGCACAAATTTTCGTCATTCCATTATACAGCTGATAAACACTCTGTCTGAATGAAGTAGTGCGTCCACTTAAGTCCGTGTTTGGTAAATGGATCTTCACCTGGAAACTATTTGGGTGACGTATGACGGAAGCATAACATAGTCCAAGTTTTGTGCGACCTCTCTGGCGTCTGACCACAACTGTGTTCTGTTCGTGTGGAACTGGCTTTGCAGCGTGGCTGTCTCTGTGGCTGTATACTGCATCATCTGGCTGAGATAGCACAACGCAGTTCTGCATGTTTTCGTGCGCGATTACGTGTGTAACCCTTTCAGGTACGCCAATGTTTTCATTCTCTCCCATTAAACGTCGCACTGTTATTATTGGCTATTATTGGTTAAGCACAACGCAGGTTATGCGATACCACGCAGATGTGTGGCTACGATTTGGTGCGTGACATATACGTACTGGGGGTGCCGCGGGACGTTGTTCTGTCCAGAGGACCAAACTATTCAAGTTTATTCTTCAACTTTATTAATGAGGCATTTCGCTTATCTACGTGAGTTTACCAGTAAGCCGAGCGATGGCTAAAACATGGAACACTGGTCACCTTATTCTTTCCATTTCGTGACAACAAGAGTAAAAACAAGCTGTTCCGTTGGCCAGCTTCGAGTTTAAACACGCCCTGAATAGACAGTAATACAAAACTTTATTTAAATTTATGACGGAAAGTTTTATTCTTCGCAAAAGACAGTCTCAATAAACTCTTCGGACTTGCGGTAGTCCTAGTTCACCTCGAGTAACGTGAATTAAATTACGATTGTTTAATGTATTAACAAGAGCACGCTTACGATATAAATATATGATGGATATTTCCATTGTGACAATTCTCTGAAAAAATATACTTCTCAGCTGGTTCTGTCAGTAAAGGATAACTCAATCACCACATGGATGAAAGAGTGCTGAAATTTATCTGCGCACTAAAGTTCTTAATGTAGACTCGTCTTCTTCGCATTCTTTCTGTTTGTGTAAATTGGATCTAAGAATAATATACAGAAAAATGGAATACAAAATTGAAGATCTGTTTGATGACGGACAGTTTGGATTTACGAAAGGTAAAGGCACCAGAGACGCATTCCTGACGTGCTTGATATTGTAAGTAAGACATCTTCGTAGGATTTGTCGACATAATTCGACAATGTAGAACGTTGCAGGATGTTCGAAATTCTCAGGAAAATAAGTTTAAGCTATATCGAAAGACGTGTAACTTTACAATGTGTACAATAATCGAAAGGGAAATATAAGAATGGAACACCAAGAGCGATGTGCTCGGATTGGTAAGGGTGTAACGCAGGAACGTAGTCTTTCGTCACTGCTGTTCAATCCGTACATCGAAGATTAAATGGGTCTCTGCACTATGGGACTCAACTTCTGAGGTCATTAGTCCCCTAGAACTTAGAACTAGTTAGACCTAACTAACCTAAGGACATCACACACATCCATGCGCGAGGCAGGATTCGAACCTGCGACCGTAGCGGTCTCGCGGTTCCAGGCTGCAGCGCCTAGAACCGCACGGCCACATCGGCCGGCCACCGAAGATTAAATGACGAAAACAAACAAAACGGTTCAGAGGCAATATTAAAATGCAGAGTGAAAGGACATTCGCTGATGACATTGCTATCCTCAGCGATGCTGAGGAAGAGAAAGTCTAATGAGCTCACATCCTGAACTGAGAGAAAAAGTGAGGAGTAGCAGATATGAGATTAGCGTTAAAATTAAGATCAAAATGGGGGCTATCTAGTAGTTAAAGTGAAAGAATTCCGCTGCCTTGGAAGCAAACGGACGCATGAAGGTGAAGGAAGACAGTATAAGAAGCAGACTAGGACAGGCGAAGATGGCATTCCTGGCCAAAAGAAATCTACTAGTATCAAACATCGGCCTTAATTTGAGTAAGAAACTTCCCAGGATGTATGTTAGGAGCACAGTCAGAAGTGAATGTGTGCAAAGCCGAACAAGAAGAGAATCGAATCGTTTGAGATCTGATGCTACAGAAGGACGTTGAAACTTAGATAAACTGATAAGGTAAGGAATGTGGAGGTTCTCCGCTAAAATCGGCGAGGAGAGGAATGTTGACAACAAGAAGAGAGAGAATGATAGGACACGTTTTAAGACTTAAGGAATAAGTAACTTCCACGGCATTTTATGGAGCTTAGAGTGTAAAAACTAAGGAGGAAAACAGAAAGTGGAGTATATCCGACAAGTAATTAAAAACTGTTCCACGAAATGTCGCTCCGAAATATTGTGGTAGCAAGTCATTCATATTTCGCAACAGTTGAAGAAGTTGAGTTAAAATGCTACGCAGAGATGAAGAGGATGGCACGGAAGAGCAATTCGTGACAAACTGCCTTTCTTTGACATCCATTTTACACCGAAAATTTGCACGGGAGGATCATCATCATCATCAGTTTTCTGCTATATTAGCAGGTCCTTTGCCTCTCCATTTTGTGCCATCCATTGCTTCCTTCTTAAGGCTGCTGCATGTTGTACCGTCCATCACATCATCCAGTATCTGCAGTCTCTTCCTTCCTAGCTTCCTTTCCCTTCTACATAAGTTTCTAAAGCTGATTTTATCAGTCCGTCATTCTTTCTTAATATATGCCTAATCCAGTTTCTATTTCTTCTTTTTATTACATCTAGTTTTCTTCTTGTTAACTTTCATTCCATAATTTTTTCCGTTAGCTTCAATGGTGTCCACTAAATCCTGTAATTCTTTTTCCCCTGTGGCTAGAAGGACTATGTCATCAGCAAACCTGAAACACCCTACTCTTCTTCCTCCAATTTCTACTCCTTTCTCACCTAATGAGCATTGATCAATCATATATTCCAATTAGAGGTTGAAAAGGGTAGGTGATAGACAGCATCCTTGTCTTGCTCCTTTTCCTAGCCCGATCCAGTTTGTACCTCCTCCTCTCACTTTAGTTGAGGCTTTTTGGTTCAGATATAATGAGTCTACAAGTCTTCTGGTTTTCCAGTCCACTCTCTTTTCCCTCATTATAGTCGCCAGCTTGTCCCAAGCCACATTGTCAAATGCCTTTTCTAGATCGATGAAGCACGTATAGAGGTCTCTTCCTTTTTCAACAAATCTTTCTCCCAAGATTCGTAGGAGCCCGTATTCCATCTGAAGCCAAACTGCTCCTCGCCAAAATTCTCCTCCATTACTTTTTCAAGTCTCTTATTAATTATTCTTAACATCACTTTGGCTGCATGTGAAATGAGGGTGATTGTCCTGTGCTCACTGCATTTCTTGGTTCCTTGTTTTTTCGGTAATAGAATCATTACTGTTGTCAAAAAGTCCTCAGGCCATCCACCAATGTCATATATTTTGTTACATAACCTCAATATGTCTCTTATTACATCTTGGTTCAAACATTTTAATATTTCTCCCGGTATCGTATCTGTAACTACTACTTTGCCATTTTTTATTGCAGCTATGGCAGACTTTACTTCTTCCATTATGATGGTTGGTCCTTTCTCGTCATCACTTACAATGTTGAGTGATTCAAGTTCCAGAGTTTCTGTTTTGCGATCTGTGTCATATAGCTCTTTTAGATATTCTTCCCATCTCTGGAGGATATCGTCACGATCTTTGTATACTACCTCTCCGTCTTTACTCAAAATTTCCATAGCAGCACGTCCTGCTCTGTTTTGACCCCATATAGTCTTTACTCTGTTGTATAGTAAGTCGTATCTTCCCTTCCTGTCCAGTTCTTCAGTTGCCTCACATTCCCTTTTTAGCCATTTTTTCCTAGCCTGCTCTGTTTCTCTTCGCAGTTTCTTATTTAACCTTCGCTACATCTTACTTGCATCTTCAGTGTTCTTGTGTTTAAATTTTCTTCTCTCCTCCATCTTGGAAATCATTTCTTGTGTGGCCCATGGTTTTTTTGCTATTTTCCCTTTTGCATATCCTATATATTGCTATCCTGCTTTAATGATTCCTTCTTTCAGCATATTACAGTACTCGTTGACATTATCAGGTGATTCTTTGTCTCGTAATATGTTTAGAAACTCAAGTGGCAGCATTACTGTAATTTGTTGGATCTTATCTTCTCTAGATCCTACTTCTTCACCATGACCGCCTTCTTCAGTTTTTTCGTTCTTATTCCTATTTCTTCCATAAGTAAGTTGTGGTTGTTATTAATTTCTGCACCTGGTAATCTGTTAACCTTCTTGATTCCATTCCTGTATCTTTCCTCTATCAGTATAAAATCTGTTTGGTTTCTGTATTTATCCCCTGGTAATTTCCAAGACCATGACTGCCTACTATGTTTCCATCTTTCCCCTTTCCCACAATGGCGTTCCAGTCTCCCATTAGTATTTCGCAGCATTTTGTATTTTCGTCCATTATTCTCTCTATTACATTGTACGTTTCCTCTACCATTTGGTCATCATGTTCTGAAGTTGGCATATACCACTGTACAATCAGTAAATCTTTTTGTGCTCCTTTCAGCCTTACACCAATAACCTGGTCATTTGCATAGTCCACATATTCCACACATTTGGCCAATTCCTTTGTCATAATCATTCCTGCTCCATTCATTCCTTTTACTTCTCCTCCTGAGTAGTACAATACATATTCATCTGACTGTAACTCTCCACATCCATTCCATCTTACCTCAGAAACTCCTACGAGGTCCATATGATTCTTTTCCATCTCTCTTTTAAGGTTTTCTAGTTTTCCTGCTTGTAGCAGAGTTCTAAGGCAACGGAATACCACCGTAGATTATCTTCCCTGCATAATGCAGTCTCCATTTTATGCACAAAAATGGCTTCCTCTCATGTTAAATCAGCATCCGGAGGTAAAATAGTTCCCCATTCTGATCTCCGGGGGGCAATGTGAAAGGAGGTAAGAAATCAAAACGGGAGGATACATCAAAGTTATATAACCTTGTGTATGACGGCACAGTATAGCTCACGCCCCTCCCTCTCAATTCTCCTACGCCACTGACGTCATTCCAGTGAATTTCAGAGCAGCTCCTTCATACGTAACAGCAAAACAAATGCAGTCACAGCTCACCCAGTATTATAAACTAAACAATGATAGGACAATCATAAATACCTTTCAACTGGTAGAAGATATAATAGACATTAAGATCACTGACAAAGCAACATTGCTCTTCCTTGATGTAGAAAGTATGTACAGCTTCATCCCTGTTAATGAAACCATAAAAATAATTGAAGAAAACCTGAAAACACGCAGCCACCTACTTCATTAACACACAGATCAAACTATAAAATTATTACAGTTGATAACACAACAAAATTATTTTGAATTCAATGAAGAATACTACATACAAGAAGAAGGTTTACCTAAGGATTCAACTATCTCAGGAACATTAGTCTCTCTTTTCTATTATTTTGTTTTGTTATTATTATTATTATTATTACTTGCGTAACAACGCATATACGAAAAGAGCCGCGAAATACCTTTCAGTAATGCTGTGCCATGAATTTCTTTATAAACATTAATTTTCAACGAAACAGAATATATCGTATTGTTATTGTTCTGTATCTGGCTTTCTATTAAAGGAACATTTTTACGTTACTGTAACTCACTATAAAATTCAACATATCTTCCCTACTTTATAGTTATTGAAAATGAAAATTACTTTGTTATGAATACTGATGTTACAGTTCGCAATGATTGCTCAGCATCAAAATTTTGCAGTGGATTTTTGTTAACAGTAAAACACCAATAATTACCACGACTAGCACAAGAACATGAGACTATTATCGGAGAAAAAGACGTTTTTTCTATAAGGTTTGCCAGACCAAAACTAAGCACAGCAAGATTCCTATTATGTTACGAAGGTAAATTATCTTTTTTGTACTGTTAGTAATATATTATCAGCAGCCCGCGTCAACCTGCAAAACACATCATAAAATCTGCTGCTCTGCTCTGCATGTCCGAAAGCTGAAAGAAATAATTTTATTTCACTATTACCTCCCCGCTTCTTCGCGGTATGATAGATTTCATTTGATGCAGTTTGAATGCGCCGCGGCAGCGGCTCGTTCGTTCGTAGCGCAGCTCTGCACCACGGATAATATTTAAATAACTGAAAATGTCTTAAAGGGATGGGATAATATGCCGAGCAAGCTATTACAAATAATAATGCAAGGTTTCATTAAATAACTCTATTCAAAACATTTAAATATGTTAATTATTACACACCTTTAAAATGAGTACGTAATGGCGTACATCTCTCAATCTTGACAAAAGAAGGCTATGCTAGCGTACAATACAACGTCATAGGCTATCCTACTCCCGTAACTCCAAGAAGAAGAAGACAGAGAAATTAATGTTCGTGCTGTATTATTTATACTAGTCACACATTCTCATCTTTGTTTGATATTTATCGTCTGTGGCGGTTTCAGTACTCGCCGACACAGATATTATCTAAAATAAATAATAAAAAAATTACATAACTCCATACAATAACAAAACATGATACACAATGTTTTCTCTTTACTACATAATATGTCTTTTGCTAATAGACGTTACAAATACTACATACAAGAAGAAGGTTTACCTAAGGATTCAACTATCTCAGGAACATTAGTCTACATTTTCAATAATCACATAGGAAAATTAATATTTGAAGACATAATAACAGAGAAAAGCTACAACGTCATCTACTGGTACAGATACATGGATGACATAATATGCATGGTAGATGAACCTAAAAATAGAATACAGCAACTACACAGAGACATAAATACTGTATACAAAAACCTAAAGTTCACAATAGAAGAAGATCAAGAAAACACACTCAACTTTTGAGACATAACCATACGAAAAGACAATAATAGACACAAATTTGACATATACAGAGAACCCACAACAAGTGGCATTATCTTAAATGCAACTTCAAATCACCCACAGAATCACAAACAAGCAGCAGTCAGATACAGGTTAAACAGACTGAACAGGATCCCCCTAAACAATTCTAATTACCAGAAAGAGTTAGCCATTATAAAACAAATAGCATTAAAAATGGACACAAAAAAACAATGATAGACAAACGAAACAAAAAAATAAAAAGACGAATAATAAAAAAACTAACCAAACCACACTAATCCGTACAACTTGTACTACAACAAGAAACTGGCATACAATGACCTACCACAACAAATTCACTCATAAAATAGGAAACATATACAAAAAACAAGGTATAAACATTGCTTACAAAACAAACAATTACATACAAGAGCACGTCCCAAAACTAAAATCAAAACCAGACAGTCACCAACTATGTGGTATCTAACAGCTCAGTTACAGAGATTGTGAGAAGATATACACTGGAGTGACTGGCAGGACATTTGACACGAGGTATAAAGAACATATCAGAGCATTGAAATACGGTAAAAATCATTCAACATTTGCGGATCATCTAAAAAAATAACACATTACACGTAGTAATACTGAAAACGATATGAATATCATAAAAATTAATAAAGACAGACACCTCCTCCCTTTACAAGAAAATTTCTACATACAAAAAGCATTAACACAAAATAAACTGTTGCTCAATGACCACATAAATATTGGAAACCAGACTCTATGTAGAATAATTGTTGAAATTACTTGAAGAAGAAAAGAGCCTTTTCCATCCTTCACCCCCTCCCACTCCCTCACAATTTCCCCCCCTCCCCCAACTCACAGTTTCATTTGACCTCTCGCTCCTCACCTTCTCCTCTAACTCACAATCCATCACACTGCTGTACGCTTATGTCTAGTTTCCCCTCCCCTAAAAAAACTAACAAACTCTACATGGCTATTGCTTCTCCCTCTTGCTCTTACTCATACATAAATACACAGAAACATAATTAAATAGAATTACACACATACAAAAATCTAAATAAAAAACATGTTGTAGGTCAAAGACAGAGTAGGGGAAAGATAATGTTGGCAATACTACAAAACACAAATAAAAACACATACTTGAAGTACAAATAGAAACAGAATACAGTGGTGTGCATAAAAGTGTGGTGTGCGAAAGGCATAGTACTGCAGAACATCTAAGAATTAGACGAAAATTATCAGTGTCAAAAACAGAAAAACATCGAAGTGCTAGCAGACCTCATTTTCCGACGTACGCGAGAGATCAGCCGGAAAATCACCGTAAGTACAAATCAATCTATTCTTAACGAACTGTTTTTCGATCTAAAAAGCAAATAAAAATGTAAATAACTTAATTACTGACCACTGATGCTTTGTCTCAATAAAGCGAAACGCGTCTGGTGTAAAAATCACGCATTTTTGTAGTTACAACGACAGACCAAAAATACCCTTAAGATTTAGAAAAGATATCAGTACGGTGCGAAAATTAGCTATTGATCCTAAATAACGAAAAGTATGAGGTCATCCACATAAGTGCTAAAAGAATTCCGATAAATCAAATCTAAATCTAAAGGCCGTAAATTCAACTAAATACCAAGGAATGACAATTAAGAACAACATAAATTGGAAAGAGCACATAGAAAATGTTGTGGGAAGGCTAACCAAAGACTGCGTTTTATTGGCAGGACACGTATAAAATGTAGCAGATTTACTAAAAAGACTGCCTATACTACGCTTGTCCGTCCTTTTTTAGAATACTACTGTGCTGTGTGGGATCCGTACCAGATAGAACTGAAGGAGTACATCGAAAAAGTTCACAGAAGGGCAGCACGATTTGTAGTAATCCGAAATAGAGGAGAGAGTGCCACTGAAATGATAAAGGATTTGGGGTGGACATAATTAGAACAAAGGTGTTTTTTGTTGCGGCGGAATCTTCTCACGAAATTTTAATCACCAACTTTCTCCTACGAGTGAGAAAATATTTTACTGACGCCGACCTACATAGGGAGAAACGATCACCTTAATAAAATAAGGGAAATCAGAGATATAGGTGTTCGTTTTCTCCGCGCGCTATACGTGATTGGAATAATAGAGAATTGTGAAGGTAGTTCGACGAAACCTCTGCCAGACACTTAAATGTGATTTACAGAGTATCCATGTAGATGTAATTGTAGACATACTTATGAAAGTAGTACAGGAATATAATTTGAACATGATGTTCAAAGGAAGTAAGCCAATCAGGGCCAATAAGTTAGTAATAAAAAAATATAACAGGTTAACATGTCCCAAATGGAAATACGATACAAACCTATAGGTAGTCGGAATTGTTCATATGGTGACGCAAAAATAGTAAAGGAATCATCTCTTCTTTCATCTAAATCCCTTCTCACTCGAATTGTACTCACAGTGAATAGACGGATCAAACAGCTTAAGTCCGCAGTAACATCAGGAATTTTATCTCACGCACTCACCAGGCCCTAAATCAGAGAATCAACGCATCACTTAGAAACAAATATCTACCGGAAAGAACAGTAGAATTTATCTATACCTACAAAGATCAAATGGTAGGCTTGGATACAAAAAGATGTTCTACCTAATCTTGGTTGACGACAAAAATTCCTCAAGAAAATTAGTAAAAAGTTTGACTCAGAAGCCTTTATATCATGGAGACTTCCCAGCAGACTTTCGTGGATGACGAATCTCGAATTTTCGTTGTTGTTGTTGTGGTCTTCAGTCTAGAGACTGGTTTGATGCAGCTCTCCATGCTACTCTATCCTGTGCAAGTTTCTTCATCTCCAAGTACCTACTGCGATCTATATCCTTCTGAGTCTGCTTCGTGTACTCATCTCGTGGTCTCCCTCAACGATTTTTACTCTCCACACTTCCCTCCAATACTGAACTGGTGACCCCTTGATGCCTCAGAAGGTTTCCTACCAACCGATCCCTTCTTCTAATCAAGTTGTGCCACAGGTTCCTATTCTTCCCAATTCTGTTCAGTACCACCTCATTGGTTACGTGATCTATCCATCTAATCTTCAGCATTCTTCTGTAGCACCACATTTCGAAAGCTTCTATTCTCTTCCTGTCTAAACTAGTTATCGTCCATGCTTCACTTCCATACATGGCTAAACTCCATACAAATACTTTCAGAAAAGACTTCCTGACACTTGAATCCATACTCGATGATAACAAATTTCTCTTCTTCAGAAACGCTTTCCCTGCCATTGCCAGTCTACATTTTATATCCTCTCTACTTCGACAATCATCAGTTATTTTGCTCCCCAAATAGTAAAACTCATTTACTACTTTAAATGCCTCATTTCCTAATCTAACTTCCTCAACATCACCTGATTTAATTCGACTTCATTCCATTATCCTCGTTTTCTTTCGCTGATGTTCATCTTATATCCTCCTTTCAAGACACTGTCCATTCCGTTCAACTGCTCTTCCAGGTCCTTTGCTGTATCTGACAAATTACAATGTCATCGGCAAACCTCAAAGTTTTTATTTCTTCTCCGTGGATTTTAGTTCCTACTCCGAATTTTTCTTTTGTTTCCTTTACTGCTTGCTCAATATACAAATTGAATAACATCGGGGATAGGCTACAACCCTGTCTCACTCTCGTCCCAGCCACTGCTTCCTTTTCATGCCCCTCGACTCTTATAACTGCCATCTGGTTTCTGTACAAATTGTAAATAGCCTTTCGTCCCTTTATTTGACCCCTACCAGTTTTTCCATTCCTCTGTAAATTCTTCATGGTAGTATTTTGCAGCTGTGACTTATTAAACTGATAGTTCGGTAATTTTCACACCTGTCAAAACCTGCTTTCTTTGGGATTGGAATTATTATATTCTTCTTGAAGTCTGAGGGTATTTCGCCTGTCTCATGCATCTTGCTCACCAGTTTTGTCAAGGCTGGCTCTCCAAAGGCTATCAGTAGTTCTGATGGAATGTTGTCTACTCCCTTACTCCCGTGGCCTTGTTTCGACTTAGGTCTTTCAGTGCTCTGTCAAATTCTTCACATAGTATTGTATCTCCAATCTCATCTTCATTTACGTCATTTCAGTAATATTGCCTTCAAGTACATCGCCCTTGTATAGACCATCTGTATACTCCTTCCAACTTTCTGCCTTCCCTTCTTTGCTTAGAATTGGTTTTCCATCTGAGCTCTTGATATTCATATAAGTGATTCTCTCTTCTGCAAAGGTCTCTTTAATTTTCCTGTAGGCAGTATCTCTATCTTACCCCTAGTGATTATGCCTCTACATCCTCACATTTGTCCTCTAGCCATCCCTGCTTATCCATTTTGCACCTCCTGTTGATTTCGTTTTTTGACGTTTGTATTCCTTTCTGCCTGCTTCATGTACTGCACTTTTACATTTTCTCCTTTCGTCAATCAAATTCAGTATCTCTTCTGTTACCCAAGGATTTCTACTAGCCCTCGTCTTTTCACCTACTCGATTCTCTTCTGCCTTTACTATTTCATCTCTCAAAACTACCTATTCTCCTCCTACTGTATTTCTTTCCCCCGTTATTGTGACTAAAACAACATCTCATATGATGATATGAACCATATTTTCTTCGCCATCCTAAACACAGTGTCCATAGTTAGGTTTCTTATTTATTTATTCATTTATTTACACGTCAACTCCCGTAGGACCAAACTGAGGAGAACATCTCCAAGGTCATGGAACGTGAATGAAAATAAGCAAAGTAGACTAACTTTTGTGTCGAACGATCACTCACTTCATATACCGTTCGAATAGTAAAAATGGCAGCATTAAGTCTTTGAACAAGATCTGGAACGTGGACTTTCCACGACAATTTACTATCTATCTGAACACCTAGAAACTTGAACTGTTCAGTTTCACTCGTCATACGCCCATTCTGTGAAATTAAAACGTCAGGTTTTGTTGAATTGTTTGTTAGAAACTGTAAGAACTGCGTCTCACTGTGATTTAGCGTTAGTTTATTTTCTACAAGCCATGAACTTACATGCCAGTGTTGCACACAACATCCTTTACTACCAAGCCAATGTTATCAGCTAACAGATATATTTTAGAGTTACCTGTAATACTAGAGGGCATATCATTTATATAAATAAGGAAGAGATGTGGAGATGTGGCCCCAACACCCCCCCGCCAATGACTATACCCCACTCAGACCGCTCAGATAGCCTATCACAGCCATAATCAACACTGGGAATAATGACCTTTTGCTGTCTGTTGCTAAAGTAAGAGGTGAACCAACTGTGAGCTACTCCCCGTATTCCAAAAAATGGCTCTGCGCACTATGGGACTTAACATCTATGGTTATCAGAATGAGATTCTCACTCTGCAGCGGAGTGTGCGCTGATATGAAACTTCCTGGCAGATTAAAACTGTGTGCCCGACCGAGACTCGAACTCGGGACCTTTGCCTTTCGCGGGCAAGTGGTAGAGCACTTGTCCGCGAAAGGCAAAGGTCCCGAGTTCGAGTCTCGGTCGGGCACACAGTTTTAATCTGCCAGGAAGTTTCATCTATGGTTATCAGTCC
The DNA here is from genome assembly GCF_023864345.2 of Schistocerca serialis cubense. Taxonomy (NCBI): domain Eukaryota; kingdom Metazoa; phylum Arthropoda; class Insecta; order Orthoptera; family Acrididae; genus Schistocerca; species Schistocerca serialis. Next base: position 919,812,853 of record NC_064639.1, read on the forward strand.
CCTAGAACTTAGAACTACTTAAACCTAACTAACCTAAGGACATCACACAACACCCACTCATCACGAGGCAGAGAAAATCCCTGACCCCGCCGGGAATCGAACCCGGGAACCCGGGCGCGGGAAACCCCGTATTCCGTAATGGCCCCACTTCTGGAGCAATATTTTGTGATCAACACAATCAGACGCCTTAGTTAAATAAAAAAATATGCCTAGCTTTCGATACCTTTTGTTTAACCCATCCAGTGCCTCAGAGAGAGGAGAGAATATAGCATTTTCAGTTGTTAAACGACTTCTAAAGCCGAACAGTACATTTGACAGCAAATCGTGTGATATAAAATGATTAATTATCCTTACATACATAGCCTTTTCAATAACTTTAGCAAACACTTATGACATAGAAATAGGTCTAAAATTGTCTACGTCATCCCTTTCTCCCTTTTTATAAAGCGGATTTACTACTGAGTACTTTAATCGTTCTGGAAACTGACCATTCCTAAAGGAAAAATTACAAATATAGCTAAATACAGGGCTAACATGTGCAGTACAGTACTTTAATATTCTGCTAGGCACTCCATCATATCCATGAGAGTCCTTAGTCTTCAGTGATTTAATTATTGACTCAATCTCCCCGTTGTCTGTATCACAGAGGAGTATTTCAGACACCAATCTTGGAAAGGCAATTGCCAAGGAAGTTATATGATTCCCTGTAGAAACTAAATTTTTATTCAATTCACCAGCAATGCTCAGAAAATTATTGTTCAATACTGTGCATATATCTGATTTATCAGTAACAGAAATATTTTTACGAACTGATGTTACATTGTCGATCTTGTGCTGCTGACTGGACACTTCCTTCACAACTGACGACATAATTTTAATTTTATCCTATGAATTAGCTATTCTATTTGCATACCACGCACTCTTTGTCTTCCTAATAACATTTTAAGCACCTTACAGTACTGTCTGATGGGCTACAGTAGCTTGATTGTGACTACTTCTAATATTTCGATATAATTTCGGCCTTGTTCTACATGATATCTTTATCCCACTAGTCAGTCACGCGGGCTGCCTTTTACTGTTAGTACCCTGTTTAGAACATTCTAATGGAAAGCAACTCTCAAAGAGCATGAGCAATGTGTTAAGGCAAACATCATATTTGGCATCTGTGTTATCAGCACTGTAAACATCCTGCCACTCTTGTTCCTTGACGAGGTTTAAAAAACTCTATTGCTGTTGGATTAACTTTCCTACATAGCTTGTAATTATATGCGACATTTGTTTGAGTACAAAAGCCTCATTGTGTTAAAATTTGTGGATCATGGTCTGAGAGGCCATTCAAGCTTTTACTAACTGAATGCCCATCTAGTAATGAAGAATGAATAAAAATATTGTCTATGGCTGTGTTACTGTTCCCCTCCACCCTAGATGGAGAAACACAGTCTGCATCAGCTCATAAGAATTTAGGATATCTACCAACATCCTTTTTCTTGCACCATCATATTCAAAATTTATACTGAAGTCACCACATAAAACTAATTTCTGGTACTTCCTTTAAAGTGAATCAAGAAACCTCACTATCTTGAGCAGAAATGATCTAAAGTCAGAGTTAGAGGACCTATAAACAACAACAATTAGAAGTTTAGCTTCACTAAATTCAATTGCCCCTGCACAACATTCAAACATCTGCTCAGTGCAGTTCCGTGATGAGTCTGTGGACTCAAATGGAATATTGTTTTTTACGTACATGGCCACTCCCTCACCCCGCAAGGAACTCCTTGAAAAACAGCTAGCTAATCTGTCTCCTGATAATGGAAGCCTCTGAATTGTCAAATTATTTAAGTGGTGCTCCAATATACCAATAATTTCAGAGTTAACGTCAATAAGCAGTTCACTAACTTTATCTCTAATACCTCTTATATTTTGATGAAATATGCTAATACCTTCTCTACTTGGTAACAAGACGTCCTCTGAAGGTGATTCCTTAGTTAGAGGGAATTCCTTTAAGCAGGTATACCTATCAGATGACTTCAGTCTAAAAAAGGTGCAGCTCTAACATCAACTACTACTGGAATTTTTCCATGAGTGATCCCATCACCACCCACTTCACTGTCACCTATAAGCTTTGCCAGCTACCCCTTCCCATACCTACTGAGGTTCAAGCGGCCACTGGAACACTCAGCGAAGTTGAAACACTGAATGAAAAGTGTACTGAAATATTTCACTAGAAACAATAAGAAACGTCAGCTGAAAACTAAGTACGAAATTTACTAAACGACTTCAACGCACAGAAATACAGCGAGCGACCGTTTCCAAAAGCTTATTAAATCGTTATTTCGCCACAAACAGCACGAAACACCACTGAAAACTATAAAATTTAATAACTGTATGACAGTGCACAAACAACTTTGTCAGTACTTAGCTTTATAAGCGCTACAGCTGCAACTGCACGCCGCAAAATGCAGACACACTACTGAGGCGTGAGGTTTGGACAATCGACGTTAGCACACTCACGAATAACAGGCCACTCGAGTCAATAACACAGGAAGAAAGACTGCGATTAATGAAAATCCACTAATAAGTTACTTTTACAGCAAATATTAACACAAATAAACTTTAAAATAAGTAACTGAAGACTAAAACTTTGTAAAATATTGACGAGCAATTTCAACAGCATTCCAGCACACGTGACGTCACACCAAAGATCTCTGGAAGATTTGAGAATAAAAAGTCGTAGGCACTGGAATGCAGTTGTAGGGGAAGGAGTAGAAGAAAAGGTTACAGGAGAATATGGGCTTGGGACAAAGGATGAGAGAGGAAAAAACACTAATTGAGTTCTAGCTAGTAACAGCAAATACTCTGTTCAAGAATCACAAGAAGAGGAAGTATACTTGGAAAAGCCTGGGTGATACGGGAGGATTTCATTTAGATTGCTTCATGGTCAGACAGAGATTCCGAAATCAGGTACTGGATTGTGAGGCGTACCCAGGAGCAGATATAGATTCAGATCACAATGTAGTGGTGATGAAGAGAAGGCTGAAGTTTAAGAGATTAGTCAGGAAGAATCAATATGCAAAGAAGTGGGATACAGAACTACTAAGGAATGATGAGATATGCTTGAAATGCTCTAAGGCTGTAGATACAGCAATGAGGAATAGCTCAGTAGGCAGTACAGTTGAAGAGGAATGGACATCTCTAAAAAGGGCAGTCACAGAAGTTGGAAAGAATAACATAGGTACAAAGAAGGTAACTGCGAAAAACCATGGGTAACAAAAGAAATACTTAAGTTGATCGTTGAAAGAAGGAAGTACAAAAATGTTCAGGGAAATTCAGGAATACAGAAATACAAGTCCCTGAGGAATGAAATAGGAAGTGCAGAGAAGCTAAGACGAAAAGCCTGCAGGAAAAACGTTAAAAAAATCGAAAAAGAAATAACTGCCGGAAGGACTGACTCAGAATACAGAAAAGTCAAAACAACTTTCGGTGAAATTAAAAGCAAGTGTGCTAACATTAAGAGTGCAACGCAAATTACACTGTTAAATGCAGAGGAAAGAGCGGATAGGTGGAAAAAGTACATTGAAGGGCTCTATGAAGGGAAAGGTGTGTCTAATGTGATAGAAGAAGAAAAGAGTCGATGGGGGAAGTGATAGAGGTTCCATTATTAGAATCAGAATTTAAGGGGGTTTTGGAGGACTTAAGAACAAATATGGCAGAAGGGATAGACAACATTCCACCACAATTCCTAAAGTCATTGTGGGAAGCGGCAACAAAACGACTATTCACGTTGGTGTGTAGAATGTATGAGTCTGGCGACATACCGTCTGATTTTCGGAAAAATGTCATCCACACAATTCCGAAGAGTGCAAGAGTTGACAAGTGCGAGAATTGCCGCAAAATCAGCTTATTAGTTCATGCATCCAAGTTGCTGACAAGAATAATATGCAGACGAATGGAAAAGAAAATTGAGGAACGCTAGATGACGATCAGTTTGGCTTCAGAAAGGGTAAAGACACCAGAGAGTCAATTCGGACGTCCCTGTTAACAATGGAAGCAAGACTAAAGAAAAATCAAGATATGTTCATAGGATTTTTATACCTGGAAAAAGTGTTCGACAATGTAAAATGGTGCAAGATGCTCGAAATTCTGAGAAAAATAGGAGTAAGCTACAGGGGGAGACGGGTAACATACAATACGTACAAGAGCCAAGAGGGAATAATAAGAGTGGACGGCCAAGAACGAAGTGCTCGGATTCAAAAGAGTGTGAGATAGGGATGTAGTCTTTCTCCCCTACTGTTCAACCTGCATATCGAAGAAGCAATGGCGGAAATAAAAGAAAGGTTCAGAACTGGAATTAAAATTCAAGGTGAAAGGATATCAATGATAAGTTTCGCTGATGACATTGCTATCCTGAGCGAAAGTGGAGAAGAATTAGGTGATCTGCGGAATAGAAAGAACAGTCTAATGAGTACAGAACATGGACTGAGAGTAAATCGAAGAAAGAAGACAGTAATGAGAAGTAACAGGAATGAGAACTGCGAGAAACTTTAACATCAGGATTGATGGCCACGAAGTACATGAAATTAAGGAGTTATGCTACCTAGGCAGCAAAATAACCAATGACGGACGGAGCAAAGAGGACATCAAAAGCAGACTAGCAGTGGCAAAAAGAGCATTCCTGGCCAAGAGAAGTCTACTAGTATCAAACATAGGCCTTAATCTGAGGAAGAAATTTCTGAGAATGTACATCTGGAGCACAGCATTGTATGGTAGTGAAACATAGAATGTGGGGAAACCGGAACAGAAGAGAATCGAAGCATTTGGGATGTGGTGTTACAGACGAATGTTGAAAATTAGGTGGACAAATAGGGTAAGGAATAAGGAAGTACTGCGCAGAATCGAAGATGAAAGGAATATGTGGAAAACACTGATAAGGAGAAGGGACAAATGGTTCAAATGGCTCTGAGCACTATGGAACTTAGCAGCTGAGGTCATGAGGCCCTAGAACTTAGAACTACTTAAAGCTAACTAACCTAAGGACATCACACACATCCATGCCCGAGGCAGGATTCGAACCTGCGACCGTAGCGGTCGCGCAGTTCCAGACTGAAGCGCCTAGAACAGCAGAAGGGACAGGATGATAGGACATCTGTTAAGACATCAGGGAATAACTTCCATGGTACTACAGGGGCTATAGAGGGCCAAAACTGTAGAGGAAGACATAGATTGGAATACATCCAGCAAATAATTGAGGACGTAGGTTGCAAGCAAATAATTGAGGACGTAGGTTGCAAGTGCTACTCTGAAATGAAGACGTTGGCACAGGAGAGGAATTCGTGGCAGGTCGCATCAAACCAGTCAAAATGCTGATGACCCAAAAAAAAGGTATAAAATAAACACCCTACACTGTATGTGAAAACCTTTGAAAAAATAAAAAGTTTGGTGTCTGCCACGTACAGTATTCAGCTCTTTTAGTCCAAATTTGTTCTTCGAATTTACGTCAGTGTGTTGACATTCGAGAAATAATCCTTCGTATTTTAAGACTGGTAACTTTTGCACTACTGAGCCTACTATTACCTACAATATTAGAAACTACGACCGACGTGGTATTGGAGCAATTTGGATTTCGTCGTAGGCCTCGACATTATAACATATACCGTGACTGTTGCAGAAGACGTGCTACCCTTTCGAACATGAGAAATATTTCAGCACGTTCTCCGTTGACGTCCGGAGATCGTATGAGAGAGTATTGTAACGCCTTCTTGTATACATTTCTAGTACAGGAAAGAGTTACACACACATGACGGTGTGAAAGCACTTGTGAGCTGTAAATTTGAACGTGTCGCCAGAAAGGGCATTAGTCAGTTTTAACAAGGCCAGTGCCAGGGAAGAAAGACACAGCAATGCGTACTTGTGGTTATCCGTCTGTCGCGAGAAATTGCAGATTGCATTACACAGTTCCAGGTCAAGGAGCGCTGGAGTCAACGTGCGCGGGACTGATGAGATAAAGTGGCCTTTCATATTCATCCGTGCAGCTGGCAACTTCCCGCATAGAGTGTGAAACTAATCTGCATTAGTAACGGATTGTGCTCCAAAATAATAACCTGCGGGCGCTACCCACTCGTCATCTCAACAAACAGCTCTGCACGTTATGCAACATTCCATTAATTATTTGACCATTATGCACAGTGGAAACATCATCAAACAGAAATGACATCTTATTGTAGTCCTGATTTTGTATGATAAACATGGGTCGCCTTATCATGGGAGGAGTCTAGGAAGTAAGGTTCATAAATGGAAGTTGATATCACAATACTAATCATTTATTCAGATTAAAAAGCAACATGAAATCCAATTGTAATGTGACTCATTAAAAAGGAAAACAAAGAAAGGCAACATGAAATACTGAAGTTAATTATGTGGGATTATGAGTGACATCGTTAGGAAGATTGAAAGAAGAACAAAATCAGAGTTCCTCATCTGTTCAACACGATTCCCTACATATTACAAAAGTGTATTTATGTTCCACACCTCCCTCTAAACAACTGGATCGATATCAACCAAACATGGTACACTTATCACTTACTGTCCGGAAAGAACAACTGCGATTGTAACAATAGCCTACCTCTCAAAATGATGGGGGTGAAAAATAAGCGTAGCTCACGACACGCGACTAGGCAGACGATATTCGTCCGGTATTTGAAAATGAGAGTACTTAGTGACCAGCAATAAACTTCATACATAATTTCAAACCGTTACGAGACTTCTTCTAGCTCACATTCCACACAAAATGTTGAAAGGAAAAAAGTTTATTGCTTACAGCACTTTCGCTGTTCATGAAATGAAAGGGCAGCATCAGGCATAGCCTTTTCATTTATTACTATTAACTCTATTTGCCATACATTTTCCTGACACTATTCAAATATACCACTGAATATACTTGAAAATATATATCACATTATGACACGCGATTCAGGAGATATGACGTTATAAAAAATGAGATGCTTCAAAATCTGCTGCATCATGCATGACGTTTTAATTTGCTGTTTCTTTACTACTGACTCTTTTCGCACCATGCTTCGCAACCAGTGTCTACATTTGTCATTTGTTGCACCTGCAAAATTATAGCATTGCACGACAAATCGTTCTGGATATATGACGTCATAAACATTGAGCTGCATGAAAACGAAACTGTTGGGCGAAATTAGCTAGAGATGTAGATGAAATACGTGCGCAAATGTGTGTGAAATATGTTAAATATATGTGAGATATATGCTATATGTGCGTATGCAGGCAAAGTCGTGGGTAAAAAGCTCCTTCTAAACCTCTGGATAGATTGCAACCAAAGTTGGTATACATATACTGTTGGAAAGGAAAACTGCAGGGGGAAGAACCAGCAATGCCCTATTGCAGTGGGAGTGCTAAAATAGGAAGTGAAAGAAGACGAAGAAGGGTTGTAATGGCTACATACCAAACAAATAAGAGAGAATGGGGAGAAGAAACAGACGACCATGTATATGGGAGGAAGAAATAGGCAGAGAGATAGGGAGGGAGAAATGCACAGAGGAGAGGAAGAAGAGGAAATGAAGAGATAGAGAGGGAGGTGGAAATGAAGGGGAGGAGATGGACAGAGAGAAGGATTGAGAAGATGGACAGAGAGAGGAAAGATCAGGTGGTGGACAGGGAGGGGCGAGGAAATGAAGGAAAGATGAGAAGATGGAGAAGGGAAAGGGGGAGGAGGAAATGGACAGAGAGGTGGGGAGGAGAATATGGACAGACAAAGATAAGAGGGGATGGACAGAGAGAGGGGAAGGAGGAGATGGACAGAGAGATGGGGGAGGGAGAAATGGACAGATCAGAAAGAAGGCGAGGGGGAAATGGAAACAGAGCGGGGAAGGAGGAGATGGACTAGTAGACTTGGAATAAATACATACCTGGGCAATACTGCGTACTCAGCTAGTTTTCAAATCCAAGAAGCACAAAAGAATTAGTTAAATTGCAGATTGTGTCCCACTCCAAACTGGCAGATACAACGCTTTGCGCAGGGGAAATGGTAACACAGTGGGAGCAGACAAAGCTGTTACAGCTACCAGTGATGTACTGCTGGCAGAGGGCAACTGCTTTAAGTCCGACTATAAGTTCAGGACATAAATTTGAAGCTTCCCTGCTCTCGTAAATTTGCTTTATGCATTGGTGCAAAGATAGCCGTATGAATTCATAAAATTGTGTGCTATTATACTTCATAACAAACGCTTCTTAACTCTTACATTCAGAGCTCTATAAAAAAAACCACTGAGTTTATCCTATATCAAGTAGATATCGTGAATATACACTATCTGATCAAAAGTATCCGGACACATTCAGGGTGTTTCTAAAAGGACTTTACAACTCTGAAAATTGATATAAATTAATTCATAGTACCTACAGAGGTGATTGTAGTCTCAATTTGTAGAGGAATACATCAAGTTTTGTCTCGCGTAGTTCGCTAGTGCCGAACCGCCCCGTAAGGAGCGATATCGGCAGTTGTGTTAAAGATGGCTGCCTTCACTGGACTTGAGCGTCCCAGCTGTGTGTTTTGGTTTGAAGAATCGAAATCAGTCACAACAGATCAGCGTAATTTCCGTACCAAGTACGCTAAAGATCCTCCTAGTAGGCCTACAATTTATAAGGGCATAAATTTGTAGAAACAGGGTGCTTCGTAAGACATGGGAAATCATCAGGTCGTCCAAGCACATCTGAGGACGTCGTTGAGGGAGTGAGATAATGTTCTGTCAACAGCCTTACGAAATCGACCCGGCGTGCATCTCGCGAACTACAAATCTGACATATGACTGTTTGGTGTGTGTTGAGAAACCGTTTGCATTTGAAGCCATACAGTCTGATGACTGTACAAACAATAAAAGACACCGATAAAACTGCTCACAATAACTTCTGTGCGGATATGTTGAATTGATTATACTAGGATGAGATTTGTTGGACAAAATCGTATTTTCTGACGAATCTACTTTTCACTTAAGTGGCAAGGTTAAGTCACGTAACTGTAGGATTTGGGGCAGCGAAAATCTACGTGAAATATTGCAACATGTTCGTGATAACCCTAAACTGAACCTTTTTTGTACATTGAGCAAAAACAAAGTAAACGGCCCCTTTATTACTGTGAGAGAACCATCACGGGATAGTGTACCTGGATGTGTTACAACAATTTTTGATACCATACATCGATGAGGTTGACCAAGAACGAAATGTTTACTTCATGCAAGATGGTGCGCCACACGGCCACCTGGCTGACGTCCAGGATTTTCTCAGTGACCGCTTCCCAGATCAATGGATTGGCCGTGATGCGCCAATTGCAGCCCCACGTTCCCCAGATCTGACACAAATCGATTTTTTATGGGGATTCATCAAGAATATCGTGTTTGTACCTCCTGTGCCGGCTTCTCTATCTGAACTTAGAGCAAGAGTTTACGCTGCCATTGAGAAAGTTAAACATGCAATGCTACAGCGAGTTTGGGGAGAAATTTACTTCCTGTGGGATAGATACGTGATAACCAATGGAAACCACATACAAACCTTTAGTTTAAGGTAAAAAAAAAAAAAAAAACCTGATGTGTTTCCCTACAAAATAACACTAGACCCAGCTCTATATCATCTTTCAAATAAATTTTTCAAGTTGTAAAGTCTTTTTGAAACACCCTGTGTTAGTGGACATTGATTTGGATGTGTACACCCTTCCCCTATAATGACGGCTTGAACTCTACTGGGGACACCTTCAATGAGATGTCTGAGTGACCGTCAAGGAATAGCAGCCCTTTCTTCCCGAAACCACAGTAGGTAGCGATGTCGGATGCAGGAGCCTAGAGCGAAGTCGACGTTCAAACTCATCCCAAAGGTGTTCGAGTGGGTTCAAGTCGGGACTCTTGAGTAGACAGTTCATTTCAGGAAAGTTATCGTCTACACTCCATTACCTCACAGGTGTTGCTTTACGACAGGTTGCATGTCATGCTAATACAATCACCGTTTACGAATAGTTGCTCTACTGTACGCAGTACACAATGCTGCAAAAATGCCCAAATCTGCCACATATAGCGTTTCCTTAAGCGCAACAGGGGGGCCACAACGTAACCACGAAAAGCAACCGTTACACCATCTCCTCCATGATTCACTGATGACACTACGCATTACGCCACGTGACATTTTCCAGCCGTCCGCCAAACCTAGACCGTTCCATCATATTGCCACAGCATACAGCGCGAGTCGTAACTCCAAATCGCTCGTTTCCAGTCATCCACTGACCAGTGTTGTCGGTCTTTACACCACATGAGCCGTCGCTTCCCACTGACTACACAAATTTGTGGCTTATCATTGTACCGCGTTCTTTTTAACTCGCTACATCTACATCTGCACTTACATAGGTACTCTGAAAATTACACTTTAGTGCCTGGCAGAGGGTTCGTCGAACCTACTTCACAATGATTCTTTATTATTCCAGTCTCGAGGCAACGGCCTTGCTGCAGTGGATACAACAGTTCCCGTCAGATCATCGAAGTTAAGCGCTTTCGGGCGTGGACGGCACTTGGATGGGTGACCATTCGGGCCGCCATGAGCTGTCGCCATTTTTCGGGGTGCACTCAGCCTCGTAATACCAACTGAGGAGCTACTCGACCGAATATTAGCGGCTAACCACACGCCCCTCCTCTCCGCGTCCTCAGCTGAGGATGACACGGCGGTCGGATGGTCGCGATGGGCCACTTGTGGCTTCAAGATGGAGTGCCGTGTGCTTATTCCAATCTCGAACAGAATGCGTAAAAAGCGGACACCTATATCTTTCCGTCAGAGCTCTGATTTTCCTTATTTCATTATGATGATCGTTTCTCCCTATATAGATCTGTGTCAACAAAGTATTTTCGCATTCTGAGGAGGAATTTGGTGATTGAAATTTCGTGAGAAGAACCCCCCGCTGTGAGAAACGCCTTTGTTTTAACGATGTTCACCCCAAATCCTGTAGCTTGACCGTGACACTCTCTCTCCTATTCCTCGATAATACAAAACGTGCTGCCCTTCTTCGAACTCTGTCGTGTACTCCGTCAGTTCTATCTGGTGACGATCCCACACACCACAACAGTAATCCGAAAGAGGACAGACAAGCGTAGAGTAGACTGTCTCTTTAGTAGATCTGTTGCATCTTCTAAGTGTTCTGCCAATGAAACGCAGTCTTTGGTTCGCCTTCGCCGCAACATTTGCTATGTGTTCTTTCCGATTTAGCCAGCAGCCTTGCCGCAGTGATAACACCGGTTCCGCTCAGATCAGCGAAGTTAAGAGCTGTCGGTCTGGGCTAGCACTTGGATGGGTGACGTGTTGGCAAGAAGGATGCACTCAGCCCTTGGGAGGTTCAAATGGTTCAAATGGCTCTGAGCACTAGGGACTTAACATCTGAGGTCATCAGTCCCCTAGAACTTAGAACTACTTAAACCTAACTAACCTAAGAACATCACACACATCCATGCCCGAGGCAGGTTTCCAAACTGCGACCGTAGCGGTTGCGCGGTTCCAGACTGAAGCGCCTAGAACCACTCTGCCACACCGGCCGGCTCTGCCTTGGGAGGCAAACTGAGGAGCTACTTGATTGAGAAGTAGCGGCTCCGGTCTCAGAAACTGACATACGGCCGGGAGAGCGGTTTGCTGACCCCTTCCCCTCCATATCCGCATCCAGTGACGCCTGTGAACTGAGGATGACACGGCGGCCGGTCGGTACCGTTGACCTTCATGGCCTGTTCGGGCGGAGTTTAGTTTAGTTCTTTCCGATTTAAATTGTTCGTACAGTCATTGTGCTACCTGGACTACTGGTAGTACTTTGAAACTCGCAAGTGATTCTTGGGGTGATTTCATGCGATTTCTTATGGCCATCTTCCGCAATACTCGATGGTCCCTGCCACCATTACATGGTCTTGGCTTACCTGCACCTGCTGCTTCGCCTTTCCCCTGTACATTCACATCACCAACAGTCGACTTGGACAGGGTACTGTAGAGTGAAATGTCCGTGATGGATCTGTTTCTCAGGTGACACTTTCGAAGTCACTGAGGTCTTAATCCGCTGTTGCTGCTTCTCTACTGTCAGCACAACACTCACCGCCTGCTTTTATACTGGAGGTTCACGTCTCGTAACACCTAGTGGTCAATTCCGTATTACATACAGGTGTCCAGATATATTTGGTTAGATAATTTGCATCGCTTACATGGACCGCGCAAACCTCATTTATTACTGCAGTGAAAACTATAGCTCCTACTAGTGGACATTACACAGTTCTGCAAAAAAATATTTTTTGAAAGTAGTTAACTGTGATTTATTTTCAAAGAAATTTTATTTACTAGCGAATCATCACGAACATTAACACATTTAATCACACTATGTGAGCGTGGAAGTAGTTGCCAGTGGGTAACTGATGGAAACAAATCAAATTTCCTTCTACAAATGGAAATTTTATTCCTAAAAGCCCTTTTTTTCTTTTAGAAACAGAATTAAAATTAGAATCAGAAAGCACCCTCTAAATATCAAGAAACAATTTATTCAGAAGCAGAAAGAACAAATTTTGTTTGACTGTATGAGCTTTCGGGCTGAGAACCTAGCCGCTCCCTTTTGACACGGCCGTACTCATGACCGCTCACAACAACCTCTGAAAGACTACACTGGTGCAAACCTGCAACACACCAGATTACTTTAAACTAAAAATTATAACAACTCACACAAGCACATAAACTATGCACCCCGTAGGAGGGATGGAAATGGTACAAAACAAAAAAAGACTCTTACGGTGGAAGGGTGGCAACTTTATATACTAAAATAACCATTTAAATAAAAACCCATGAAATGGAGTCTTACATAAAATATACAAGGTTAGCCAAACATACTCTACATTACACATATACCACCTCTCAAGATGATAGCAAGATAAAACCATATTTCAGGAATTCGGCCGTTACATTTCAAGCAATAAATTCGTTAACACGAATCCGACAATCATGACACAGGCAGCTACTAACGTATGGCAGATTGACAGGGACATTACTGAACAACCCGAACCGCAGGTTGCTCTAACCCGCCCCTACTCCACAAGAGAAAAACGGACCACCCAGTTCATAAATAACCACCTTCCCGCGGGTGGGCAAACGGAGAAGAATGGTGGGATGACCCCAAAACAAAGCGGCTGGTGACCTCACCAAGAAAAGTAGTAGAATTTAACAAGTAAATGAAACAACATATCTCCAATCACTTAACTTCTAATAAACTGCGATTTCTGGCTAAGATCTGGCGCAGCACCCCCAACGCTCTCCGGAACCGTCCGCTGCCAGCCGCTTCAACGGACGCAGGAAGGCGCGCCCATCTCCCGTCTCACGGCGTCGTAGCTCGCACCGGCTAGACCGATGTCGGAGGTTGACTCCTGTTGCTCTCGTGTCGGCCGCGAAGCGACTATCCCTCGCTATACTGCGCGGCCCACTGGACTCACGTGGCAACCTCACATGTGCCGACGCTCAAGGCGGACAACTCATCTTGTGTCTCAGTGCGCGACCGACCAACCGATCGGTCCAACCGCCAATGGCCATTGCCTGAGCAAACTCGAGCAGACTGGGGGCCTAACGCGCAGACTCAGATGCAGGAACTCTGCCCCGACCGGGCGACCCCTAACAGAGTTCTGTTACTGGCGGAGTGGCAAGACTCTCATTTTGCCGGCTTTAAAGTTTGATCCAAACGACAGACATACTAGCACTCCGAACGACAGACACTAACTGCCGCACAAATGCGAACGAGAGACAGACCAGCAACTGGTGACGAGTGACTGACCCAGACTCTCTCCGACTGACCAACCGCCACTGGCGATCTTCTAGCGCCCCTTAAATGCATTTGAACAGGCAACCTTTCCCCTTTTCCACCAGAGGGAGTCACCAAAGCTGCAATTGCCACAGCGGCGCCACCGCCAGAAACGGAGGGCGACTGCGGCGCGCTCTTCAAAATAGCAATTTTTTTCCACGGCTCAAGTTGTTTGAAATTTGATAGCTGACTTTAATGTACTTTTCAGCGCTGATTTAAAAAATGCAATCCATTTTTTCCATCACGTCAGGTTTTCTCACAAAAAAGGGAGAATTTTTGGGTATAATAACAAAATTTAAGCAATTTATCACATTTTTGCCAACGTTATAAAATTTTATTTTATTTATAAATCATGTTCTAAACTACATTTTCAGCACGCTTCCATTTCTCTTTAACCTCATAAGTCCTTATATTAACGGTTTCGCTTTCTTTCGAAGCTTCTTTTATTGCTTTTCCGGCTGTGGACTCTCTCTTCTTATCCTCCAGCCGTAGTCCGCGATCATGTTGACGTTCCATGTTCCTTGATAACTTCTTTCCATTTCTTTGATGTGTGGGTGGAATCTTTCGCCCTGCTCTTCACTTACATCACCAAGGTTTGCAGGGAAGTAGTCAAGATGTGAGTGGAGAAAATGAACTTTAATGCTCATGTTACACCCCAGCTTCTTAAAGTTGTCAAGTATGTCTGCGACGCTTGTCTTGGAGCTTGGATCTCTTTTGTTTCCTAGGAAACAGGTAACATCTAATTTAAAAGATGTCTATGCTGCCTGTTCTTTTGTTTCCATTTTGTCCACAAAGTTGCACTCTGTTACTCGTTTTCTAATGTCTGGTCCGACAAAGATTCCTTCCTTTAGCTTTGCCTCGGATAAACCAGGAAACTGTTCACAAAGATATCAGAAACACTCCCCTTCTTTTAGCGATGCCTTAACAAATTCTTTCATCAGCCCCAACTTAATGTGAAGTGGAGGAAATAACACCTTTTTGGAATCCACAAGGCTTTTCCTCTCAACATTTTTAACCCCTACCTATAAAGTTTTTCTCAAGAACCAAGCTTTTTTTATGTAGTGTTGCTTTCTGTCTCTACTGTCCCATTCAGAGAGAAAGCAAGGGACCTTTGTTTAGCCACTTTCTTGAGCAAGCAGCATTGAAATCACTTTTAAATCATCACGTAGTGACCATTTGTGGTCTGAATAGCAGAGTTTGCTTAAAACCAGTTCAAGGTTTTCGTAACATTCTTTTAAGCGAACCGAGTGTCCAACTGGTATAGAATCATACATGTTGCCATTGTGTAGAAGTACTGCTTTAAGGCTTCTTTTTGAAGAATCAATAAAAAGTCTCCAGCCATCAGAAGCATATTCTATTTTGAAACGTGCCATAAGTCCAGGAACATCACTGCAAAACACTAGGTCACCTTCTTGAGAGAAGAAAGATGCAAACTCCTTTTCCCTCGATCGATACCAACCCGGAGCCAACATACCGGGTGATCAAAAAGTCAGTATAAATTTGAAAACTGTTTAAAGCACGGAATAATGTAGATAAAGGGGTACAAATTGACACACATGCTTGGAATGACATGGGGTTTTATTAGAACAAAAAAACAAACAAAAAAATACAAAAGTTCAAAAAATGGCCGACAGATGGCGCTTCATCTGATCAGAGTAGCAATAATTAGCATAACAAAGTAAGACAAAGCAAAGATGATGATCTTTACAGGAAATGCTCGATATGTACACCATCATTCCTCAACAAAAGCTGTAGTCGAGGAATAATGTTGTGAACAGCACTGTAAAGCATGCTTGGAGTTATAGTGAGGCATTGGCGTCGGATGTTGTCTTTCAGCATCCCTAGAGATGTTGGTCGATCACGATACACTTGCGACTTCGGGTAACCCCAAAGCCAACAATCGCACGGACTGAGGTCTGGGGACCTGGGAAGCCAAGCATGACGAAAGTGGCGGCTGAGCACACGATCATCACCAAACGACGCGCGCAAGAGATCTTTCACGCGTCTAACAATATGAGGTGGAGCGCCATCCTGCATAAACATCGTACGTTCGAGCAGGGGTTTATCAGCCAGGCTGGGGATGATGTGATTCTGTAACATATCGGCGTACCTCTCACCCGTCACGGTAGCAGTTACAAAACCAGAATCACGCATTTCCTTGAGGAAAAAAAGCCCGATAACGGTAGATGTGGTAAATCCAACCCATACCGTGACTTTCTCGTCGTGCAATGGAGTTTCCACGACAGTTCTAGGATTTTCGGTAGCCCAAATTCTGCAGTTGTGGGCGTTGACAGACCCTCGGAGCGTGAAATGAGCTTCGTCGATCCACAACACGTTACTCAACCAATCGTCATCTTCCGCCATCTTCTGAAACGGCCACACCGCAAATGCCCTCCGCTTCGCTAAATCGCCAGGTAACAGTTCATGATGCCGATGGATTTTGTGCGGATAGCATCGGAGGGTACGCCTAGGTGCCAACCAAACAGTAGAGTATGGAATGCCGGTGCGACGTGCGACTGCAAGAGCGCTGACTTCCCCGTGCATAAACTAACCCGCTACAGTCTCCATTTCTTCCTGAATTGTCTCAGCAGCATTACGGCTTGTGCTCGGTCGGCCACTACGGGGTCTATCGTCTAAACAACCCGTGCCTTCGAACTTCGAAATCATTCTCGCCACAGCTGCATTTGTCAACGGACTTTTACCCGTTCGAGTCTCCTTCGTGTGGCGATAGGATCGTAACCCTGAACTAGCACATTCCCCATTCTGATAATACAGCTTCATTAAAAGCGCCTTTTCAGGTAACGTCAACATGCTGCGACTGTTGGCGCATCTGATTCTGTCTCTCATTACAGCTCCTTTTATACACGATTGTCATGTGCAGTCACTGACGTTTTGCTGTCCAGCGCCATCTCTCGGACATTTTGTGAACTTTTTTTTCTGATAAAACCCCATGTCATTCCAAGCATGTGTGTCAATTTTTACCTCTCTATCTACATTATTCCGTGGTATATTAGGTTTTCAAATTTATACTGACTTTTTGATCATCCGGTATGTTTATCTTTCAATCTAGATTCTAACACCTCTGCCGATTCTTTAGAAAGACTTAGGTCTCTAACTAAAACGTTCAGTTCAGATTGTGAGTATGGAATGGGATTCGTTGTCCCACGATCGTAGCAATCTGTGTCTTCCTCACTATCACCTTGCTGAGCCAGTGGCTCGTGATCATCTATAGCATCGAAAGAATCTGGAAGAGAGGGTGTTGGTACTTCAGGTCCACGAGGAACAGGGAGAATGGCTGATTGAATGTTAGGGCAAGAAACATCCTTTTTGTTTTTCAAATTGAAACCTCGTACGTTGCAAGAACAAAAATATCAGTCATCACTATGATTTTTGGGCTCCCTCCAAACCATTGGTATCCCAAAACGTAAGGACTGCTTTTTACGTTGAAACCATTGCCTCAGTTCTTCAACACACACTGAACAAACTTTGTGTGGTGCCCAAGGCTTATCTTCGTCACCTAACTTTATACCAAAATAAGCGAAATATACTTTTTTAACAAAATCGGAAATGTTTCTTTGTTGCTTTTTAAAAACACTGCATATACATATTGGTACAAAAAACGAAGTCATCTGTTGTGAGGAACAGACAAGTCGATTTGTCTGTTGCTCACAACATATGTTTTGTATAATCAGCGTTTTTAAATATGAATGCTTTTATAAAAGCCTTTGAAAATGATGTCTAATGGAAACGTGTAAGGCACTTCCATCAGTAAACAGTGCGGCTAAGACATTTTGAAATGTTGAGTATAATACCTCCACTGTGGCTCGCATTCGTTAGACGGTGTTTTGTACCATTCTCTGCACACTATTACATTCATGACTTCTGGTGTGCTCAGAAAACATCGTCGAACTTTTCAATTTTGTGCCACTGCTGCAATGTGGCGGTTTGTTTCATTATTATAGTAACGAATTTTATCACTTACTTATATTTCTTCTTGTCTAGTTATGCGACAACAGACTGGTTTTAACAACCGACTGGTCAGTCGACTGTTAACTAGTTAGTTTCATGTTCCATGGGTCATTTGTACGATAAATAGCAATGATATAGAACGATTAATTTTACATTCACATGACCAATTAATTTATAAATATGGCTACATGCTGAACATCTGTATTATTGTTTTTTCACATCCAGATGTGAGACAGTAATTCCTACCAACTATCTTTTACACATTACAACGACGGAAATTCTTCTACGCAATAGACGAATGTATCAAGGAGAAACTTTTTCACTTTGTTTTCGAATTTTGCTTTTCTGTGTGTCAGTCATTTTATATTACTGGGTTAGTTATCAGAACATTTTTGTGGAGCACTGTGCATCCCTTTTTGTGCTGAAGACAACCTTAATGTGGGGTAATGAATGTCATTTTTCCTTCTAGTACTTTAATTATGTACGTTATTGTTCCGTCTGAACTGCAGTGGATTATTTACAACAAACTTCATGACGGAACAAACACACTGTTAAGCTGTAGTCAGAATGCCCAGCTCCTTAAACCGATGTCTATAAAATGATTGTGGGCGAGCACCACATACTATTCTTACGGCACGTTTTTGAGCAATGAACACTTTCTTTCTTAAAAAGGAGTTACCCCAGGACATCAGTCTATACGACATTATTGAATGAAAACAGACAAAATATGTCAACTTTCTAATTTGTCTCTCCCCAAGATTTGCGACCATTACAAGTGCAAATGTGGCTTAACTAAGTTGTTTTAGGAGTTCCAAAATGTCCTTTTTCCAATTTCAGATTTCACCAGTATGAACATCCAAAAATTTTTAAGTTGCTATCCTATTTATTAATCCCTCACCGTGTGTTACACTTATCGCTGATGTAGTACCTTCAATAATTCCAATTACAAAGAAAGCAAGTTTTGACAGGTTTGAAAATTACCGAACTATCAGTTTAATAAGTCACGGCTGCAAAATACTAACACGAATTTTTTACAGACGAATGGAAAAACTGGTAGAAGCCGACCTCAGGGAAGATCAGTTTGGTTTCCGTACAAATGTTGGAATACGGGAGGCAATACTGACCATAAGAATTATCTTAGAACATAGAATAAGGAAAGACAAACCTACGTCTCTAGCATTTGTAGATTTAGATAAAGCTTTTGACAATGTTGAGTGTAATACTCTCATTCAAATTCTGAAGGTGGCAGGGGTAAAATACAGGGAGCGAAAGGCTATTTACAATTTGTACAGAAACCAGGTAGCACTGTAAGAGTCTAGGGTCACGAAAGGGTATCAGTGGTTGAGAAGGGGGTGAGACTGGGTTGTAGCCCATCTCCGATATTATTCAGTCTATACGTTGAGCAAGCAGTAAAGGAAACAAAAGAAAAATTTGGAATAGGAATTAAAATCCACGGAGAAGAAATAAAAGCTATGAGGTTTGCCGATGACATTGTAATTCTGTCAGAGACAAAAAGGACCTGGAAGAGCAGTTGAACGGAATGGAGAGTGTCTTGTAAGGAGGATATAAGATGACCATCATCAAAAGCAAAACGAGGATAATGGAATGTAGTCGAATTAAATCGGGTGATGCTACGGGAATTAGATTAGGGAATGAGACGCTTAAAGTAGTAAATGAGTTTTGCTATTTGTGGGGCAAAATAACTGATGATGGTCGAAGTAGAGAGGATATAAAATGTAGACCGGCAATGGCAAGGAAAGAGTTTCTGAAGAAGAGAAATTTGTTGACATCGAGTATAGATTGAATTGTTAGGAAGCCCACACCCACCACAGTAGCACGGATTTATATGCCAAATGCCAACTAGCTCCGCATATGATGAAGGGATTGAAGAAATGTATGATGAGAAGAAAGAAATTATTCAGATAGTTGAGGGAGGCGAAAATTTAATTATCATGGGGGACTGAAATTGGATAGTAGGGAAAGGAAGAGAAGGAAAAAGAATAGGTGAATACAGACAGGAGGAAAGGAATGAAAGAAGAAGACACGTGGTAGAATGTTGCACAGAGCATAATTTAATCATGGCTAACACGTGCTTTAAGAACCACGAAAGAAGGCTGTATACGTGGAAGAGACCTAGATATACCAGGTTTCAGATTGATGGTATAATGATAAGACATAGATTTCGGAAACAGGTTTTAAATCGTAAGAAGTTTCCAGGGGTAGATGTGGTCTCTGACCACAATTTATTGGTTATGAACTGTAGATTAAAACTGAAGAAACTGCAAAAAGGCAGGAATTTAAGGAGATTGGACCTGGATAAATTGAAAGAACCAGAGGTTATAGAGAGTTTCAGACGAGCGTTAGGGAACGACTGACAAGAACAGGGGAAAGGAATACAGTAGATGAAGAATGGGCGGCTTTGAGAGACAAAATAATAAAGACAACAGAGGATCAAAGAGACAAAAAGATAAGGTCAAATAGAAATCCTTGGATATCGCAGGAGATATTGAATTTAATTGATGAAAGGAGAAAATATAAAAATGCAATAAATGAAGCAGGCGAAAGGAAATACAAATGTCTAAAACAAGAGATTGACAGGAAGTGCAAAATGGCGAAGCAGGAACGACTAGAGGACAAATGTAATGATTTAGAAGCATATTTCACTAGGGGAAAGACAGATACTGCCTACAGGAAAATTAAAGAGGTCTTTGGGGAAAAGAGGTGCTGTATGAATATTAAGAGTTCAGTTGGAAGTAGTGTATAAAGGGTAGTGTATAAAGGGTCTATACCAGGGAGATGAACTTGAAGGCTGTATTACAGAAAGAGAAGTTGATGTAGGTGAAGATGAGATGGCAAATATGACAATGCGTGGAGCATTCAACAGGGTTCTGAAAGATCTAAGTCGAATTACTGATAGCATTGGGAGAGCTACCCGCGACAAGACTCTTCCACCTGCTGAGCAAGATGTATGAGTCAGGGAAAATACCCTCACACTGCAAGTATAATAACTACATTTTCAAAGAAAGCAGGTGCTGACAGGTCTGAAAACTACCGAACTATCTGTTTAATAGATCATGGTTGTAAAATACTAAAACGAATTATTTACAGAAAAACTGAAAAACTGGTAGAAGCCGACCCTGGGGAAGACCAGTTTGGATACCGGAGAAATGTTGAAACACGCGAAGCAATAGTGATCCTAAGGCTTCTCGTAGAAGATGGGTTAAGGGAAGTCTAACCTAGGTTTATAGCATTTGTAGACTTAGAGAAAGCTTTTGACAATGTTGACTGGAATGCTCTCTTTCAAATTCTAAAGGTGGTAGGGGTAAAACACAGGGAGCGAAAGGCTAGTTACAATTTGTACAGAAACAAGATGGCAGTTAAAATAGTTGAGGGGCTTGCGAGAGAAAATGTGGTGGCGAAACAGGGTTTTAGCCTATCTCCGATATTATTCAATCTGTATGTTGAGTGAACAGTAAAGGAAACAAAAGAAAAAAAATTGGAGTAGAAGTTATAGGCCAGGAGGAAAAAATAAGAACTTTGAAGTTTGCCGATGGCTTTATAATTCTCTCAATGACAGCAAAGGACTCGGAAGAGCAGTTGAAAGGAATGTCAGTGTCTTGAAAGGAGAATATAAGATGGACGTCAACAAAAAAGCAATACGAGGATAATGGAATGCAGTCGAAGTAAATTAGGTGATACTGAGGGAATTAGATTTGGAAATGAAGACACTTGAAGTAGAGGATGAGTTTTGCTATTTGGGCAGCAAAACGATGATGGTCGAAGAACAGAGGATTAAAATCTAGAGCGGCAATGGCAAAAAAAGCGTTTATGAAGAAGAAAAAGTTTAAACAAAGAGTATAGATTTACGTGTCAAGAAGTCTTTTCTGAAAATATTTATGTGGAGTATAGTGGAATATGGAAGTGGAATAAGGACAATAAACAGTTTAGACAAGAAGAGAACAGAAGCTTTTGAAATATAGTGCTACAGAAGAATGCTGAAGATTAGACGGATACCTCACGTAACTGATGAACAGGTACTGAGCAGACTGGGGAGAAATGAAATTTGTGGCACAACCTGACTGGTATAAGGGATTGGTTGGTAGGACACATTCTGAGACACAAAGAGACCATAAATTTTGTACTGGAGGGAAGTGTGGAGGGTAAAAATCGTAGAAAGAGCCCATGAGATGAATACAGTAAGCAGATTTTAAAGGATGTACATTGCAGTATTTACTCGGAGATCAAGAGGCTTGCACAGATTAGAGTAGCATGAAGAGCTGCATCAAACCAGTATTTGGACTGAAGGCCACAACAAGAACATGAGTGTAATGGGATACAACAGTGCTGTGAAGATTGACATCGAAGTGCTAAACCTATTCTGTAAATTAAGTCCTTACAGCACTGTCATCAGTTTTTAACAGTTAGTTCCTTCTATCTACAAACTGTATGTACCCAACATTTTTGGTAATCCCACACATAAAATATGAACAGAATTTTTAGGAGACAGGGTAGGTCGTAAGATTACTAACCCAAAAAGTAACTGAGATCGTTGCAAAAGTCTGTTTGATAAACAGCTACGGGTCTAGCAGGACCATCTGATTACATCTATCAATCAGTCAAAAAAGAACACAATAGTTATCACTTAAATAGCACCATTCATGGCTATAGACCAGAGAAAAAAGGAACGAAAACTAAAAACTTTTTCTACATGAAAATAATTTTAAAATAAATTAGCGAAGGGATTAAAGAGACTACTATAATCTATACATCTAAAAATTCCCTTAAAGAATAAATCTTAAGTAATGTATATTACACATACAAGCCTCTGTAGAGCACGCAGAATAAGGACAGAAAGTAAAATAGATCATAATATTAGTACGTGAACACGGAAACTAAAGTACAGATTTTTAATATTAATTATAAAAGGAGAACAATGTAACTTACGTAATTGGGAAGGTAGTTTGCCATAGGTGTGCACAAAGAAAAAAATTATTTGTGTACGAAGCCGTTAAGAGTGGTAATAAGGAATTAGATGCTTTCATATTCGTAACTCTGATGATTCCTTCTCCATTTAAGCATTAAACTTTCCAACACGTGAACATTGAAAATTGAAGTGCTTCCAAATTCCACCCTCGTGCCGATCAGGTTCAAATGGTTCAAATGGCTCTGAGCACTATGGGACTTAAGTTCTGAGGTCATCAGTCCCCTAGAACTTCGAACTACTTAAGCCTAACTAACCTAAGGACATCACACACATCCATGCCCGAGGCAGGATTCGAACCTGCGACCGTAGCGGTCGCGCGGTTCCATACTGTAGCGCCTAGAACCGCTCGGCCACTTCGGCCGACCACCGATTAGGTGCTATGGTAAAACTGAGACACGAAAGTAACAACGGTTCGTGAAATCACGTTCCAGGGGTTAATGTTCAAATGTTGCAGGTGGTTCATTTGCAGTAATACGCGCATCCCTGGCAGCTAAAATGCTACAAACGTTACGTCGTTGATATTGTCAGCAGTGGAAAACGAAAGTAGTAACGAGGCCGTCGGGGAGTAACAAACGCTGCGTATTAGCATCGTTTTTTCACTTACTTTCGTCTAACTGTAAGACTAAATGAATTAACTTTGTGTTCGTCTGCTGCCATCACCACAAAATATGAAGTGTCACTAATTTTCAGCGTCTTCATTTTGAATAGCTACGGATTTCCTTATCATACTTATCATATTTTGCTTATTTTTTCATAGTTCGACACAACTTCTTCCTGTTTTCTCGATTGATCTGTGTTCAGTTTTTCAAGGCCTATCCACTATGCCAACTTATAACTAAATCTGAGGGGGGTGCGATGGGGAGGTTCCCTTGTTAGACCAAAGTGAGTGAAAAAATGACACTAATAAGAGTTTGTTGTCGCCGACGGCTTCGTTACTGTGTTTCGTTTGCCACTGTTGACAACATCAACGACGTAGCATATGCGGCTTTGCAGCTGTCCGGTGCAACATTTAAACATGAACGTTCCTGGAATACAACTTCACGAAACTTTGTTATTTTCGTGTGCCATTTCTACCATATAGCACCCGATCGTCACGCTTTGTAGAAGTTGATAGCAATGTCAGAGACAAAGAAAAACTTTTCTCATCTGTGTGTCTACTTCTCTTTACCTCTCCTAATGACTATCTATACACATGATTTTTTTTTCTTTTGTGTACGACTACAGTAAAGCCTGTTTAAAATTATATAAATTTCATTGGCCTTCTTCTATAATTAATTTTAAAGATCGGTACTTTAATTTTCGATGCCCACGCATTAATATTGTTGTTGTTGTTGTGGTCTTCAGTCCTGAGACTGGTTTGATGCACCCTCCATGCTACTCTATCCTGTGCAAGCTTCTTCATCTCCCAGTACCTACTGCAACCTACATCCTTCTGAATCTGCTTAGTGTATTCATCTCTTGGTCTCCCTCTACAATTTTTACCCTCCACGCTGCCCTCCAATGCTAAATTTGTGATCCCTTGATGCCTCAGAATATGTCCTACCAACCGGTCTCTTCTTCTTGTCAAGTTGTGCCACAAACTCCTCTTCTCCCTAATTCTATTCAATACCTCCTCATTAGTTATGTGATTAGTTATGTGATATACCCATCTAATCTTCAGCATTCTTCTGTAGCACCACATTTAGAAAGCTTCTATTCTCTTCTTGTCCATTAATATTATGACCGTTAAATAGAACAGACGCATTATCACTATGAATGTCCACATTGCTATCACTTTCTTTGCGTAAAAATTGTGTCTGTCTAGCTCTGCGTCTTTCGCTCTGACCCTTTGGCACCCTCCTTCTAGGCACATCCAAATACAAATATAGTTTCCGCATAATAAGGTAAGTCGGAAGTAGTAGTTTTTCAAAATGAAGAAATTAAAAATTAGGAACTTACTTCAAATTTTCTGGTAATGGCAACAAATGACGACACAGTTACTCTTACAGAAAAGTAAGCGAAAATCGACGTCAATTTAGAACGTTATTTACAGACTTCGTTACTTCGATATGTTGATTTGCACTGCTGACATCATCGACCTAGCAGTTGCCGCATTATAGCTGCTCGGTATGCATGTTTTGTTGCAAACGAACCGTGTAATCACTAAAGCCCCTAGGATGCGCTTTCATGAAATATTGTTACTTTAGCGTGTAATTAATATCATAGCACCTAATCGCTGCGCAGAGTAGAGGTTGGTTGCTCTTCAATTTTCAATGTTCTGATATTGGAGATGTTAATGCTTGATAGAGAATGCAACATCAGTATTATGAATGTGAAAGCTTCTACTTCCTTTTACCACCGTTAACGGCTACAAAAAATGGTCAAATGTGTGTGAAATCTTATGGGACTGAACTGCCAAGGTCGTCAGTCCCTAAGCTTACACACTACTTAACCTAAATTATCCTAAGGACAAACACACACACCCATGCCCGAGGGAGGACTCGAACCTCCGCCAGGACCAACCGCACTGTCCATGACTGCAGCGCCTAAGACCGCTCGGCTAATCCCGCGCGGCTAACGGCTACATCACACATTATTTTTTCTTTGTGCACATCTATGGCAAAGTACCTTACGAATTATACGAGGATCATTGGCCTCCTTGTACAATTAATATTAAAAATCGGTACTTCAGTTTCGTGTTTAGCTGTTAATATTATGATATTTAGTTAATAATCAAAATAGATCAAAACGAATGAAAAGACACTGGACAATACGGAAAGTAAACCTGTTGAAGAAGATGACCGGAAAATGATTTACTGATGTGGTCCAATGAGGCCGTAAAAGCAGAAGCAGAAGAAACATAGCGTCTATCATTCTGTAGTATAGTGACCAAAGATGGTTCATCTTACTACAGAATCTTATGGTCTTGATATATGATGGATAGTATTCTAACCACCTTCCGTTTTCCTGAGCTCAACAGCACTTTCACACGGTAAGGATTATGATCCATCGTTTTAGAAAGACAGATAATAAAATACGTGCAAATTAACACAAAAGCAAAATTATCGCCATGCTCCTATACTGGCTCATCCTTTCAGAAATGGCTGTAATAGTTTAGCTCTATAAATTAACATAACATGTCAAATATGTTTGTTTGAATGAACTATGGGCAAATAAACTAAATTAAAAATGGAATATAAACTAGGAGCCGCAGTAGTTGCGCAAGTTGCATAGCAGTCGTCAGACGATTGTCGGAGGCAGTCACGGTAGTGGGATAGCAGTAATTAAGAGGCAGAACAGCTGGTAGGGAGCCGCGTGGTTAAGTCCGGATATCCCCGTGACGGCGGGGGCGGAGCCAGGCGTGGCTGGCTGTGTGTGTGGGATTATCTCGCGGGAAACCCGAGGCTGCTGTCCGTGGAGTAGAGGTAAGCCAGACACTAGCGGAAGACACGCTGTCTGGTTGTGTTCCCCAGCAGAAGGGCAGGTGCGCCAGGGAGATGGCGGGAAGCAGGGAAGGAAGGAAAGAAGGAAGATTAGGGCTTAATCTCCCGCCGACGACGCGTCCTTCAGAGACGGACGATTCACCTCTTCTGCGCTGGTGAATACCATCACCGGCTTGCCACAGGGTCCGATATTATGCCCACTGTTAATTGGAAATGACTTCCTGTCCTATAGTGGTAAAGTGGAAATAATCATCTTCGCTATCGATACAAGTAAATTTAATGACACTGATATATTGGACTTACACCGGTAAGAGGAAAAGTAAATTTTCTGTAAAATTATTGATTCCATTTCTATGTATACTTTCATTTCACTTTGAAAAAGAAAATCATGATAGAGCATTATTTTATTCGTCCTCATCTGAGAACACTGCAGCTGTTTTCCTAAATTCACTGAAGAAAATTTTGCAATGGGTAAGGCTGACTGCAGTTTTTACTTAATGATAATAATGGATTCATGCGTCATTTTCTGTTTTTTTAGTACTAATGTCGAGGACCTAATGCTTTTTATTGTTCAGGGTCAATTGCCGCTTTTCGCAGCCTGCAGACTGCGTCTAAATCATTTTGTAATTCATTTTGATCTTCTGATCACTTTACAAGATGGTAAACGACAGCATCGCCTGTCAACAATCTAGAAACATTGCTCAGATTGTCTCCCAAATTGTGTCTATATATTAAGAACACCACAGGGCCTATAACACTTCCCTGGGGAATCACAGATGTAACTTTGGTTTCACTAGATGAATTTCCGACAGTTACTACGAACCGTGTTCTTTTTGACAGCGGATTAAGAATGTAGTCACACAGTTGAGACGACCCTCAATAAGTATGCAATTTCATTAGAAGCCGCAGGTAAAGAATGTTGTCAAACTGCTTCTGGAAATCTAGAAATATGGAATCAACTTGAAATCCCATATCGATAACACTCATTACTTCGCGTGAAAGAGCCAATTACGTTCCTCACAAATGCTCCTTTCTGAAACGTTTGATTAAGCATCATTAAATTGTTCTCTTCGAGGTATTTTGTAACATTGGAACACAGCATATCGTCTAAAACCTTACTAGAAATCGACGTGGAAAGGCGAGATATAATCAGAATTCCCGAAGGTTCCGGGTATGCCTAGTGCAAGGCCTTGAACTCTATGTTACATATTACAAACTGCTGAAAGAAAGAAGACATGCGAAACTAAATAAAAATTGGCCAAATGTGAGTAGAACTCGAGCACTGAGGATTCCTTGCAATCCTTCATGAAGGGCTTATTTCAATAGTGGTATAAGTCCATTACCTCCACTTTTCTGTCTATAATGCTTCTGACATTAATGGTCCAAACAAACAGAAAGAAAGGTTCATCTCTAGCAAGAAGCCATATGCTTGAATATTTCTGGTATCTCAACAGCGCTCATTTAACTTTAGGTCTCTGTACCTCAGAATGAACAAAAATGGACTTGAACCACTATTGAAATAAGCCCCTTGTATATACTTATATGTGATCAAAAGTATCCGGACACCTGGCTGAAAATGACTTACAAATTCGTGGCGTCCTCCATCGGCAAAGCTGGAATTCAATATGGTGTTGGCCTTGACAGTTTCCACTCACGCAGGCACACGTTCAATCAGTTGCTGCAAGGTTACTTGGAGAATAGCAGCCCATTCCTCAGGGAGTGCTGCGCTGAGGAGAGGTATCGATGTCGGTCAGTGACGCCTGGCACGAAGTCGGTGTTCCAAAACATCCCAAAGGTGTTCTGTAGGATTCAGGTTAGGACTCTGTGCAGGCCAGTCCATTACAGGGATGTTATTGTCGTGCAACCACTCCGCCACAGGCCGTGCATTGTGAACAGGTGCTCGATGGTGTTGAAAGATGCAGTCGCAGTCCCCGAATTGCTCTTCAACTGTGGGAAGCAAGAAGGTGCTTAAAACATCGATGTAGGCCTGTGCTGTGATAGTACCACGCAAAACAACAAGAGGTGCAAGCCCCATTCATGAAAACACGACCACGCCATAACACCACCACCTCCGAATTTAACTGTTGGGACTACACGCGCTGGCAGATGACGTTCACCGGGCATTCGCCAGACCCACACCCTTCCATAAGATCCCCACATTGTATACCGTGATTCGTCACTCCACACAACGTTTTTCCACTGTTCAATTGTCCAACGTTTACGCTCCTTACAACAAGCGAGGAGTCGTTTGGCATATACCGGCGTGATGTTTGGCTTATGAGTAGCCGCTTGACAATGAAATCTAAGTTTTCTCACCTCCCGCCTAACTTAGTACTTGCAGTGGAACATTGATGCAGTTTGGAATTCCTGAACGATGGTCTCGATAAATGTCTGCCTATTACACATTACAACCCTCTTCAACTGTCGACAGTCTGTCAGTTAACAGACAAGGTCGGCTTGTACGCTTTTGTGCTGTACGTGTCCTTTCACGTTTCCAACACTTCACTATCACATTGGAAACAGGGGACGTAGGGATGTTTAGGAGTGTGGAAATCTGGCGTACAGACGTATGACACACGTGACCCCCATTTTTCTCTCCCACGATGTCTAATTATTACTGATGTCGCTGATATGGAGTACGTGGCAGTAGGTGGTAGCACAATGCACCTAATATGAAAAACGTATGTTTTTGGGGGCGTCCGGATATTTTTGATCACACAGTGTATATTGGCAATCGAGAATCTAAACCATTTGTGCCTGTTTCCGATGTAGATATTGGCGAAATATCGGTCCAGGGAATTCGAAGACCGTATCAAAATCTCTACAATAGTTGCTCTACTAGACTGGTCATACTACACACATCAAAAAAAGTTTTGCATCACCCCGGTTCCCAGAACTCCTGAAGATAGACGTTGACTGTGTCACAGACACAGTTCCTTTGACTGTTCAGAGATGTCACTAAACCCACCCAAAGATGTAAACAACCATGCATGAGCAGTGCCTATTAGACGGAGGGGTCCGAAAGCCGATCAGTTCCAGTCATTCCACCAGGAAGGAGGTACACGGCTCGTGTTGTCTGTAGTTCAACCATGCCTAGAGGGTAAATACTGCGGTTAGATCTTGTGCGCATTGTTACTTTGTGCCAGGAAGGGCTCTCATGAAGGGAAGTGTCCAGGCGTCTCGGAGTGAACCGAAGCTATGTTGTTCAGATGTGGAGGAGATACAGAGAGACCCTTAACTGTCGATGAAATGCCTCGCTCAGGCCGCCCAAGTGCTACTACTGCAGTGGATGACCGCTACCTACGGATTATGACTCGGAGGAACACTGACAGCAACGCCACCATGTTGAATAATGCTTTTCGTGCAGCCACAGGACGTCGTTTTACGACTCAAACTTTGCGCAGTAGGCTGCATGATGCGCAACTTCACTCCCGACGTCCATGATGAGGTCCATCTTTGCAACCATGACACCATGCAGTGCGGTACAGAGGACACAACAACATGCCAAATGGATCGCTCAGGACATCACTTTATCTTCACCGATGAGTGTCGCACATGCCTTCAACCAGACAATCTTCGGAGACGTGTTTGGAGGAAACCCAGTCAGGCTTAACACCTTAGGCACACTGTCCAACGAGTGCATCAAGGTGGAGGTTCCCTACTGTTTTGGGGTGGCATTGTGTGGGGCCGACGTACGCCGCTGGTGGTCATAGAAGGCGTCGTAACGGCTGTGCGATACGTGAATGCCATCCTCCGACCTATTATGCAACCATATCGGCAGCATACTGGCGAGGCATTCGTCTTCATGGACGACAATTCGCGCCCCATCGTGCACATCTTGTGGATGACTTCCTTCAGGATAACTAGAGTGGCCAGCATGTTCTCCAGACAAGAAACCTACCGAAAATGCCTGGGATAGATTGAAAAGGGCTGTTTATGGACGACGTGACCCACCAGCCACTCTAACGGCTCTTCGTCGAATCACCGTTGAGGAGCTGGACAATCTGGACCAACAGTGCCTTGATGAACTTGTGAATAGTATGCCACGACGAATACAGGACGTGCTACTGGGTATTAGAGGTACCAGTGTGTACAGCAATCTGGACCACCACCTCTGAAGGTATTGCTGTATGGTGGTACAACATGTAATGTGTGGTTTTCATGAGCAATAAAAAGGGCGGAAATGATGTTTATGTTGATCTCTATTCCAATCTTCTGTACAGGTTCCGGAACTCTCGGAGCCGAAGTGATGCAAAACGTTTTTTGATGTGTGTATAAGAAGCGTGCAGGGGACTCCTGTAGATATAGAAGATTTAGTAAAGTACTTTTTATTTACTTTCTATAACATGACTACAGCTTACATTTTATGTTTGTGTGCAGTAATGTTCGTCTGTTATGCTTTTGACAGATGACGAATGCAATGCAAGTTGTAATGGCAAAAATATATTTTTTATGTAACCACAGTTTAACAATTTTCAGATTTTTTTTTGCTTTGCTTGTACTGTGAAATCTCGCTTCTTGCCAAATTTCATTATTCTACATCAACAGAAAGTACCCTATAGGTTTTGTTGAGTGAGTTTGCGAGTGTTAAAATATGTGACTTAAATGGTCTAATCTTTTAACTTCTCTGACTTAAAAGCTTACATTTTTTACACGACCAAGGGATCACAGACCTCGGTAACATAAATTTGAATTTGACGCGCCAATCTGTTCACGAGAAGTGTCTTAAGAGACGGACAGACAAATAGAACAACAAAGACAAAAAAATATTTGTTTGTGTTATACAATTTAGCAATGTTTGGATTTTTTCCTTTGTCTGTATTGTGAAACCTTGTTTCTTACCGAATTTAATGATTTCAAGACAACGGGAAGCATCCTATAACTCTTGATGAGTGGATTTGCGAGTTCCAAAATATGTGACATAAATGGCCGAATCTTTCGACTGAATTGACCCATAAGCTTAATCGTTTTACACAGTTAAGTGATCATAGGCTTTAGAATGTCACATAAATCTGAATTTGATAAGCCAACCTGTTCCAGAGAAAAAGGAGTCTTGACAGACCGACAGACAGAAAGATGGAAAAAATGATGAAATATGTATTCTTGTTATATAATATAAATTCCTTTACTTGTACTGTGAAACCTTAATTCTTTGCAAATTTCATTATTCTACGTCAACGGGAAGAGTTTTGATGAGTGAGTTTTCGAATATCAAAATACACTCCTGGAAATTGAAATAAGAACACCGTGAATTCATTGTCCCAGGAAGGGGAAACTTTATTGACACATTCCTGGGGTCAGATACATCACATGATCACACTGACAGAACCACAGGCACATAGACACAGGCAACAGAGCATGCACAATGTCGGCACTAGTACAGTGTATATCCACCTTTCGCAGCAATGCAGGCTGCTATTCTCCCATGGAGACGATCGTAGAGATGCTGGATGTAGTCCTGTGGAACGGCTTGCCATGCCATTTCCACCTGGCGCCTCAGTTGGACCAGCGTTCGTGCTGGACGTGCAGACCGCGTGAGACGACGCTTCATCCAGTCCCAAACATGCTCGATGGGGGACAGATCCGGAGATCTTGCTGGCCAGGGTAGTTGACTTACACCTTCTAGAGCACGTTGGGTGGCACGGGATACATGCGGACGTGCATTGTCCTGTTGGAACAGCAAGTTCCCTTGCCGGTCTGCCGGCCGAAGTGGCCGTGCGGTTAAAGGCGCTGCAGTCTGGAACCGCAAGACCGCTACGGTCGCAGGTTCGAATCCTGCCTCGGGCATGGATGTTTGTGATGTCCTTAGGTTAGTTAGGTTTAACTAGTTCTAAGTTCTAGGGGACTAATGACCTCAGCAGTTGAGTCCCATAGTGCTCAGAGCCATTTGAACCTTGCCGGTCTAGGAATGGTAGAACGATGGGTTCGATGACGGTTTGGATGTACCGTGCACTATTCAGTGTCCCCTCGACGATCACCAGTGGTGTACGGCCAGTGTAGGAGATCGCTCCCCACACCATGATGCCGGGTGTTGGCCCTGTGTGCCTCGGTCGTATGCAGTCCTGATTGTGGCGCTCACCTGCACGGCGCCAAACACGCATACGACCATCATTGGCACCAAGGCAGAAGCGACTCTCATCGCTGAAGACGACACGTCTCCATTCGTCCCTCCATTCACGCCTGTCGCGACACCACTGGAGGCGGGCTGCACGATGTTGGGGCGTGAGCGGAAGACGGCCTAACGGTGTGCGGGACCGTAGCCCAGCTTCATGGAGACGGTTGCGAATGGTCCTCGCCGATACCCCAGGAGCAACAGTGTCCCTAATTTGCTGGGAAGTGGCGGTGCGGTCCCCTACGGCACTGCGTAGGATCCTACGGTCTTGGCGTGCATCCGTGCGTCGCTGCGGTCCGGTCCCAGGTCGACGGGCACGTGCACCTTCCGCCGACCACTGGCGACAACATCGATGTACTGTGGAGACCTCACGCCCCACGTGTTGAGCAATTCGGCGGTACGTCCACCCGGCCTCCCGCATGCCCACTATACGCCCTCGCTCAAAGTCCGTCAACTGCACATACGGTTCACGTCCACGCTGTCGCGGCATGCTACCAGTGTTAAAGACTGCGATGGAGCTCCGTATGCCACGGCAAACTGGCTGACACTGACGGCGGCGGTGCACAAATGCTGCGCAGCTAGCGCCACTCGACGGCCAACACCGCGGTTCCTGGTGTGTCCGCTGTGCCGTGCGTGTGATCATTGCTTGTACAGCCCTCTCGCAGTGTCCGGAGCAAGTATGGTGGGTCTGGCACACCGGTGTCAATGTGTTCTTTTTTCCATTTCCAGGAGTGTATGTGACATAAATGGTCGTATCTACTGAATTAAATTGACTTGGAAGCTTAAAATTTTTACTTTTCCAGGGGACTGCAGACGTTAATACGTGATATAAATTTGAATTTGATACGTCTACGCGCTTCTGAGTAAAATGGTTCCTAGCCGACGAACCGACAGACAGACAGGCTGACACGAAAGCGATCCTGTGACGATACCGCTATTACTGATTGAGCACGGAACTCTTCAAACCAGCTTTTTTGCGAAATTTCTACAAAAGAGTGACGTCGCTATGACGTACTCCATTTCGGTGCTTTGCGTGCTGGCAGCCCTTCTTGGTGCAAAGTGACAACGTTAGTGCGGCCGAGGCTTAAAATGATCTTACGGGCACGTTGACAGACTAAATACACTACACAAGCCCCAATATTCCTTTCATTATTGATGCCATAGCGCGCTCTACTCAACTGAGTTGAACCATGCAGCCAATTACACAGGTTGCTGTACTCACCAACTTCCTGTGCTTAAAAGAGCTGGGAGAAAGGTTTCCTGTCAAAAAAATAAACTACGCTGGTAAGGAAGGAAGTCTAGATCTTCTTAATCGCTCTTCATCATCTTTGGCCGTGCGTGGGATTATTGATTAAGTCGAAGAACATTTCTTAAAGTAAATTCACTTAGTACATTTCCATCTGTTAACGTAATGTGGAATAGTACAGTAGGGTAATTCTACACATACACATAAGGCACTCATTGAAAATTAACGTATAATTAAGTATTATACACTGAAGAGCCAAGGAAACTGGTACACCTGCCTAATATCGTACAAGGCCCCCGTGAACACGCAGAAGTGCCGGAGCACGAAGTGGCATGGACTCGAATAATGTCTGAAGTAGTGCTGGAGGGAACTGGCACCACGAATCCTGCACGGCTGTCCACAAATCACTAAGAGTACGCGGCGGTGGAGATCTCTTCTGAACAGCACGTTGCAAGGCATCCCAGATATGCTCATTAATGCTTATGTCTGGGAAGTTTGGTGCCCAACGGAAGTGTTTAAACTCAGAGGAGTGTTCCTG
This sequence comes from Schistocerca serialis cubense, assembly GCF_023864345.2. NCBI lineage: Eukaryota > Metazoa > Arthropoda > Insecta > Orthoptera > Acrididae > Schistocerca > Schistocerca serialis. The sequence continues at coordinate 919,846,982 of NC_064639.1, forward strand.
AAGCCACTCTATAGCAATTCTGGACGTGTGGGATGTCGCATTGTCCTGCTGGAATTGGCCAAGTCCGACGGAATGCACAATGGACATGAATGTATGCAGGTGATCAGACAGGATGCTTACGTAGGAGTCAACTGTCAGAGTTGTATCTAGACGTATCAGAGGTCCCAAATCACTCCATCTGCGCACGCCCCACACCATTACAGAGCATCCACCAGCTTGAAGAGTCCCCTGTTGACATCCGGATCCATGGAATCATGAGGTTGTCTCCACACCCGCACACATCCACCCGCTCGATACAATTTGAAACGAGACTCGTCCGACCAGACAATATGTTTCCAGATATCAGCAGTCCAATGTCAGTGTTGACGGGTGCATACGAGGCGCAAAGCTTTGTGTCGCGCAGTGAACGACGGAAACGAGCGGGTCTTCGGCTCCGTAAACCATATCGACTATGTTTCGTTGAATGGTTCGCACGCTGACACTTGTTGACGGCCCAGCATTGAAATCTGCAGTTACTTGCGGAAGGGTTGCACTTCTGTCACGTTGAACGATTCTGATTCTCTTGAGTCGTCGTTGATCCTTTTCTTGCAGGATCTTTTTCCGGCCACAGCCATGTCAGTGATTTGATGTTTTACCAGATTCCTGATATTCACGGTACACTCGTGAAATGGTCTACTGGAAAATCTCCGCTTCTACGCTATGTCGAGGATGCTGTGTCCCATCGCTCGTGCGCCAATTGTAACACCACGTTCAAACTTACTTAAATCTTGACAACCTGTCATAGTAGCAGCAGTAACCGATCTAACAATTGCGCCAGACACTTGTTGTCTTACATGGGACCGGCCGATGTGGCCGAGCGGTTCTAGGCTCTTCAGTCTGAAACCGCGCGACTGCTACTGTCGCAGGTTCGAATCCTGCCTCGGGCATGAATGTGTGTGATGTCCTTAAGTTAGTTAGGTTTAAGTAGATCTAAGTTCTAGGGGATTGAAGACCTCAAATGTTAAGTCTCATAGTGCTCAGAGCCATTTGAGCCATCTTACATAGACGTCGCCGACCGCAGTGACGTATTCTGCCTGTTTACATAACTCTGTATTTGAATACCCATGCTTACACCAGTTACTTTGACGCTTCAGTGTCTAACTATATTGTGAACTTTCTCGGACAAAGAACTGGTGCAGTGGTTAGACATTCAACTTTTATCCAGCCACTGAGATCTAGATTTTCCTCGGTGTCCCTAGATCGGTTAAGGCGTGTGCCCGAAGTGTCCCATTTAAGAAGGATCCGGGCAACATTTTTGCTTGTTTTCTTTTTTCACTTAAGCATCTATTTCCGCAGTTAGGCATACTAAAAATAGAGGTAGTAGAGTTTTAGCCAGCCTCGAATCACTTTTGCAAGGATAATGGACATGTCGTGGTATTACAATTTAATCACAAATATGTAATTCGTTTATAAAGACATTTACATAATCACAGGTGTAGTTCGACAAGTATGGGACAGGCAGTAGTCCGTGGTCTTATAGTATCTATCCTGGCATTTGCCTAAAGTAATTTAGGGGAAAGACCGAGGCTCTGAATCAGGATGGCCCTAAGACGATTAGAGTCTCCTTCCTGCCGAATTTATGGCCTACCACCTGTTTAAAACAGCGAAACCTCATTCGGTTTAGCCTGTAGAAAGCTAGTGGTAAGTGAACATTCATTTCTTAACACCAGTCACTGTGCACACTAAACACACTGTAACACTAACTGACATCACGCTGTTGATCATGACTATGATGTTTGCATTTCCTTTTCAGTACCGTAACTTCCAGTTTGATTCTCTAAAGAACTGAGTTAGCACTTCTGCAAAATATTGAGAGTTTCCTTCTACTTATCTAGAGCAAATGCTGCATTTACTGTTCAGCCGTATTGACTGACAACACAGATAATTCAGAGCGTATAAGATGAGATAAAAAGTAAAGTCCTACGGCATGAATGACTGGGAGACCCAGACGGGCAGGTTTAGCCGTATAATTACAAAGATTTTTCCTATGTTCCTCACCCACAGGCACCTCTCCTTTGTGAAGAATGTGAGTTGTGTGTGTAAGTATATCTGCTGAAAGTAGGTGGCTGCAATGTGTGTGTGTGTGTGTGTGTGTGTGTGTGTGTGTGTGTTTGTGTGTAGTATAGTGTAATTTCGTGTTCGTCTTAGATGACGAGGAGAGAAGGGAGAGGGTCAAACCCGGTACCGGCACATAGCCTACTCCTGTCGGAGAGCACCAAAGGGGCCGCCAAGCCTAGGGTCCCCATCGGACGGATCACTAACAACAGGGTCACGAGCCCTCACTTCATGAGACACTGCGGAGAGGTGTGGAATTTGACCTAGGAGATTGACGCCACCATCACTCCCGTATAGGCAAAGGGAAAATATTCAGCAGCATGCGGCACACTCGGACGGTCACCATTCCAAGTACTGCCCACACCCGATGGTACTTAATTTCGTTGATCTGATGGGTACCGATGTATTCACCTCGGTACGGCCGTTGACTTAAGGTACTATCAGTCGTACATTGTGCAAGGAACGACCTTGCTTGACTCAGGACCATTTTTCTTAAGGACTTTCTCATGGGCACTTCGGTAACAGGCATATTACAGCGCAAATGTAATTTTTATTTTTGGGAGACGAATTAGTTTCTTTCGCAGTAGACTTGTCACCACGTTGGGAATGCCTGTCACACGACTACACATCCTTAATCTCCCCACACTCCCCCCCCCCCCCCCCCACACACACACACATACACAAGGCACACCAAAGCTGTCATAAATTACGATCCTGGATGCATTTTAACGTTGTGCTGTGTATTGAGTGCAGTTCTCCGTTTCATCGAAACGCCTTTGGTGAAGACATATCGCAAAAAGGATTATCACTGGTACACACGAAATCGTTGGAACTACAGCCACGACTTATCTGGCCACAAGTAAACGTGACTACCACGAGACGGCGATGATACCAATGTTCTACATTCCATTACAATTTTAATTTTTTACTCCTGAGCCGTGGCGAGCTGGCGCCAGTCATATTTTGTACACGTATCGTTGAGATCGGTTGTGGTTGAGGTAAGCTATCTTTGCTTTTCGCGTGTCTTATCTTGCAGCTTGGTAGGCGAAGCGAGTTGGTTGTTGGCTTTCGGTAGGTAACCCAGGAGAACTCGTGACATTCGCGGCAAGACGAGTATCAACGGCTGCCGAACGAGCGTGATGACCGTTACACTTTGTGGTGTGAAATTGGTTGGGCGTTTTGCCACCATGGGCAGCTTAGAGACACAAGTTCTGTGACTTCACTGGGAACTAAATTTGAAGGGAAGCTGTGAAGCTGTGGAACCCGCTCCCTCGTATTGTGTACCTGATACGGAGTAAGTCGTCGAAATTGTGTTTGTTCACCGACGCACTCAGAGATTTTAGACTTTATTATTATGGTGAGACTTTCATAGTCGAACCTTAAGACGGTTTGGAAGAGTCCAGTTGACCTAGTTAAATGATGGCCGTTATTTGAAAATTTTCTCAGAAGTTTTACTAGTGCTTTGTGTCTCTTGCAATCATATGATTTCATGTTGCCGTTTTTAAAGCCTGCACTCTATTAACACAGTTGTCCATATGTGAGTCAGAGGTTCTGCCAAGTGTTTCTATGTTTCAGAGTTATTGCTATGTCTTTGTGATTCGGGCAGAAACTTTTGATTGTGCCAGTACCTTGGCGGGGAGTGAAATGTCATCCAATCTGTAGGCCTGGCAGTGTTTAAGAACCTTGCCACTACCGAAGTTGTTCACATATCGCCTTCCAAAATTTAGTATTTACCTTCCTTCCGTAAAGGCCGGTTAAGCTGGTAGATATATATATTGTATGTAACCTGTTTGTATATGAACTTGTTTTCTTAAATATTACGGACTGGCAACTGGCTAAACCTTAAACTGCATAGCAGCTGCTGAGTTCCTTGTGCAGCTTTTTCTAGTAATTTTTTATTAACACGTCTGAGCGCGTGAACATTTATTTTTTTAAGATCAGTGTTTCTATTGTAGTTTCTTTATTTAAGTGGTTCTATCATGTTATGTAATGGCATCTTTGCTTGGCACTAGTGTTCAAGTGTTATGAAGTCCCCCTTCACCTGTAATTGTTTTCATTATATTTATTTTTAGGGAAGATCTGTATGGGAGTTTGAAGTTCTCAACTTTGTCAGTAACCCTCTTTTCTTAATTCGGAATTGTTTGTTAGAGTACTGAGTACGTTAGGTTTCTAATTGTATTTGCAAAGCTTTATCTAGCGGCTCGTCCACAATTTGTAAATGTCAATACTTTTTTTAAGGGGTAATGTCAATAAACCGTCTTAATTATAAATTGTGATCACCAACCATGATTCCATACTGCTTCCTCTTTTGTGGTATTTAAGATATGGCGTGTAAGTGTGGTACGATTAAGGATCCACGTATCAACACTCTTGCTTTATATTACAATAATACGGTCATCATGTAACGTTCCCTGGCAACACTCACACTATTAATAAACTAAAATTTAATTGTACTACGTACGCCGCTATGAAGCAATTTGCATATACTGTAATTATTTAACAAAAAATATTATTTGATTTTGTGTAAAGGACATTCGTTATTATTGTAATATTTTCTGTAGTAATATTCTCGATGTATTTATGATTGTAATATTTTTATACTCATAATGTAATTGCGAAATGTGTCAATATCTGCGATAACAAAAATGTAAAATGTTGTAAGATTACAAAGAGATGTTAATGGTCAGCAATAATATAAATAACACTGCATGGTGTGCGTTCTTTGTCGTCTTCCTCGAGAGCTGAGAGAGAGAGGAACCTGTGACGTAGCATTTTATGAATGGGTAGACTTCATTTGTCTGTATCTAGATTTAGCCGCCATTAGAGGAGAAATTACAAACTAATGTAAGTTGAATTATTGTTGTGGTCTAAATACATTATAATTTATCAAAAGTGTGTATTACTAATGTAAATTAGCTTGCCCATGTCATCTATAATATTTCTTTAAAGAATTTTCAGCATTTCTAGCAATGATCGCTGGTGTTGCTGGGCTGTGCCGCGACCGAACGATTTGCAGCGGCGGCACATTTAAAAAATTGTTCCGCTAAGAAAAATTAACCAAACCCGTAAATAGGGAGCAGATAAAAATTAGCAGTGAATTAAGAAAATGTTTTTCTTTTACAGCGATCCTGAGACTGACGGAATTTATTACTAGTTTCACATTTGTGCATTCATAGGCGGATAGTTAACGTTGAAATTTAACAATTTCTTGGTTCTTTCAAATAACTTAAATGTATAGTGAAATGTGTTTTATCAATGATAATTAAACATCGGCTTGGCAATATTTAACCATTTTCTGCTAAGAGACAGTCTTGTGTTCCATAGCTAACGCCGGGAAAGAATTCAGTAAATATTAAAAAAAACACTGCATTTAGAAAATGTGTGCCAAGGCCGAATTATGTAAAGGATTTAATTCTCAACTAAATATTCTTAATCAGTTAATATGAATTTATCAGCATGAGAGGGTTGACTAAGTTCACGTAATTTTAAATGTACTTAATTCTGTCTAAATGAATTTTTATTACCACACGTAAATAAGGGGTTCTACAACAAAGTTCGTACTGAAAGAAAGAAGGAAAAAATAACAAAAAAATATTATAAAAAAGTAACTATTTAATATTTTTAATTTAATTTCATTAAAATCATTATGTTTCGTCATCCCTATTTTACATAAATTTAGATTTCACACACTTTTAAAGAGATATTGGGCCTGTTTTTTACAATATTGCGTTGTATATTACAATGGTTTCTGTGCCTGATGGCAGCGGAAATGGCAGCAAAATAAAGAGATTCGCTTTAGCAATTGTCGGTATTTTCAAAAGACTTTATTTCGATATTTAATGCCTCATCAAAGAACGTGTGCACAGGTTTGGTGATACGGGTTTACGCAGTGAAACAAAACAAAATAGCGATCGGAAACTGATCACTGTAACAGAGAAAAAAGAATATCTTGTACCTGACTTTTTCTTCTCTAAAAAAGAAACATTCCTATGACGCACGTACCACTTTGCTGCGACCCATTCCAGGAGCACAATTTTTACTGCGGAAGAAACATTGAGCTATGCTCTTCCTCAGAATCTGCGGCACGAGTCATGATAACAGGAAGGTGAGCTTCTCACAACATTCTAGAGACCACGTGGTACTCGTCACTTTCGCTGGAAGTTGTACATCCGATGCGGAATGCGCAACTTGGCAAACGTGACATTTAGAATGTGCCACATCACGCCAGACTAGTGCTCTGGGGACAGGAGTGGGTCGTTCCGAAACCGTGAGTACTTTCTCCGCTGAGTCCCTGTGATAACGCAGGTACTCCTCTCTACTTCGCAGATTTTCAAGCCATACGAATAAATCTTCAAGTTAATGGTGTTAAATGGTCAGGATATCGATAGCAGACTCACTGAAATTGAACTGCCTTTAACTGACACTCGGTGGTGGCGTCTAGTGTCTGTAACTGTTGGTGTCTCCCCGAAATGTAGACTGAGAGGGCGCGGAGAGCAGATCTGGAGGTGAAGCAGCACAGTGCTTGAAATGGAGCACAAAAAACCCACCAAGTATTCTGTGAATCGAAGACAAGGTAGTAGAGTGAGGACATGCTGTTAATGATAACACAGGTGTGCGACATAAAAATTGTTTCAAATCTATTAAGTAATTTTTATAGTGTTTTCAACGCTGATTTCGGGAAAAATAGTGAAAAAATTCCACAATGTACAGTTATTTCACAAACTGCTTGTCTAGTTTTAGCTTCTTTCGATATTTCAGCACTCTAGTGAGTTTGAATTTTGGGTTTTAGGCTCCCCACAAACTGTTATTTAGCCGTTTTTATACTAGATATACGTAAAATAAAGAGTAATTAGGAGAAAGCAGCAGTATTTTCATGTCAGTCCCTGTCTGTCATGCTGCCCCTTCCCCCGCCATCATCAAGCAGTGAGCTTCTGCTATTGTCCTTCAGTTCACAGCACCTCTCCACTCTGTGCTGTTCACGTGTTGTTGTTACTAGTGCTTTAAAACAGTGACTATTTTCTTGTGTTGTGAAGTTGTTTTATGGACAATGGATACCAGAGGATGTATAAACTCGCCAGATTGCTTCTGCTATATTTGTGGTAACTATACCCTTAAAAAGAAACAAAGAAACATTTCCGATTTTGTTAAAAAAGCATATTTCGCCTATTTTGGTATAAAGTTAGGCGATCAAGATAAGCCTTGGGCCCCACACAAAGTGAAGTTGTTTTATGGACAACGGACAATGGCTATCAGAGGATGTATAAACTCGCCAGATTGCTTCTGCTCTATTTGTGGTAACTACACCGTTAAATATTGCGGCTTTTATACACGCCTTTGAAAATGATCTATGATGGAAACGCGTAAGGCAGTTCTAATTTACTAACGATGTGGCTGAGACAATTTTAAATTTTGAGTGCAACATGGCTGCTACGTCTCACACACCCTTCGGGAGATCATTAATGCTTATCAATTATTTAATATCAAATAACCTTCTGGATGAGTACCAATTTGGTATCGGAAAAAATATCAGCATGACGACTGTTTTTATAAAAGTGAATGACGAACTGTAACAAGCTACGGATGAGAAGGAAACGGCTATAAAGTGCTTTCGGGATTTCAGCAAAGCTTGCGACATGGTCAGCTTAGATATTTTACTTGTTAAACTCAAAAGTAAAAACTTTTCTTTAAGTGGTGTACAATGGTTCTTCTCATACCTTACATACCGCTGGCGGTGTATGATAAGCTGTGGAAAGAGGTCTCATTGGAAGAATGTAGTATCAGGTGTACTGCAAGGATCACTATTGAGCCCATTATTTTTCTCATTATATGTTAATGGTGTGTCGACTATCATCTCGCATTGCAGATATCATTTATACGCTGACGACCTTCAGTTATACCTAAGTGCAAGACGAACAAGCTCGTGCACAGCCATTCAGAACGTAAATGCTGACTTACTCGCTTTATCAGGATAGGCCCAGAACATAGGTTTGGAACTTAACCCATCTAAAACGCAAGTAACCTTAGTCGCTCACAGAATCAGATAATGTCTTCCACCCTTAATATTAAACAGCACAGAAGCAATGTTTTTTTCTTCCGTAAAGAATTTGGGAGAAATTCTGGACCATCACATAGACTGGAATGAACACGCAACTGCAGTCTGCGAGAAGGGTCAGCATCACTTCATTCACTACAGAAATATAAAAAAGTATTTCCGCTCAAGCTTAAAAAGAAACCAGTAGAGTCACTAATACTTCCCACCCTTCATTAAGGTTCTCCAAGGAATTTCGTATGAGAGCTCACGTCGGCTGGAACTGGCGATGAATGCTTATGTACGATATGTTTGTAACGCACGGCATTTCGACCATATCAGTCTCTGTCGATGAACAATTACCGCGGCTACGTGCCGATAAGCGTAGAGGTTATCATACCCTTGTGTTTGCTGTATCGTCTTCTCAATCATTGTACTCATCTCTATTTATCTTTAACCATTACATTAGTGTCTGCACAACACAGATGAAATACTCGTTCTCAACAAAGTAAAATCTTCTCTGTAACATTGCATAACACTACCTTGTTCTCTAAATCATTTTCGGGTATAAGGAACCCGAATCAAGAACAATTTTCCTCAGAATATTAGAGAAATTAAAATCCTTTGTAACTTTAAAAGACAGCTAATAGCCCACCTTTTATGATAACAGCTGTCTCTTCCGCAACTCACTCTCTTAAACCCTCGCGTACCCTCTCTTTTTGCTCCACTTGTCTACATAGCTCTTTATTGAAATTCTCTTCTTTCCTAGCAACTATTTCATTCCAATTTTGTATATGGCTGACGTTTGCAGCAACCGTATACACAAATTTGAAAAATATGTAAAAATCAGCCAACCGGTTGCATAGGTTTTCTATATACCTTGACCAGGTTTCGTCACCTCTAAGGGTAACTTCATCAGAAGGTAAGGTAATTACCTAAAATGAATATGTCAGATTAAAAATCTTATCTAATAAGAGTTACATTAATGTAAAAGAGTGTAAAACAAATAGTACTTACATGAAGAACATATCGTCAAAGAAGTAGAGTGATTTAAGAGTTGAGTTGCTCAAGTCATAAATTAGAATATAAAACATAATGTTCTTCAAAAGGTCAAACATTAAAACATAAGTAACACCGGTGTGGTGTGAGGACTGACTATGTGGCAACTTGTCAGGCTGCCAAGTAAACGTAATATAGGGCGTGCCACAAGCGGCCCACTAGTAACGTGAGCAAAACAGTTTTGTATATTACACGTTTTCTGAAGTAAACCATACGTATAGCCAATATAGCTTTTGACAAAAATTAATTTTACATATTATTGAGTAACATTTATACATGAGCCTCAAACGAGATAAAATAGTACCAAGTTCGCTACGTTTTACGTAGTACAGGTAGAACCAGAGTTAAATACGACTGGAATTACATACGTAATGAAGAACATCAGTTCATTATATGACACCAAATTTGATAAGAAAGCTCTCATAACTAGGGCACAGAGGTCATCTGGTAATGAGCGTAACTTAACAGAGGTAAAATAATATTTCTGAAGAGGAGGAGAGAACCTGGATTATAAGTATCATAAAACTGAGAGCACTGGTTTAAAAGCATTAAAGAAATTTCTATTTTTCAACTGTACTTTTTCAATCAACATGTCATCTTTATTTGGTGTGTGCCTGAAAATTTCAAGTTCTTCCAAGGCATCAAGTTCTCTCCCTTTCTTTTCTCTTCTTTCACTATCCCATTCACTTCCTCGACTACCAAACAAGGCTTCAGAAGTGCTAAACTAAGCAACATCATTCTTAGCGCGTCCATTATTTTATTATTATTATTATTTTACCAATTATTACTTGTTATTAATAACGCAAATTATTATTGAGTTTTTTATTAATAACTAATTAGTATCATTCTTAATTCCTCCATTGTTTTATCAACGTCATTAATGTTACTATTATTTTTATTATTACCAATTATTATTTTTATTAATGATATAAATTATTATTAAGTGACTGCTATTTAATATTTTTTGTGTTTTGTTCCTGGTCAGATGTAAGAAAAGACCTCAAGGCAGTAATCTGGTCAGGCTAAATAAGAAATAAATAAATAATAAGGAGGCGTTATAATTCAGGCCTGGACTCGGGGATCAAATCCCCGTCCTTCCATCTGATTTAGCTTCTTCGCGAATTCCCTCAGTTACCTCAGGCTAAAGAAACCGTGATTCCTGAAAAGAAATTGCAGCCGTTTAGTTGCACCATATTGTATGGTATTTCACGTCACTAATTTTCGTTTAATTCCAAAGATACGGTGACGTACATTCGGTCCCGTTCGTTGGTTTCGGTTTTGGTCGTTCCGCCTCAGCGTTCGAAGAAATCGTGACGGAAATATTTGGGGGTGTATAGATTACTGAATGCGAGCTTTTAAGCTGACAGCGCTGTACCATTAGAGGCTGTCAATGTATGCGCCATCGCTGTCCACATTGACAGTAACAATACATCATCGCCCCATTAAGTATCGACTAATGTTCGCTCTACAGTGTTCCGGGAGAGGTACGTGAACCCATTCGAAATTGATGTGCGGTTTTGTGCAGTTCCGAGTATCATTTATGTGGTTGTTTCTCTGAAAGTATCTGATGCAGAACTATTGCGACTTCCGCGTGTGCTTTTTGGAATTCAGTATTCCAAGTTTTAGAACGGCGTTGTGACTTGGGCTGACACAGAATTTCGTGCTGGAAACTTTTCTGCTCCAATTTAGGTCCGGCCTCCAGAGTAGCACCACAGACTCGTAAAGGGCATAAACTGTGATATTAAATACGAAATTACTATACGTACACAGACATGTTTTTGGTAACTTCAACCCGAATGATATCAAAAATTCATTGCAACTAAACTTTGTTCCCAACAGATAAGTGGGATTCTGAGCCACTGAGACAGGGCATTTTTACAGATAGACTGAAAAATTCTGTTATTAAACCTAGGTCTGACGCTAACAACTGCCGCCCAATCTCACTTCTGACAGCTTTATCCAAAATTCTTGAAAATTTAATGGACCTTACAGTAGCTTCACACGTTTGTAAAAATGAAGCACTAACAAGACCTCAAATTTAGTTTTCAGAAAGGCTTTTCAACGGAAAATCCTATATATGCTTTCACTGTTAAGATCTTAAATGCTCTGAACAACCTAGCAGCACCAATTGCGATTTTTTGGGATCTCTCAAAGGCTTTTGAGTATGTGAATCATGAAATTCTTCTAGATAAACCTAATATTGTGGTATGAGTTGGACAGAGTAGAAATGGTTTAATTCTTATTTAACTAGAAGATTGCAGAAAGTTGAAATTAACAGTACTGATAGTCTGCAAAAATCAGAATAGTCCTCCAACTTGGGAAGTATCAAAAATGATGTCCCACACAGTTCAATCTTGGGTCCCATATTGTTCTTAATATATATTAATGACTTGTCACTCCGTATTCACGAAGATGCAAAGCTAGTTCTTTTTTAGGACTATACAAGTGTAGTAATTACACTCAACAAACAAGAATTAGCAGAGAAATTTGTAAATAATGTCTTTCAGAAAATTATTAAGTGGTTCTTTACAAATAGACACACACTAAATTTTGGGAAAACACAGTATTCGCAGTTCTGTACAGTAAATAGCATAACACCATTGATAAATATAGACTGTGAACAGAAGTGTATTGCTAAGGCAGAATATTCAAAATTCCTGGTTGTGTGCACTGATGAGGAATTGAACTGGAAGAAACACATTGATGATCTGCTGAAACGTTTGTGTTCAGCTACTTATGCTATTAGGGTTATTGCAAATTTTGGTGATAAACACACCAGTAAATTAGCTTACTGCGCCTGTTTTCATTCACTGCTTTCATACGGCATCATTTTTGGGATATTTCATCAATAAGAGAATTTCATTGCACAAAAGAGTGTAATCAGAAGAATAGCTGGAGCCCACCCGAGATCGCCTATCAGACGTTTCTTTAAGGAACTCGGGATATTCACAGCACTTTCACAACACATATATTCACTTATAAAATGTGTTACTAGTAACCGATTCCAGTTCAAAAATGATAGCAAAATTCATAGATAAAACCTAGAAGGGAGGATGATTTTCGCTATTCTAGGTTAAATCTGATTTTGGCACGGAAAGGGGTGAATTATGGTGCCAAAAAAGTCTTTGGTCATTTTCCGGAATTAAAAGACTGACAGATTTCTGACATATAGCCAACCACCATTTAAAAACAAAGTAAAAGAATTTCTGTATGACAGCTCCTATTCAAGAGATGAATTTTTAGGTATGAAGTAGCCTAGTAATTGTAAATAAAAAATAATTATATCGTTATGTTAAACTGACACATTCCACATCATTAGGAACTGTCGTGTTGATGACCTATGGAACAAGTATTAATGTAATGTAAAGTAAACTTTCTGCTTCTCTATCTAGATTGTCTTATAAACTGACATTAGCTTTTTGGCGGCGAAGTTCATATTCATTGTTCCCTCCCTTTATATAATTTTAAACGTCTGCTCATTCCATCTGCTGCATGCGTGAGTTGTGCCACTAGAGCTTTGAAACTTGCAGACAACTTGTTTCAAGTGCTGCATGTATCACATCGAGGCAAACCGAATTTTGTATTACATATCTTGCGATAGGTTTCATATCATGAACAGGTAGGCTGTGTCTGTTAATATATCTGAAACATCTTCTTGATAGTTAGTTTTTCAGGAAAGTATACTTTCTCTGTTTTATTTTTACTGTAGTGACTGAACCTCCCTTTGAATGACGTGATGTGAGTGCAGGTATTTTGCTCTGCTTCTGCTGTAGGTTTTTTGAGCTTCTTTTCTGTTTTTCCCTAGTTTGTCAGCTGGAGACATGCCTTCACTTTTTAAGGAATTCTTAATAGTTTCTGATCTTTTCTTTGAAATCTAATACAGTGATATGAGGGCCTTTTAGCAAACATTCTCTGTCATAGTATTCATTATCTCTCATTACTCTTGCATTATAATTAAATGTATAATCACGCAAAGTAACTAAAACATCATTTGTGCGAGGCTTTCGGCGTTGAATATTATCAGTAAAGATTTCTCATTCCAGTCCTTCAGCAGAATGAAATTACGCTGACAGAAAACAACCGCAACATCAAAAAATTATAATGTAGAGTGATGAAAATTCGAGAGTAAGTGATTAAAATAACAGGATCCCACATTCATGTAAGGATGAGATAAACTACTGCAAATGTGAAATGCCGGTACATTGATAACCAGTGTAACCCCCAGAATGTCGAATGCAAGTATGCAAACGTGCGTGCATTGTTTAGTACAGGTGCCGGATGTCAGTTTGTGGAATGGAGTCCAATGCCTGTTGGTCAGTCAGTACAGGAGCGGATGATTCTGTTTGTGGATGGCGCTGGAGTTGTCGTCTGATGATGTGCTCGGCTGAAGACAGATCTGATGACCGAGCAGGACAAGGCAACATGTCGACACTTTTTAGAGCACGTTGGGTTACAACAGCGCTATGTGGGCAAGCGTTATCCTGCTGGAAAACACCCAGTGCAATGCTGCTCATGAGGGCAGCACAACAAGTCGAATCACAAGAGTGAAGTACAAATTTGTAGTCAGGATGTGTCGAATAATTACGAGAGTGCTCCTGCAGTCATATGAAGTCCCATCCCATAGCATAACTCCAGGTCCAGTGTGTCTAGCATGCAGCCAGCTAGGTTGCAGGCCCTCAATTGGCCTCCTTCTAACCAACACACGGGCATCACTGGCACCGAGGCAGAACCGGTTTTCATCATAAAACACAATAGACCTCCAGCTTGCCCTCCAATGAGCTCTCGCTTGGCACCGTTGAAGTCGCAAATGGCGTTGGTTTGGAGTCAGTGCAATGTACGCTACAGGGCCTCTGTCCTTGAAGTAACCGATGTGCAGTCTGTTGTGTCATTGTGGTACCACCTGCTGCTCATGTTGGCGCTGTAGATGCAGTGAGATGCGACAGAGCGATAGGTGAACACGATTATCTTCCCTCCTAGTAGTGCCACGTGGCAGTCCGGAGCCCGGTCTTCTCGTGACCGAACATTCTTGTGATCATCGCTACCAGCAATCATGCACAGTGGCTATATTCCTCTACGTCTTTCTGCAATATCTCAGAAGATATATCCAGCTTCTCGTTCCCCTATTACAGGAACTAGTTAAAACTCAGTGGCTTGTTGATAACAGCGTCTTTGTCGCCTTAAAGGCGTTCTTGACTAACATCAACTCACCACGTCCTATCTTAAAGGAAGCGACGCTCATGACCGTTACAAAGAATTTTTAAAGCAAATCTGATTTACATTCTCATAGTCGCGGTACTAGTGCCACTCTTAAGCGACTGGAGTGATATTTAAGTGCCGGCCGCTGTGGCCGAGCGGTTCTAGGCGCTTCAGTCTGGAACCGCGCTGCTGCTACGGTCTCAGGTTCGAATCCTTCCTCGGGCATGGATGTGTGTGATGTCCTTAGGTTAGTTAGGTTTAAGTAGTTCTAGGTCTACGGGACTGATGACCTCAGATGTTAAGTCTCATAGTGCTTCGAGCAATTTGAAATTTAAGTAGACAGCGTCTTTCAGATGTAGAAACACGCAGGCCAACTTTTGTTTATGTCGCACAACTCCTTAGTGTTGCGTTTTTTTCCGTTAGTGTCATATTAATACTGAAAAAATTTATTTTATTCCGAATGAAAGTGGAGATGAAAGTGGGGATGAAGAAGAAATTTGTGACTGTAGCAAAAATTCGTGAAAACCAAAGTGAAAACGTTAATCTTATTGTTTCCGAAGTCAGTGCTTCCTATCTAGGAGTAGCTTCAAATGAATCTGATAGTGCTGGGCAGTCAATGAATGCAGACACCAGAAATTGCAGCAGGAATATCGGTTGCGAGTACAAGTGGATGATCTCCTGGAATATCTGTGTAGGGTAAGACATTAAAAAGCACAGATATTTTCTTCCTAGGAAGAAAATCATTGCGAGATACCAGCCAAGAAAACTCCATATGACTTCTTTTCATACTTTTTTTGCTCAAGGTATTTTGGAATTGCTTTCACGAGAATCTACACTTTATACTACTCAGATGGAAGTGTTTAAGCTCTGCAATGTTACCGTGGAAGACCCTGGGAAGGTTTTAGGTGTATGTATTCTTTCTTCTGTTGTAACATTGAAGAATGTGAAGATGCACTAAAACAGCCAATTGCACAAGACAGTATTACTATCAAAACAAATTTGACCAAGTGAGGCGCTTCTTACACTTTTCAAGACAGTTTATCAAACTGTAATCCACACAACAAGCTTAGAAAGATAAGACGTATTTTTATACATCGAAATGAAAGATTTGGTACAGTTTCGATGGAGCCGTCGTTAACCGTAGATGAACAGATGTGTGCATCATCTCAAAATGTACATGCCAGACAAATCACATAAATTGTTCTGACTGTGTGATGTATCTGGGTACGCCCACAAAATGAAAATGTAGACAGGGCATGAAGATGAATGGAACAAGAACTATGCAGAGCCTGTTCTTGGAGTCAGCAGCAATGTGGTTGTTAGATTACTCCGGAACGTACTTGAGAATGTAACATTATTGTAGCCAAGATTGACACGAATCCCACACCCACCACAGTACTACAAGTTTATACGTCAACTAGCTCCAGAGATGAGGAGGAGATTGAGGAAATGTATGATGAGAGAAAAGAAATTATTCGCATAGTTAATGGAGCCGAAAATTTAATAGTTATGGGGGACTAAAATTTGATAGTAGGATAGGTGAATGTGGACTGAGGGAAAAGAATGAAAAAGGAGGCCGCCTGATAGAATTTTGCACAGAGCATAATTTAATCATAACTAACACTTGGTTTAAGAATCGTGAGAGAAGATTGTATATGTGGAAGAGATCTGGAGACACCGGAAGGTTTCAGATTGATTATAGAATGGTTAGACAGAGATTTAGGAACCAGATTTTAAATTGTAAGATATTTCCAGGGGCAGATGTGGATTCTGACCACAAGTTATTGGTTATGAACTGCAGATTAAAACTGAATAAACTGCAAAAAGGCAGGAATTTAAGGAGATGGGACCTGGATAAACTTAAAGAACCAGAGGTTGTAGAGGGTTTCAGGGGGAGCATTACGGAACGATTGACAAGAACATGGGAAAGGAATATAGAAGAAGAATGGGTAGCTTTGAGAGACGAAATAGTGAAGGCAGTAGAGGATCAAGTAGGTAAAAAGTCGAGGGGTAGCAGAAATCCTTGGGTAACAGAAGAAATATTGAATTCAATCCACGAAAGAAGAAAATATAAAAATGCAATAAATAAAGCATGCGAAAGGGAATACAAACGTCTAAAACAAGAGACTGACAGGAAGTGCAAAATGGTGGAGCAGGAATGGCTAGAGAACAAATGTAAAGATGTAGAAGCATATATCACTGGGGATAAGATAGATGCTGCTTACAGGAAAATTAAAGAGACCTTCGGAGAAAAGAGAACCACCTGTATGAATATCAAGAGCTCAAATGGAAAATCAGTCCTATGCAGGAAAGGGAAAACAGAAAGGTGGAAGAAGTATATAGAGGGTGTAGGCAAGGGAGATGCACTTGAGGGCAGTATTATGGAAATGAAAGAGGACATAGAGGAAGATGATACGGGAGATATGACACTGTGTGAAGAATCTGACCAAGCACTGAAAGACCTGAGTCGAAACAAGGCCCCGGGAGTAGACAACATTCCGTTAGAGCTACCGAAAGTCTTGACAAAATTATTCTGTCTGGTGAGCAAGATGTACGAGACGGGGAAATACCCTCAGACTTCAAGAAGAATATAATAATCCCAGTTCCAAAGAAAGAGGGTGATGACAGGTACGAAATTACCAAAACGTGATGACGGGTGCGCAATTACCAAACTATCAGTTTAATAAGACACAGTTGCAAAATACTAACACGAATCATTTACAGAAGAATGGAAAAACTCATACAAGTCGGCCTCGGGTAAAATCAGTTTGTATTTCGGAGAAATGTCGGAACACACGAGGCAAAACTGACCCTACGACTTCTCATAGAATATAGGTTAAAGAAAGTTTAATCTACGTTTGTAGCATTTGTAGGCTTAGAGAAAGCTTTTGACAATGTTGACTGGAATACTCTCTTTCAAATTCTAAAGGCGGCAGGGGTAAAATACAGGGAGAAAAAGGCTATTTTCGATATGTACAGAAACCAGATGGCGGTCGTAAGACTCTAGGGGTACGAAAGGGAAGCAGTGGTTGAGAAGAGAGTGAGACAGGGTTGTAGCCTATATCCTATGTTATTCAATCTATATATTGAGCAAGCAGTAAAGGAAAAAAAAGAAAAATTTGGAGTAGGAATTAAAATCCATGGAGAAGAAATAAAAACTTAGAGGTTTGCCGATGACATTGCAATTTTGGGAAGAGACAGCAAAGGACTTGGAAGAGCAGTTGAATGGAATGGACAGTATCTTGAAAGGAGGATATAAGATGAAGATCAACAATAAAAAAACGAAGAATGTAGTCGAATTAAATCAGGTGATGCTGATGGAATTACATTAGGAAATGAGACACTTAAAGTAGTAAATGAGTTTTGCTATTTAGTAAGCAAAATAACTGATGCTGGGCAAAGTAGGGAGGATATAAAATGGAGACTAGCAATGGGAAGAGAAGCGTTTCTGAAGAAGAGAAATTTGTTATCGTCGAGTATAGATTTAAGTGTCAGGAAGTCCTTTCTGAAAGTATTTGTATAGAGTGTAGCCATGTATGGAAGTGAAAAATGGACGATAAGTAGTTTAGACAAGAAGAGAATAGAAACTTTTGAAATGTCTTGCTACAGAAGAATGCTGATACTTAGATGTGTAGACCACGTAACTAATGAGGAGGTACTGAATACAATTGGGGGGAAAAGAAAGTTGTGATACAACTAAACCAAAAGAAGGAATCGGTTGTTAGGACGCTTTGTGAGACATCAAGGGATCGTCAATTTAGTACTGGAGAGAAGCGTGTGGGGTAAAATTCGCAGAGTGAGACCAAGAGATGCAAACAGTAAGCAGATTCAGAGAGATATGGGTTGCAGTAGTTTGTCGGAGATGGAGACGCTTGCACAGGATAGAGTAGCATGGAGAGCTGCATCAAACCAGTCTTAGGACTAAAGACCACAACTAAAACACTTCCGAATGTAAATAATTAAGTTTACACATCAATACTGCTGCTTCATTATTTGAAGAGAAGAGGCATTTTATCTTTTGAAATAATTAGAAGAAATAGAGTTCAAATCAGAAACTCGCAGATGACAGGTCCCTAAAAAGGAGAAATAGGTGCCCTACTTGAATACATTAGATATAATGAAGGAACAGAGATGTCAAATGTACTGTGGAAGAGAGCCATGTTCCCATCGACGTATGTATGAAATGATCCTATAAGCAATACAAATAGATCTGATAGAAGTAGGCAGGAACATGTTTTTGTACTTTGTCCAAAGATTGTACAAAGGTAGGAGCGGATCTTCTGTGCAGTCACACTAGCAGATACAGGATATTAATGGAGAGTAAGAAGTGATACTTCAGATTGTTTCTACTGTTGTTGGGTGTACAACAGGGTGCAATTGTTTTCGTAACATGATATTTATGCAGCGTACCTTACCCTCGTTTTTAGATTATTTTACCATCTTCTTGATGCATCTGTAATCAACAGCAGGATTCTGTATCGCAGAGTTGAAAGCATCCGCATTCGAGAGTCTAGAGCAAAGTAGCTCCAATTAGCAAATTTTAGAATTGAATTAGCCGAAACTTCGCTGAAAATTTTTCAGTACTTCATTAAAGAGTGGTTGACAAGTTATTTAGTAACCACACCAAAGAAGCTGAAGCAGGTCCACTCCATTCAAGCAAAAATGTCATATTTTATCAGATTGGGCACTGGCCTGTTCATTGGAATAGAAAACAGAGGATCAAAAATGAAGATTGCAACGTTGTGCCGTTGTTAAACGCGAGAAACGTAATGTGGAGCTGTGCTTTAACAAGTACAATAACTGTTTCACTAAATATTATGTAGAGTAATTTTAATGTCTTCAGATTTATTTCAAAATTTCAAACTAACATCTGGCTTTAAAAGTCACTGCGGATCGATAATGCGACATATAAATTCAAATCTAAGCATCTCCCAAATGTTTGATTCATAAAATGTATTTCTTTCGGAAATTTCTTGTTTGTTGTGCTCTCCTATAAGCGTTGTTTCTTGAAGAGAGAGTTACATGTGATTGCATAATGTTGCAAAATGACAACAGGAAATAAATAATGAATGAGTGATATATCTTTTTCAATAATTTCTCCTGTCATTGGTCAACCTTTTCTACCACAAATTAAAATTCGTACAGTGTACATTTGCCATTAATACTGTCGAGTTTGCTTAGTAATCTCTTATTTATTACATTATGTCATCATAAGTTTCGGCTGCTAGCGTTATCAGATCCAAACTTTTAATTTCTGAAACGAATTTCAGCGTCATTACGCAATTAAACATTTGCACTCTTCGGCTAAGTTTGAAGCCGAAATATGTTATGTGATACAGTAATATATCAAAAGAAGCATCAAGCAGTCTAGACAGTATTATTCTGAAAAGTTCCTCTAAATGTCTCACAATTTGTAAGGCACGTTGCCATTTACGTGGCATTCCATTCGTCGATTTCTGCAGAGGCATTCTTTTTGTGCACCCCCTCACGCCTAATTTGTATCATGACAGTGTACGTGTTTACTTTTGGTCATCTGTTTTGCTAAAAGAAAACTTCAAACAGCGCCCTCTTGTCGGTGCCTCTCAAGTCTATATGATGGTGACGTCAAGTAACTTTGCAAGAAGACAACAGACACGCGAAAATTGCATGTTCACTTCCCCGTCATTATAATAATGAGGCACACTTCGGAGGCACAATAAGACGATGTTAAGATCAGAATTCCCTTGGCACGGATGCTAAGTGGAGTGTCGCGTACACATAGGGTGAAGCAGTAAGGTTCCGAAGGTCTGTTTGGACACGACGGTGTGCTCTTGGCGTTCTTGTGCCTCACGACGGACAGCCGATTGGTACCTTCTGCTGCAGTCTGATTTGCCTCAGCCTTATCTTTCATTTCTTTGCGTCGCCTTCGGTCGCTAAACGAAGTAGCTGCGTAAGTTTTTCTACTTCCGCTCAGAAACGCTTCTGCTGTTCTCTTCTGTTGGAGTTCTGTCTGAGTCTATTTTTTCTATCTGTGTATGTCCTACGTTATTTCCTGCTTAGCTGGATGGTAACGAGATTGCCTCCCCGTGCAAGCTGGCCCGGGTTCAGTTCCCGGCTGGGTTGGAGATTTTCTCCGCTCGTGGACTGAGTGATGAGTTGTCCTCATCACCATCACGAAAGCGCCCAATGTGGCGTCGACTGAAATAAGACTTGCACTTGGCGGCCGAACTTCCCCAGATGGGGCCTCCCAGCCAACAACACCATACATTCATTTCCATTTTTTTTGCGTTCAACAATTTAATTTACTCGTCTTTCTAATCTATTTTCGTCCATAGCCTTAACCTGACTTGATAAAAGGTCTACCGACTCAAGACTCTCACAGTTATTGCCCTTCTTAATTTCTGCCTGGTTGACATGGGGGAGGGGACCAAACAGCGAGGTCATCGGTCCCATCGGATTTGGGGAGGAAGGGGAAAGAAGTCGGCTGTGCCCTTTCAAAGAAACCATCCCTGCATTTATTAAAAAACTAGAAACCTGCCTCGATTGCGAAAAAAGCACCTAGTGTTAACTTAGGTTTCGGCGTAGATAACTACACCTTCTTCAGAACAATAAAACCCACAAGTGCCTAAGAAGACCTTTGTCAATGATTAAAAGAACACCATAGCTATACATTTATAAACGAAAAAAAGGAAAACACAAACAGTACATATGTACAAAGTCTAAACCACTACTTAATGGTGTAACCTCGACCTCACACCAGCCTATGTTCGATGGGCCATGACCCGCCATAAACTCAATTTGGCGGGTCATGGTCCACAAACAGTACATATGTACAAAGTCTAAACCACTACTTAATGGTGTAACCTCGACCTCACACCAGCCTATGTTCGATGGGCCATGACCCACCATAAACTCAATTTGGCGGGTCATGGTCCATCGAACATAGGCCGGTGTGAGGTGTAGGTTACACCATTAAGTAGTGGTTTAGACTTTGTACATATGTACTGTTTGTGTTTTCATTTTTTTCGTTTATAAATGTATAGCTATGGTGTTCTTTTAATCATTGACAAAGGTCTCCATAGGCACTTGTGGGTTTTATTGTTCTGAAGAAGGTGTAGTTATCTACGCCGAAACCTAGGTTAACACTAGGTGCTTTTTTCGCAACCGAGGCGGGTTTCTAGTTTTTTAGTATATTAACCAGCGATTGCTGACGCGCTGCGATGTTGAAGGTTATTAAATCCCTGCATTTGCCTGAAGCGGTTTAAGAAAATCACGGGAAACCTAAGTGTGGATGGCTGGACGCAGTTTTGAACCGTCATCCTCCCAAACGCGAGACCAGTGCTCTAACCACTGCGCCATCTTGCTCGGTCCTTCATTTTTGCCTCGTGCACGGTCCTGAGAGTAGTCTCCATTGCACTCAATACACCGTCCAGTCACATTAGTGTGACCACCTGTCAGAAGTCTGAATAGGCCCCTGTTGCAGCGCGGATTGCTGCGAGACGTGCAGGAAGAGAATCATTTAGGTTCTGGAAGGTACCGACACGTATGTGGAGCCCTGCCGACTCCAGTGCCGTGGCCAGCTGTGTAGCCGGCCGAAGTGGACGAGCGGTTGTAGGCGCTACAGTCTGGAACCGCGCGACCGCTACGGTCGCAGGTTCGAATCCTGCCTCGTGCATGGATGTGTGTGATGTCCTTAGGTTAGTTAGGTTTAAGTAGTTCTAATTTCTAGGGGACTGATGACCTCAGAAGTTAAGTCCCATAGTGCTCAGAGCCATTTTTGAACCAGCTGTGCTAGGTTGCTCGGCTGAGGATCCATGGCGCGAACAGCCCGACTGCATTGATGTCACAGATTCTAGACTTGGATTAAACCAGGGGAGTATGATAGTCTGGCAAACGGTAAACTCATTTAAATGCACTTCGAACCACTCACGTAGACTGTGTACTGTGTGACATGTTGCATTGTCCTGCTGGTAGATGCCATCGCTCCGAGGAAAAACAAACTGCATTTAGAGGTGAACATCGTCCATAAGGACTGTGCCTTGCAGAAAGACGAGGTGACCGAGGATATGCCACGAAGACATTTATTTATTTAGCGTTTGGCTCATAACATCACAGTAAAAATTACAGAAACAACACGATTTTTAAAAAAAATCACACATGTATAAACACAACAATAAGTAACAGTTTGTATATAAGGACACCACAATTGTAAATTTACACTCGCAGAAGAGCAATCACAAGCAAACGTCCATCTCAGATGATATATAGTCGATTGCCTCTTGGGTCGCCATTAGGAAATCCTGTGGGTCACCGTCATATGCCTTTAGTGGGCATTCCTGCACGAAGACATTTCCCAAATGATAATGCTCCCTCTTTCGGCCTGGGCATTTCCGACGATTATTGCAGGGTCGTAGACGCCAACGTCCATCTGTCCGATAGAGCAAAAACGTGATTCATCTGAAGGCCAACTGTCGCCAGTCAGTGGCCTTCCAGTCGCGGCACCGGCGTGGGAATTTCAGCCTTCGTCGCAGAAAAACAACAGCCAGCACGGGTGCATGAATCAGGTGCCTGCCGTGGAGGCCTATACGCAGCAATGTTAGCAGGGTCGTTGAGGAGACACGTTTGGTAGTCCCTTGGTTCAGCTGGCGGTCAGCTGCTCAACAGTCGAACGTCTATTAAACCTACACATTTCCGCACCTGTCGTTCACCCCTTTCATCTGTGACCCGTGGTGCACAACCGTTGCCTCGACGCCAGTTCTTTATAGCACCATTTTGCCATTCACGGAATACTTTAAGCACGGCGGCACGAAAACAATTTACAAACTGCGCCGTTTCGGAAATGCTTACACCCTTGCCCCAAAAGACAATGAGCGTGCGCTTTTGGACTCAGATAAATCGTTGCGTTTCCGCTTTACGACAAGACTGCACTATTTACCGCATCATCCGGCAAGCTTTACATACCAACCACTGCTAGTGGTGCCACTTGCCGTTTGTGAGTGCTTACTGCACGTTAACGTCGAACAAAGGCGATAGTGACTCGACCGTGTATTTCTGGCTTAGTTCACACATTTCGCAGTCGTATAGTACAGAGAAATAACATAAATGAGAATAGCAATGAACTTAACATCAGCATTGGTGGTCACGAAACAGACGGAGGTAAGAAATTCTGCCACCTTGGAACCAAAGTAAGCCGTGACGGACGAAACAAGATGACATAAAAAGCAGACTAGCAAAGGCAAAGATGGCATTACTGGCTAGGAAAAGCCTACAGGTACCAAAAATAGTCCCTAATTTGAGGAAGAAATTTCTGAGAATGTGCGTCTGCAGCGCAATGGTAGTGAATCACGGATAGTGGAAAAACTGGAACAGAAAAAACTGAAACGTTTGAGATGTCGTGCTACAGAAGAGTTCTGAAAATTAGGTGGACTGATAAGATACGGTCTAAGGAGGTTTTCCGCAGAATCGGCAAACAAAGGAAAGAAACATGTGGAAAACTCTGGCAAAAAGAAAGGACAGGGTGACAGGACATGTGTTAAGATACCAGGGAATAACCTCGATGGTACTAAAGGGAAATGTAGTGGGAAACAACTTTAGGAGAAGTCAGAGACTGGAATATATCCAGCAAATAATTGGGGACGTAAGCTGCAAGTGCTACTCTGAGATGAAAAGATTGCCACAGAAGAGTAATTCGTGGCAGTCCGTATCAAACTAGTGGTAAGACTGAGGACTCAAAAAAAAAAAAAAAAAAAAGAAGTGTGCGGAAGACTGTACTCTCTGTTCGTGCCATGTCCTTTCCGCTCACCTACGTAGGGAGTAGATTCTTTTCTCGGAATCTCTAGCGCAAGGGCGGGTTAAAGAGGGGGGGGGGGCGGACAGTGCTGTCGCTCCCTCCTAGAGTTGAAACTAAATTAAAACCAAAATTCTTATTGTAATCACTCGAATTTAGTCTTGGTCAGTGGATTTAGTCATTTAATTCAGTATTCCCCAAGCCACATTACTTAGTGTGTCCGAGAGAATGTACTATCTGTACCAGCGACTTGGGCTCCTTCTTCTGTTGGAATTGAGGGCACCAAATATTAGCAGGGCTTCACACTTAGCCGCAGCAGCAAGCTTAACAATTATAATTTTCAATATATATGTATATTAACTAAATCGACAAAAATATAGCTGGCAGCAAATTAAGAACTACGGTTTTAAAACTATGTTATTCTAATTTCAGTTTATTTGCTTTTAATTTGCTTATCAACATTGTGTTAACAAAAGGCTTATGAGCTCGGTACTGTGTGTTACAAATTATACAAAAGAAGTTACTCAGAAAGAGGCTGTGAATGCTACACATCTCAAGAAATTTTAAACTTTTTTGTCTGAAATAAAACACATTTTTGCGATTGCTTGATGCTTTTAAGTATCAAAACAGTTGAAAGCTGTAGTATTTGAAGGTTTTTTCCTTTACATTCAAGGAGAAGACCCCTAGGTCTTCTTTCTCTTCTAGGCAACCGCCCCCACCCACAAAACTTCATTAATCCGTCTCTTCTCTAGCGTAACCTATTCTGGTTATTTTGAAAAAGGGCTGCTCACGTGATACACAGTGCCTTTGTTGAGTGTCCCTCCAGTAACGCTCAAAGGATGCGGCCACAAATTGCACACATCATCTGAGCAGCTTTTCAGTTTCTTCTGATAAGGATTCTCAGAAGTTTCTATCTAGATTCACAACGTACCCTGTGATAATGGAATTACCATCTCCACACAGTTAGCTAATTCGAATCGTATTTAAAATTTTTTACCAGACAGGGAAGGAGATTTGGTGGTGTCCACTCCCTAACCACCAGACTGCGTGCCAACGCTCGGAGTGAAATCGTAAGCATTTCCACAACTTGTTGTTGAATGAGGACTGTGACATTGTTGATGGTGATACAGTTTGTTGGATGTGACTTTTAAGTTAGTCGATAGGAGTAGGTTATATTCCAGACCGGGTTTATTCCCAGTCCTTCTCTCCCACCAACAACACGATCACAATAATACGAGCTAGACTGAGCAGCTAGACTTCATAGTCGACGAAAGAATTTCTAAAATATATTTAAAAAACTTAGTAAACGTCGCAGTTACAGCCACGAGCTGATAATAAATATGTCTTTAATACGAATGTCTTGGCATATTTTTTTATTTAACTAAGGCATTTGATTGTGTTGATCACAAAATATTGCTCCAGAAGTTAGACCATCACGGAATACAGGGGGTAGCTCAGAATTGGTTCACCTCTTACTTTAGCAACAGGCAGCAAAACGTCATTATTCATAATGTTGATAACGGCTGTGATGGGGGTCTGAATGGGGTACTGTCAAAGGGGAGGGGGTACCCCAGGGATCAGTGTTGGGGCCACTACTGTTCCTTATTTATATAAATAAATTATATGCCCTTAGTATTACGGGTAACTCTAAAATATTTCTGTTTGCTTATGACACTAGCTTGGTAGTAAAGGATGTTGTGTGCAACATTGACATGGTTTCAAATAGTGCAGTACATGACCTCAGTTCATAACTTGTAGAAAATAAACTAACGCTAAATCACAGAAAGACTCAGTTTTTACAGTTTCTAACACACAATTCAACAAAACCTGACGTTTTAATTTCACAGAACGGGCATATGATTAGTGAAACTGAACAGTTCAAATTTCTAGGTGCTCAGATAGATAGTAAGCTGTCGTGGAAAGCCCACGTTCAGGATCTTGTTCAAAGACTTAATACTGCCATTTTTTACTATTCGAATGGTATCAGAAGTGAGTGAGCGTTCGACACGAAAATTAGTCTACTTTGCTTCCTTTCATTCGCTTATGTCGTATGGTATTATATTTTGGGGTAACTCTTCGCATTCTAAATTGATATTTTTGGCTCATAAACGGGCGGTTCGGGCAATAAGTGGTGTGAGTTCACGAACCTCTTGTCGACCTCTGTTCACGAGTCTGGGTATTTTGACATTGGCCTCTCAATATGTATATTCCTTATTGTAGTTTCTTGTTGCCAATATTAGTTTGTTCCCAAGAATAAGCAGCTTTCACTCTGTTAACACTCGGCAGAAATCAAACCTGCATTTGGATCGGACTTCCATCATTCTTGCGCAAAAAGGTGTGACGTATACTGCTGCATCCATTTTCAATATGCTGCCACTCGAATTCAAAAGTCTTAGCATTAATCCACACGCTTTCATATCGAAACTGAAGAATTTCATCATGGGTCACTCCCTTCTATTCTGTCGAGGAGTTCCTTGAAAAATTAAACTGATTCTTATTGTGTTGCTGATAGCGTTTACTTAAACTTATGGATTAACTTTTTTCAGGTTCATGTACACTTATTTTTACCTGTTATTACTTTTATGTTGTAATTTCAGGTACTGACACGTTCCATGACCTT
Organism: Schistocerca serialis cubense; assembly: GCF_023864345.2. Taxonomy (NCBI): domain Eukaryota; kingdom Metazoa; phylum Arthropoda; class Insecta; order Orthoptera; family Acrididae; genus Schistocerca; species Schistocerca serialis. The sequence continues at coordinate 919,873,745 of NC_064639.1, forward strand.
GGAGATTTGATCCTCAATTTGGTCCTACGCAACTTGACGTGTAAATAAAAATAAATAAAAAACCAGTTTGTCTAAGACCAACTGAGTTGCAGTTCTCTGTGGCAGGTAGAACAGCTACCAGGTTGCATTGAAGTTGTTGGTGTTTAGTGTTCTTATCAGGAATGGTATGTGATGGATGTAAACAGTGTCACATGGTAAGTGCTCACTCTGAGGGTTACGGATATCCTGCGTCAAGTGTGAGACAGCGTTAGCAGCACCTGACAGAGATGGAGAGGGCCTCATTGTGGGTCTCCATTTGGCCGACTGGTCAAATTGCGCAGTATCTAGATCTGTGGAACATTCGGAGTGGCCCGATGCTGGACTGCATGGGAACGTGAGGGCAACCACACACATCCCCAAGCTTCCGTTCGATCAGGTCTGACTACCACAAGGGACGATCGCCTATTGTGCACCAGTAACATCGTAACCTGATTTAAATAAAGAATCACTGCACCAGCTACGTATTTTCGCATGCTTAACACCATGCATTTCGAGAATTTATTCTCATTCTCAAGTGCAAGTGTAGGTATTTTATGTGATGTTTGAATTTGCGTTGTTCTGTCTCTCTTGCGCTGCGGTCGCCTTTTGTGGTTTTACTGTAATCGGAAAATCGAACAAAATTAATCTTGTGACTTTTACTTACTAATGTCAGAAAATAGTATTTTTGTTTTTCTACTTACAAGACCTGTGCCTCTTACACTACGTAAAAATCCACACACATACAAACCATCACTCCATCAATCACACTGTTTTTTCGTGAAATCAAACTATGGCACCAAGTTATCACGACAGTGTAGATTCACAAATTTGGCTGCTGTCAAGGTCTTACACTCTTCGCAACTTACATTATTTACATCAATTTGTCATTTATCGCTTCCGTCTTACCGTTACTATTAGTGACTTTTAATTATCGATTATCCTTTGTATTCTATTTTGTTGCAAATAGTGACTGAGTTGTATGAAGTAGTGAATATATTTGGTGATTTCCTGTCGTCAACATACACTGGAGAAACGTTTGAAGGTATTAAGTGATTCACTCTCCAGTTTCTCACTGAGAATTTTTTCCCCTTGCTTTTTAGTTGAAAAAAATTTCCAGCCCCTCCATCAGATCCTTCGTGTGTGCTTTCTGGAAGTGATGAAGTGTTTTAAAGATCTTCTTCTACGTTTTTGAAAGGATGTTCAGTGTTGTTTATGTGTATTGCTGCTGCTGATTTTGTGAACTGGTTATGTGTGTAACAGTCGATGTGTTAAGTGTGCCTGGTATGAAAGTTCCTGCCAGTCTGTCCTACGTGCTAGCTTCAGCAACTTTTACATGTGATTTTGCATACGCCTGAGTCTGGCAATTTATCTTTCTTTATTGTTTAAGTCGTGCACTAATTTTTGTTGTAGTCTCTTTTTTTGTGGAGGTAGCTACTTTCACTTTATGTAACCTAAGCAGGTTTGCTTTTTTTGAAGAATATTACCTCCTGAACAGGCATTTGACTGTATTATTAGTTCTCTCCAAAGAGCCAGGAATTTTGTTCTTTTTTGCTATTTGTTTCTGCCTTTTGTCTCTCATTTAGCTGGGGAAGAATTAGCCCCTGTAGTTTGCTTGATTATGTGTAACTGCTTCTCCCTGTCCGCTTTGATAAATTGAATTTTGTTTGCTCTGTGTACCATTATTTTGTTTGCAGATTTCTTGTTTATATCTCAATGACATGATGTGGTAGAAATTATAATTTTATCTTGGAACTTTTCCATTTGGTCTGTGTTTGCATACACAAACAACAATATGGACACCTGTCCACACCTGCATGTAAGAGTGGATATGGTCCCAAAGGATAGATGCGTGCTTATGTTGATCCAGTGTGCCTTTTCAGAATGACGAGATCACCAAGGGAACGCCATGCAAACATTCCCCAAACCATAACGCTCCCTCCTTGCACCTGGACCCTTCCGACGATCGAGCGGTCATCCATCCTATGGAGCATAAAGCGTGTTTCATCTGAAAAGTCACCTGCCGCCACTCAGTGGATATCCAATTTTGGTACTGACGTGAAAATTCCAGCCTTCGTCGCCGATGAAAAGCAGTCAGCATGGGTTCATGATCCAGAAGCCTGCTGTGGAGGACCATAAGCAGCAACGTTCGCTGAACGGTCGTTGAGGAGACACTGTTGGCAGTCCCTCGGTTCAGCTGGCGGTCAGCTGCTCAACAGTCGCACGTCTATTCGCCCGTACACATTTCCGCACCTGTCGTTCACCATTGTCGTCTATGGTCCGTGGTGCACCACAGTGCTTCGGTGCCAGTTTTGGATAGCCACATTTTGCCGCACACTGTATACTTTTAAGCCGGGTGGCACATAAACAGTTTACAGACTTAACTGTATCAGAAATTCTTCCACCCTTGGCCCTAAATCCAATGTTCATGCCCTTTTCGAAGTCAGATAAATCGTTCCGTCTCCGCATTACGACAACGACTGCACTGTTTTCCACGTCCCCCCGACACGCTATATATACCAACCACTGCTAGTGCTGCCACCTGCCGTCTGTTAATGGTCACTGCACGTTGAGGGCGAACAGAGCCGGTGGTCACATTAATGTGGCCTCGTAGTACTGCCTCAGACGCATCAGTGCTCTCCTCTTGAGTTGTCACGCATGAAAAAACCGTACGTCGTTTCGTTAGTCGCTAGTTCCCTGAAAAATACTGTGGGTAAAGCAAATGGCTCAGTTCGATTCATTGACAGAATACTGGGTAACTGCAAACTAGATACTCGCACGGCTCATATTTTAAATACTAATCAAGCATATGGGCCTCATAGCACGTCGGATTAATGGGGACATCGAATGGATGCAAGCAGTTTCTACTTCTTGTTTTCGTGGTTGCCAAACCCTCTCTTGGCCAACAAGGTCGCCGAATCTTTCACCAGTTAAGAACGTTTGGAACAGTATGGGCAGGGCCCCCCTACCAGCTCGGAATTTTGACTATGTAACGCGCCGATTAGGCAGAACTGAGATCGATATCCATCAGGAAGGCATCCAACAACTCTGTCAATCAGTGCCAAGCCTAATAACTGCTTGCATAACTGCCAGAGGTGGACCAACGCATTATTGACTTGTTCAATTTGTGAAGCTCTTAGAATGTGTAGTTTGATATTTGTGTAAATGTGCATTGTGATTTGTTGCAGATGGCAGTATACAATAGGCAATTTAAAAAGGTACAACTGTTTATTTATTAGATTCCAGCCTGTAATTTCTAGAAAATTTCCAGTTACATCTTCCATGAAACAGGATTGCTGTCACTAGAAAAGTAAAACTGAGTAGCACACTGGACTTACATGGGGGCAACTACAACCTTCTTCACAGACATCAGCGTAGCTTAACCACCATATCTTCAAGTAAGTAAGAATGCAGTCAATTACACGAGATCAGACTGAATGTGTAACTTATATTGTGGCAGTAGTGGTCCGGGTTTCTTATGTGATTACAAAAGAGAGTATACTAGTTGGATGCTTGTTCTAGGCAGACATCCGTATGCTCTTCTATATATTTGTGGTAAATATTGCCTCCTACTGTGTGACGTTAGAGATACAGTAACAACATTAAAGTTGAATAGATATTTTTCTCTTTACACTGCAAAGCTGAAACATCAAAACCACAAAAAAGGTGTGTTTCTCGTGAAACACTGATCGTAGCTGATAACTGATTTTTTAATAGCACACTCGCCTTATTGCGCATACAGGTCCCTATTGGCGACCGAAATTTCTATGTAGTTCAGTTACAACTGAATTACGCGGATACCACTGTACCGGCTCTGAGCACTATGGGACTTAACTTCTGAGGTCATTAGTCCCCTAGAACTTAGAACTACTTAAACCTAAGCAACCTAAGGACATCACACACATCCATGCCGAGGCAGGATTCGAACCTGCGACCGTAGCAGTCGCGAGGTTCCAGACTGAAGCGCCTAGAACGGTTCCGCCACACTGGCCGGCACCACTGTACTCTTACTGCTAAACATTATAACCGAAGAGTACTGGATGCACTCTTGAATGCGAAGAATAAAGTGGCCATTAATGTTTCCAGCAGCAAGTACCGTGAGTGAATGGAATGAATTTGTTTCCATGCAAGACACTTAGCGAGACCGTGCTAATTTGCACTGTTGCGCAAATATTATCACTGCAGTGTAGATAGAAAGTTTAGTGGCGGTAAGAAATCACCGGAATGCAATTAAGCTGCACCTAGCCACCGGAGACTAGGGGTCCTTTGTACGAAAACACTCAGAAAATGTCCCTGAACAACCTTCGAAATTTTTTCGGCAGATGTCGAGTTCACCACGTATAGCTGCTACAATAAAAAGTACCCTCTGCAGGCACATCATATAGATTCGCAGAGTATAGGTGCTGATTTAGAAGTCAAAAATGGCTCTGAGCACTATGGGACTCAACTGCTGAGGTCATTAGTCCCCTAGAACTTAGAACTAGTTAAACCTAACTAACCTAAGGACATCACAAACATCCATGCCCGAGGCAGGATTCGAACCTGCGACCGTAGCGGTCTTGCGGTTCCAGACTGCAGCGCCTTTAACCGCACGGCCACTTCGGCCGGCTGATTTAGAAGTCTAAGGTGTCCAGTGCAATTGAAAGCGCTACATAACCAATTTGAAAGAAAGTTTTGGGGCACAGGTGAAACCTCGGAAATTCTGAGTGAATACCCATTGTCGGAATTCAGGGTAAGGCTCTTGCGACAGTACTACGTGTAGTTCTTTCGCAGGCTGATCCCTGAAGGCCGACTCCTGGAAGTCCGGCACGACTTTCCCACGTGGAGTGAGCCGCTCTTCTCGCTTGCTCTTCCTTTTAAGACTGCTTAGCGCCTCCGTAACATTCTCTGGTGTTGACTAAGACTACTGCTTCTGACAGGCGCAGCTCCTACGAGGGGCAAGCCCGCACTTTCCCCTCGCATTCCTGTTTTGAGTGGTACATACACAAAGGTGGGAGAATTATTAGACTCAAAATTGTAGGAATTGCTACATTTATTCACTCTAAAGCAATAGATTTGTAAGATATTACATAGTTCTTGCCTTGTGATATGTTTATAGCGTTTTAAACTTAACTGCTTTGATGAATTTGTTATCTCATTCTATGCAACACTGTTGGTGACACAGATCCATTACTAGACTGGCAAAGGCACATCTTTTACTGAAGCCCGATGTTTGGTGAGGTAAAATGGTGGCGTCAGGAAGTTTGTGTGTGGCACTGCTACGATTATCTGGAACGAAATGACGTTGTAAGCCTTATAGAGGTGGTGTAAACAAGTTCTGTAGGTTAGTAAATATTTGTGTACTAGCTGAGTTTAACAAGTACCTTGTAGAATCGTGTTATGAGAAGAACGTCAAGTTACATAGACATAAGTTTAAAACAGACTATAGTTTTCGTAAGAACACTCAAATGAATGAAGACACCTGTTATCAACGACAAATAGTTTCTACTTATAGGAGCACTTTCATAACGAAATACTATCCGAAGAAAAGCCGAAGGTGATGAAAACTGATTAAAACCACATCATTAAGCTACGTCTGTTAATACTAATTAAACCCCTTAAAACACGCAGAAACTATTTAAACACTGCCGGTACTTCAGATAAGGCAAACTGAAACGAAATTATTTAGGCTTGCGTATAGTACAAAAGCAAAAATACCGTTATGTCAGATGTTTCTAGTTAAGGTTCCGTTGAGACATGTTCCTTTTCTTGTACCTTCCGTATGCTGTACGAAAAATTACAGCCGGACATTACCCATGTATTGGCCGTTATATCAAATTTCTATAAACGGGAAGGAGAGGCAAAATAGAAGCAGCGAGCGGTCCAAGCATAAGACGTGCAGAATCCAACAGACTGCATGAACAACGGTGTTGTAGTTGTGTGGCCACGGTGTCTCACTCGTGCCCTGTATTCTTTTCACAAAATTATGTGCTTTCCGTCCGATCATTGACGTGTGTGTTCTCCTTCTGTAGTCTTGGCAATTGTCATACTACACATTGGTTGCAGAATAGTCATGTGGTAAGAGTAGATTACCGTCGCACATAAATGCAATGAATAGCGAGAGCAGGCGAGACATCGCATAGAGATCTCACAGAAATGTAAAAAAAAACGAGAGTGTACTGTGCTACAACAAAGGAATTCAAGAGTCAAAATTTCCAAAACGGAACGCAAGTGCCATGACATGTGGTACTTGTGTGGAAGAGATACGAGGTACGTATGTCTGGATGTCCCTTCCTTTACCTCGCTGTTGCAAACGGACGTTAAAACACGACACCGACACATATCTGAATACTGTGAACAGACACATCAGTGACCGGACGGACAGTTCATACTTTTGTAACTAATTTGACTGAGATTTGAACACGGACCTCCCCTTTCGCAGTCCAACACCATGACCACGTAACCATGATATCACATATTCAGAAGTCCGCTCGAGCTTGCCCCTCTTAAGTTTGGACCGTTCACCGTTACGATTTTGCTTGTTTTTTTCACATTTCAGTGCACCTTCTTCCTGTTTTCATTCTTGATCTGTGTTCAGTTTTTGACGGGCCATCCAATGGGCTTTCTTACCACTAAATATGAGGGGGTCCCGATGCGGAACTTCCTTTGTTAGAAGTAGATATCCTCAGTGTAGCGAATCAACTTAAATCACTCAATAAAGGCCTCCGGATCAAATTGCATACCAGTCATGTTCCTTCCAGAGTATGCTTATACAATAGCATCACGCCAAGTAGTTATATCACACACCGACAAGAACAGTGATACAACTCAAAAATGAAATACCTGAGAAAAATCGAGCCAAAGAATACTGTACAACCTATATTGAAATAGTATAAACTTCCTCTTAATTTCAAGTAAGTACTTTTGGCAGTAAATTCCATTGCATTCTATACACCAGCAATATGGACACGTGGTTTTGTTCTCGTAGTCGATTTTTATCGAGTATTGAATTTTTGAGTTGTGTCACTCACCTTGCTTGAGTTCGATATGCAACCGCTCACTGTACGAAGATACCCGTACCTATAGACTGGAAAGTTGCACAAGCCACACCCATACTCAAGAAAGGAAATAAGAGTCATCCGCTGACCACTAATATCGATTTTCAGTAGGATTTTGGAACATACGCAGTGTTCCAACAGTATGAACTACCTCGAACAAAATGTTTGTTAAATATCTACCTATAGAGTATCTCCGTAGGTGTGTGACTGTATTTGTCATTTCCTATCAGAACGGTCACAGTTCGTAGTAACTGACAGAAAGTCTTAGAGTAAAACAGAGGTAATATCTGGTGTTCCCCAAGGAAATGTTATGGTCCTCTGCTGTTCCTGATCTATAAAACTATTTAGGAGACAATCTCAGCAGCCTCTTAGATTGTTTGCACCGTTTGTTACCGTCTTGTTAAGCCGTCAGATGATCAAAACCAACTGCTAAGCCGGCCGAAGTGGCCGTGCGGTTAAAGGCGCTGCAGTCTGGAACCGCAAGACCGCTACGGTTGCAGGTTCGAATCCTGCCTCGGCCATGGATGTTTGTGATGTCCTTAGGTTAGTTAGGTTTAACTAGTTCTAAGTTCTAGGGGACTAATGACCTCAGCAGTTGAGTCCCATAGTGCTCAGAGCCATTTGAACCATTTTGAAATTTTTGATAAAATAATTCTGGGTACTGGACCGCATCATTATTATTACTAAAACAGCGGCAAGTCGGTCGAAACGTCGTCAATTTAACTGTTCTAGTAGTTACAACGAACACGACCCAATACCCAGAATTATTTTTTCGAAAATAACACTGGCCGTGGAAACCTACTAACTTATATTACTTGCTAAATGATTTAAACAAGATGTCTGTATGGCGGGGCAACTGACTACGAAAAATATGAAGACATCCACACGAGTACTAAAATGATTCCGCTAAATTTCGGCTTCGAGATAAATCACAGAAATCTAAAGGCTGTGAAATCCGCTAAATACTTAGGGATTACAAATAGGAATAACTTAAACTGGAACGATCACATAGATAATGTTGTGGGTAAAGTGAACCAAAGACAGCGATTTGTTGGCACAACACTTAGAAAATGCAGCATGCCTACTGAAGAGACTGCTTACATTATGCTCGTCCGCCCTCTTCTGGAGCATAGCTGCTCGGTGTGGGGTCTGCATCAGATAGCATTAACGGAAGTTATCGAAAAATTTCAGGGAAGGGTAGCTCGTTTTGTACTATCGCTAAATAGGGGAGAGGGTGCCACGGATATGATATGATTCACGAATTGGCGTGGCAGTCAGTAAAACAACGGCGTTTTCGTTGCGACTGTATCTCCTCATCAAATTTCAACCACCAACTTACTTCCTAGAACGCGAAAATATTTTTTTGGTGCCCACCTACATAGAGACAAATAATCAGCATAACGAAGGAAGAGAAATCAGAGTTCGCATGGAAGGTCGTGTTTTCCGCGCGTAGTTCGAGAGTGGAACGGCAGAGAACTAACTTGAAGGTGTTTCGACGAACCCTCTGCCAGACACTTAATTGTAAAATGCAAACAATCACACAGATGTAGATGTAGATTTTAGCACACTATCGACGACCTAGTCTTTGGCGTCGGCGATCAAACTCGGGCTAGAAAAGAATACAGCAGGACGTGATGCGAAGTCTTTGTCCCGGTTCTTTTCCTGTGAGAGGAAACGAGGAAGCGAAAAACGACATTAACTTAGATGTGACCTCGTTTTCAGTGTTGATTTTTAAGTGGTGTATTAGTATTTCCGTCAAGATTAGTGCTGGTGCTCACGCCTAGTCACGGCAGCTGTAAGCGTGACATTTGAAACGAAACCTTTACACGTGTAGTCGTGCCGCAGTCGCGCTGTATCCGGAAGCGCGTACGCCCTTGAACCGACCGTGGCACCATTTGCTTGACACCTGGTAACTAAATAGGATTAAGAATTCAGAGCAACAGCGACATCGTTACGGTTGGCGCATAATTACTGAGGAGGAGCACAGAGCTGTTCTGACGTAGCGCGTCACTATGGAACTCCCGAAACTCACGTGGTCGAAAATGAGGCAGCGACGCACGAATATCCGCGCGCTCTTCTTGCGTCACACAGAAAGAGTTCAGGGTCCTATTTCGAACTTTTCTTGAGCGCAATGCCAAAAAGCGTGCTCGGGGTTTGCACGTCTACGACGAAAAACCAATTCTGCTTCGATATCACGCGACTGGGGTACAGTGTGATGATCTACACTGAAGGGCCAAATGGTACGCCTGCCTAATATTGTGTAAGGCTCCCGCGAGTACGCAGAAGTGCCGCAACACAACATGGCATGGACTCGACTAATGTCTGAAATAGTACTGGAGGGAATTGACACCGTGAATCCTGCAGGGCTGCCCATAAATTCGTAACAGTACGAGGGAGTGGAGTTCTCTTCTGAACAGCATGTTGCAAGGCACCCCACATATCCTCAATAACGCTCATGTCTGGGGAGTTTGGCGTCCAGCGGAAGTGTTTAAACTCAGAAGAGTGTTCCTGGAGCCACTCTGTAGCAATTCTGGACGTGCAGGGTGTCGCATTGCCCAGTTTCGTCGGAACGCACAATGGGCATGAACGGGTGCAGGTGATCAGACAGGATGCTTATGTACGTGTCGCCTGTCAGGGTCGTATCTTGACATATCAGGGGCCCCATGTCATTCCAACTGTACACGCCCCGCACCATTACGGAGCCTCCACCAGCTTTAACAGTCCCCTGCTGAGATGCAGGCTCCATGGATTCATGAGGTTGTCTCCATACCCGTACACGTACATCCGCTCAATACAATTTGAAACGGGACTCATCCGACCAGGCAACATATTTCCAGTCATCAACAGGGCAACGTCGGTGTTGACGGGCCCAGGCGAGGTGTGAAGCTTCTTGCCATGCAGTCAATAACGGAACACTAGTGGGCCTTCGGCTCTGGTTGAATGGTTCGCACGCTGACACTTGTTGATGTCTCAGCATTGAAATCTGCAGCAATTTGCGGAAGGGTTGCACTTCTGTCACACTGAACGATTCTCTTCAATCGTCGTTGGTTCCATTCTTGCAGAATGTTTTTCCGGCCGCAGCGATGTCGGTGATTTCATGTTTCACCGGATTCCTGATATTCACGGTGCACTCGTGAAATGGTCGTACGAGAAAATCCCCACTTCATCACTAACTTGGATATTCTGTGACCCATCGCTCGTGCGCCGACTGTAACACCACGTTCAAATTCGCTTAAATCTTGATAACCTGCCATTGCAGCAGCAATAACCGATCTAAATGCTGCGCCAGGTACTTGTTGTCTTACATAAGCGTTGCCGACAGCAGCGCCGTATTCTGCCTGTTTACATATCTCTGTATTTGAGTATGCATTTCTGTACCATTTTCTTTGGCTTTAGTGTGGTAGATTACAATGGAGGGTCCTTGGGGCTATTCGCGGATGATGCTATTGTCTGTAGGATGGTTTCACCGCCAGAAAAGTGCAGCGAAGTATTGGAAGACCTGCAAAGGATCCGCGATAGATGTAGGGACTGGCAGTTTGCCCTGAACGTAAATACACGCGATGCATTGCACATAGTGGCAAGGCCACTGCTACTACATTACACTATTGGCGACAAATCCCTGGAAGTTCATACAAATGTCGATCTTACAGCCGGTGGTCATTCATTAAACCCCACGATATTTGAAATGGGCTCCTGCCAGTCACCCTCAGGCGAGCTATCGTGAAAACGCCCTCCGTTCCGCGATATACAGCTTGCTGTGAGCACTCCGAGCACGCGTCAAAATCAAGCTGACAGACGGACCGGACTAGCCAGCGGCAGCGCCCTCGCTGGTGAAACCGTGGAATTCAGCTGTCCTCTGCATTGCCGGTCACCACGGCCGTCGGCTAAGGAAGGAAGGAAGATTGAGTTTAATGTCCCGTCGACATCGAAGCTTTTAGAGCCGGAGCACAGGCACGGATTGTGTCAAGGATGGGATAGGAAATCGGCAGTGCACTTTGAAAGAAACCATCCCGGCATTTGCCTGCAGCCGTTTAGGGAAATCACGGAAAACTTGTATCTTAATGACCGGACGCGGGTTTGAACCGTCGTCCTCCCGAAGCGAGTCCCGTGTGCTAACCACTGCGCCACCTCGCTCGGTCTCTTCTTCGAGTAGAGAAAATCGTGGAGATGATGGTGTTTCACACACTATCTGACTTGTAACCGCAATCACGAGTCATCAGATTTTTTCCGCCAAGCTTATCTCCACAGGTTCCTTTATAACGGAGTCCCAAAAAGATGTCAGTGCGGTCAGAATCATTGTTTTTATCATACTTCCTTGAATGTCTGGTTGAAACACAATGTTTGGGTATAGCAGACTTGCATGGTTGTAAAAGGCGAATGCAGCTTTGATGTTCAGTGCAGCGTTCTTTTTCGCTGCGTGTGGTCTGACCAATGTAAGCCACACCGCACTGGCAAGGTACTTATAAATTCCAGCCTTTTGGTCCGCGGCTCGTGGTCGTGCGGTAGCGTTCTCGCTTCCCGCGCCCGGGTTCCCGGGTTCGATTCCTGGCGGGGTCAGGGATTTTCTCTGCCTCGTGATGACTGGGTGTTGTGTGATGTCCTTAGGTTAGTTAGGTTTAAGTAGTTCTAAGTTCTAGGGGACTGATGACCATAGATGTTAAGTCCCATAGTGCTCAGAGCCATTTGAACCAGCCTTTTGCAGTAACAAGTTGTCCTTCACTGATATCGTCTTAGATGGACGGAAAACCACTCACCTGTCATTTATGGAGCATTCTTTCTATCTTAAACGAAATGCTGCAGTCCACAATGGCGAATAGGAGACGCTTCAGAAAACACGGCCTCTCTCTCAGCACCATAGTGCCTCGCATGGAGGTCAATATGGAGCCATGTTCGAAAGAGCTGTGCCTCTGTTCGTGACCTCAGCTGAGGCTATCGACTAAAATGGACTAACGAGGGGGACACGGCAAGTGCCATAACCAGATTTCACAGAAGCTTAGTTCAGTGGACGAGGGGTCAAAATGAGCGAACACGTGTCTCGGCTGGTCTGTAGATACGCGACTGTTTCTGAAAAAACGACGGTCAAAATTCTCGAGGTACTTTCCAGGTACTGTAAGTGTCTTTTAGCGCGCGCTATCCACAGACGAAATGGTGACTCAGTGGTTAGCATCACCGCTTCTTAATTTTGTGCCCCGTGTTCGTACTTTTATATTTTTCATTTATATATTCATGGCTATGAAGATTATTGGACGAATGTTTTCCAGGGTATATTTATATAACGTAGTCCTTATTCTTCTACTGACTATATGTCAGATGAATGAATTTTAAAAAATGAGAAAATTATTTGAAATTGTTTTCGGTGAAATTCCTGTAATGTATATTGATTAATAATAAATTCCAAGCAGCAGTTTACAGACAAGGGATCCGTTATGCACAGTTTGCTGCGAATTTATTGCCAACGTGCGAAATCTTCATCTGTGTTAATGACGCCGGCCGCTGTGGCCGAGCGGCTCTAGGCACTTCAGTCCGGAACCGCGCCGCTGCTACGGTCGCAGGTTCGAATGCTGCCTCGGGCATGGATGTGTGTGATGTCCTTAGGTTAGTTAGGTTTAAGTAGTTCTAAGTCTAGGGGACTGATGACCTCAGATGTTCAGTCCCATAGAACTTAGAGCCACTTGAACCATTTGTTAACGACGTTTCTTTTTCAAGTGAGATTCATACGAAGAAATGCAGCTGTGGCAAACCTGCCTTCGCGCTCGTGGCATTCAGAACTGTTGTGTTTCAAATGTTTCTACGATCGATATCGTCCAACGGAAGGCACCAAATCTTCATAAAGAATAAACAAATACATAAAATATAAGAATTAGTATAAGAATTGATATGAGAATGAGATAGCAGAATTTAAAAAGAATGTAACCCCTCAACATACCACACACACATATATTAGACAATAAATGTGTGTCGCTTATTGTGAAATCCAGCCATAACTTTCCAGTTCATATGACGCCCATGTATCCACTAATTTGATTAGAAACATTCGAGTAGTAACCTTCTACGAATATGGGTAGATAAGTGAAAAGAATAAAAATAAAATTATAAAAAATAAATTAAAACAATAATCGCGTTTCGAACAAGGGGTGAAAAATTAAAAATACGCGACGCTAACCATTTGGCCACCATTTCGTCTAAGGATATCGTCCGGTGAAAGGTACATAAACTACCTCGAAAACACATCAGAAACCTCGACCGTCGTTTTTTTCAGAAACGGTCGAGCATCTACGGATAATGCGAGACAAGCGTTCGCTTATTGTTACTCCTCTTCCACTGACAAATTCCGGGGAAATGAGGTGATGGCACTTGCCGTGTTGTCCTCGAATTATTCAATCTCAGATGGAAATGTGCTTTTATAAATGCTGAACATTATACTTCAAAAGGCCAGTTACTAAATTAGTGCTTCAAGTGATACTTTAATAGTCGATGACAGCTGTAAATTACACGGCTTTAAAAAAAATTTTTTTCTTGTTGCCAGGGATATTTGGACGTATACTGGGTGTATTTGGTATGCTGAATCTGAATCGGAAAACGGGTTTCCCCAGTTGGCTCTAGTTTCTTAGATACAGGCTTTCTCTGACGTGTAGCGTTTAATCGTTAAATTATCAGTAAATCGGTTGTGAATTCTATATGCCTATTCATTTTATATTTTGTGATTGCGTATGTACAAATGTAATATCTTATATGTTACACGTTACAGAGGAGAAAGTTAGAATGTGGGATGTGGTAGTATTTTGGGACATTCTCTTGTGACTCACAATTCCAAGGAGAGTCAGTTGGTCACACTGCTGCATTGATGGTCAGGGTTCCCCACCCCATTGTTTGTGCTCGGAGCGGCAGTCGAACGAGGGCCGAGCGTGTGAGAGGACGCGATTTGTGTGAAAGCTGTTAAAAATTTTTGTTAGTGAAGAATTTCTCATTCACTGTATCAAAACAAGGTATGTAACGATTAGTTATTACATTATTGTTAGTGAAATGTAAGTTATAGATCATATTGCAATATATATTGTCTTATTAGTTCCAACTTATCATATTTATAATATTTGTAATAAATTTATAATATACACTCCTGGAAATGGAAAAAAGAACACATTGACACCGGTGTGTCAGACCCACCATACTTGCTCCGGACACTGCGAGAGGGCTGTACAAGCAATGATCACACGCACGGCACAGCGGACACACCAGGAACCGCGGTGTTGGCTGTCGAATGGCGCTAGCTGCGCAGCATTTGTGCACCGCCGCCGTCAGTGTCAGCCAGTTTGCCGTGGCATACGGAGCTCCATCGCAGTCTTTAACACTGGTAGCATGCCGCGACAGCGTGGACGTGAACCGTATGTGCAGTTGACGGACTTTGAGCGAGGGCGTATAGTGGGCATGCGGGAGGCCGGGTGGACGTACCGCCGAATTGCTCAACACGTGGGGCGTGAGGTCTCCACAGTACATCGATGTTGTCGCCAGTGGTCGGCGGAAGGTGCACGTGCCCGTCGACCTGGGACCGGACCGCAGCGACGCACGGATGCACGCCAAGACCGTAGGATCCTACGCAGTGCCGTAGGGGACCGCACCGTCACTTCCCAGCAAATTAGGGACACTGTTGCTCGTGGGGTATCGGCGAGGACCATTCGCAACCGTCTCCATGAAGCTGGGCTACGGTCCCGCACACCGTTAGGCCGTCTTCCGCTCACGCCCCAACATCGTGCAGCCCGCCTCCAGTGGTGTCGCGACAGGCGTGAATGGAGGGACGAATGGAGACGTGTCGTCTTCAGCGATGAGAGTCGCTTCTGCCTTGGTGCCAATGATGGTCGTATGCGTGTTTGGCGCCGTGCAGGTGAGCGCCACAATCAGGACTGCATACGACCGAGGCACACAGGGCCAACACCCGGCATCATGGTGTGGGGAGCGATCTCCTACACTGGTCGTACACCACTGGTGATCGTCGAGGGGACACTGAATAGTGCACAGTACATCCAAACCGTCATCGAACCCATCGTTCTACCATTCCTAGACCGGCAAGGGAACTTGCTGTTCCAACAGGACAGTGCACGTCCGCATGTATCCCGTGCCACCCAACGTGCTCTAGAAGGTGTAAGTCAACTACCCTGGCCAGCAAGATCTCCGGATCTGTCCCCCATTGAGCATGTTTGGGACTGGATGAAGCGTCGTCTCACGCGGTCTGCACGTCCAGCACGAACGCTGGTCCAACTGAGGCGCCAGGTGGAAATGGCATGGCAAGCCGTTCCACAGGACTACATCCAGCATCTCTACGATCGTCTCCATGGGAGAATAGCAGCCTGCATTGCTGCGAAAGGTGGATATACACTGTACTAGTGCCGACATTGCGCATGCTCTGTTGCCTGTGTCTATGTGCCTGTGGTTCTGTCAGTGTGATCATGTGATGTATCTGACCCCAGGAATGTGTCAATAAAGTTTCCCCTTCCTGGGACAATGAATTCACGGTGTTCTTATTTCAATTTCCAGGAGTGTATTTTTGAAAATATAATTTTTATTTTATTTTATTCTTTTCATAGATAAACATGAGTTCTACGCGTAGAGTTTGTTTCAACTCTCCTGATGTGTTCTGCTATATTTGTGGAGAATAAACTCTGCGAGAACAATAGAAGAACATCATTGACTTGGTGAAACAAGCCTGTCTTGCGTATTTTGCGATTAAACTAGGAGACCAAGATAAACAGTGGGCTCCTAATAAAGTTTGCAAAAGCTGTGTCGAGTCTTTACGACTGTGGACTAACGGGCTCCTAATAAAGTTTGCAAAAGCTGTGTCGAGTCTTTACGACTGTGGACTAACGGGAAACAAAGGGGTTTAAACTTTGGAGTGCCAATGGTGTGGCGAGAGCCAAAAAACCACCATAATGATTGTTATTTTTGCATTGTCAATGTAAAAGGTTTCAATCGGTACAAGAAGCATGAGTGGGAATAGCCCCATTTAGAATCAGCAAGGCGACCTGTGCCACATAGCGATGGCATTCCTGTACCAGTGTTCACCACTCTGCCAAAACTACTTCCCTCAGATGATGATGATCTGCAAGGCTTGAACATAGTAGTAGTGAATCTGAATACGAAGGAAGTTCCACAAGACATCATCTCTTCAGTCAGCAAGAGCTTAACGATTTAATAAGAAACCTCGGTCTTTCTAAACAGTCTTCTGAACTCTTGGCTTCTGGACTAAATGAGAAGAATTGTCTACAACCATGAATTAAAATCCCGGCTTGCCGAACAAGTGAAGACGATCTACTTCCATACTTCAGTCAAGATGATACACTTCTTTACTGCAGTGACATCCCTGGTTTACTACTAAAAGTAAGACTACGAAAACATCAACCTCAAGACTGGAGGCTTTTTATCGATTGCTCAACCAGAAGCCTAAAATGTGTGTTGCTGCATAATGGTAACTTCTATGCATCCATTCCAATTGGCCATTCGACGAAACTTCATGAGGAATACGAAAATATCCAGATGATTCTCCAGAAACTTCGTTATAGTCAACACCAATGGCCTATCTGTGTTGATATAAAAATGGTTAACTTCTTGCTTGGACAGCAAAGTGGATACACAAAATTCCCTTGCTTTATTTACATAAAAATGGTTAACTTTTTGCTTGGAGAGCAAAGTGGATATACAATATTTCCTTGCTATATTTGCATGTGGGACAGCAGAGCAAAGCATGATCACTGGGAAAAAGTTTCATGGCCATCAAGAGATAGCTTTACTGTAGGAGCAGCTAATATCCTAAAAGAACAATTAGTTGACACGGATAAAATCATTCTTCCACCCCTTCATATCAAGCTTGGTCTAATTAAGCAATTTGTGGAAGCATTGGACAAAAATAGTCATTGTTTCAAACATATTTGCAAATCATTCCCTGGACTCGCTAAGGAAAAATTAAAAGCTGGTGTATTTGATGGTCACCAAATTCGGAAGCTTATACATGATCTGGAGTTCATTAAAGTTATGGATTGCATTGAAGCATCTGTCTGGAGCAGTTTTGTCTCTGTTGTCAAGAATTTCTTGGGTAACCACAAAGCACATAATTGTAAAGAACTGGTGCAAAACATGCTCAGAAACTTCGAAAGCTTGGAGGCTAATATGAGCATTAAGATTCACTACCTCCACAGCCATCTTGTTAGATTTCCGGACAATCTTGATGACTAAAGTTAGGAACAAGGTGAAAGATTCCATCAAGATTTTCAGGTGATGGACGAACGATATCAAGATAGATGGGACAAGCACACGATGGCAGACTACTGCTGCAATCTTCAGCGTGATTTCCCTGACGATGAAGACAAGAGAAAACCAAACAGGCGGAGTTTTTCCATATGCTAATTATAATGTTTTTAAAAGACTGCCTGTTGCTTCCTTTCTTCTTCCATTACATGAAGAATCAACAATGAAAGTGCATTTTTGTGAACGTTTTCATATGATTTCTTATTTTCATTTGACTGTGTAGGCACTGTACCTCTAATTAATATTTTGAATTTTTGTTTGTTTATCTACATATTGTACGTTACAACAATAAATAGAGCCAATCTAGCAAACCGAGTTACATATGTGAATTCAGGGCCATAAAGTTACCCTAAATTCACTGTCGATTAATTGGCAACAAAATCACTGTTGACCAGTGTTATCAATAACTCCTATGGAAAAGGGTTGTATCAAGTTAAGTAAATCCTTTTAGTCATTCGTGAAATAAAGTGCACTAATATTTCATGTGTTTTAGTTCAAATGAGCCATCTCCCAAAACAATCAAAGAGCCCACAATTATGGCCAAATTGTTTTAGTTTCGTCTGGTCATAGCAAACTCGACACTTGTAAATACAAATTGGTATGAGTGGACTTACGATATACTGAATACCCCAGAGAGACATCATTCTTCGTCTGACCAAGATATCCAGCGTGGACGCTGCAGCTGGGTAGTGTGGTCCGTCGGTCAATTTTATTTTGACGCATTGCAGAACAGAAGACGTCTTCATCAGGCTTCGATGGCTCATCTGCTCAATTGAAATATCATGGAATAATGCAGATGCCATGCTGAGAGTACTGGGAGGGTGTTAAGGAAATTTAAATTATCTTCAAAAGAATTGGCTTACAAAACATTCGTCCGACCGATTCTGCAGTACTGTTCATCAGTATGGGACTCCGTGTAGGATTAATAGAAGAGATAGTGGAGACCTTCGCGTTTCGTCACAAAGTCGTTTACTCGTCACGACATCGCTACGGAGATGCTCAACAAGTGGCAGTGGCAGACGCTACAAGAGAGGCGTTGTGCATCGCATCGAGATTTACTGTTGAAACTTCGAGGTAGTACGTTTCGAGAAGGGTCAGCAACATATTAGTTGTCCCGCATACGACTCACGAAATGATTACAACGGTAATATCAGAGAAATTAGATGTCACAAGCAGCTTTACCGACAATCATTCTTCCCATGTTCCCTTCGTGCAGGAAACAGGAAACGGGGAAAATCATACGAGAAGTATCCTCTGCTATACACATTATGGTAGATTGTAGGGTATGGATGTAGATGTTGATGTGTATTGCCAAACAGACGCTCAAGAAGTCACTAATAAAGAAATGTACTTACTGAAAAATTAGACGTACTGACGATGTCAAAGAGTTTGTGATTGACTCGAAAAATATTTGCTGGACACTATCTACACTTACATCTACATCTATACTCTGCAAACCAAAGTGAACTGCATGGTAGAGGCTTCCTTCCATTGTACCAGTTATTCGGGTTTCTTCCTGTTCCATTCAGTATGGAGAGCGGGAAGAATGATTGTTTGAACGCCTCTGTGCGTGCAGTAATTGTTCTAACCTTACTTTCACGATCCCTATGTGAGCGATATGTAGGGGGTTGTAGGATGTTCCTAGAGCAATCGTTTAAAACCGGTTCTTGAAACTGTGTCAATAGACTTTCTCGGGATAGTTTTCGTCTGTCTTGAAGAGTCGCCCAGTTCAGTTCCTTCAGTATCTCTGTGACATTCTCCCACTGATTAAACAAACCTGTGACCATTCGCGCTGCTCTCCTCCGTATATATTCAGTATCCTCTGACAGTCCTATCTGACTTACAAATTATTCGTAATCTCATATGCAGTTTAAAAATACAGGTATATGATATTAATATATGTATATAACAAGAATACGAAAATACAAAACGACATATACGGTAAAATTAACTAATTCTCAATATCTAAGTTCCTAATCCTTATAAGAGCTGTATCATCAGCTTTCACAAGATCGCTCCAACTCCCCTGATTGGAACGCATGGGGGATACATCTCTAATGAGTTTGATTGTCTGGCTCGGAGCCCCACAGTCAAAAACCGGAGACTGTGTAGCTCCCCATCTGTAAAGAGAGTCTGCGCGTCGTCCACGCCTAGTGCGAGCTCTGTTCGATTTGACCCACAGTTTCCTGTCGTGTTCCGTGCCAGCAGCATCACAGCTATACTTTCGGAACCGCTCTTCAGGATTTTCAGTGAGCTGATAATTCTGATCCCACAGGTCTCTCAACCCGGTATTACTGGCAAACTAGCTCGCTTCCGTAGTGGAGTGCTACACATGCACCCCGAGTAGCGCCAAATGAGCTACACCGAATCGGCAGCCAGACCAAATACTGGACTTCCTGGCTACAAACATGCGGACAAATCAAAATCCTGTCTGGTACGGGGTCCCCATACTTGAGCAACATTCTAGAACCAGTCGCACGAGTGATTTGTAAGCAATTACCTTTGTAGGTTGATTGCACTTCCCTAGTATTCTAACAATAAACAGTAGTCTACCACCTGCTTTACCCAGGAATGAACCTATGTGATCATTCCATTTCATATCCCTACAAAGTGTTATGCCCAGATATTTGTATGAGTTGGTTTATTCAAACAGTGACTCACTGAATATTATAGTCATAGGACACTACGTTTTTTCGTTTTTTGAAGTGCAAAAATTCACACTTCTGAACATTTAGAGCAATTGTCAATCTCTGCACCACATTGAAATCTTACTGGGAATTCCTCGTTAATGGGCAACAATTGCAAGCCCCAATCCCTAGCACGAAGGAGGTTCAGCGGGTTACCCCGACCTTTCGGCCTAGGAAGACACGCTGATTCCTTCAGTGTAGCGCGCGCGCGGCCCAGAACATCTAAAGTTACGTTGTGCAAGACGCGACAGTTGGCTGCGACTGCGACGCTGCCCCCTCCTCTTTTCCCACCCTGGCAGACGGCGACACGGCCGCAACACGACTGGAGTCGTCGTCGTTTCCCAAGCTCCGGACGGCGGCGGCGGATTCAAATACATAAGAAAAATAAGAATTCCGATTTTCTTGCTGTAAAAAATACTGTATGTTAATGCAACAAAGTTACATCGGCTCCCAGAGTTAGTTTTTCGATACAGATTCTCCTTTTACTTTAAAAAATTGAAAAGTATCTCTTCCGGTTTTGCGTGTTTTTTTCGCTGTATATTACTTCTCAATCAATTGTGAGGAAAGTAAAAGGCACAAAAAATTGATGTTTGCGTATCTTACAGTTTCACATCACAGCTTGATAATGAGGTGTGTATTTTTCCGATATTCGTCACAGTTATCCCGATACTTAATTTACAAGTAACCTACTGCATAAAATTTGAATTGTGTACAGTGAAAAATGTGGTCGCTGGCTACTTTACGTATGGTTCACGTTAGGTCATACATCGTTGCCGATGAAAAGAAGCTAACATATCGAAATTATTTTTTAAGTTGAGATCAGATTGATATCGATCTCCGTTTCCGAGATTTGGGCTCATATATCTCCGGGAGCGTCGCGACTAGCCGCCAGTTCTGTCGACGCGCAACGAGAATCGTGTGGTCATCACACGATAGAGAATGCATTTGTTTTGTTTCGCTGACACATTTGGACCTAATGAAACCATTTTATGTCATATTCCTCCGGTATGAGTTACTAATATTTCTCCATATGCTCTTGACAATTTCATTTAAAATGCCACGAAACGTAGGTTTCTTAAAGCCAAGTGATCAAGCAGAACCCATTTTCTTGGTTTTGCTGAGGCATCTGAACCTGTTCCAAGCTTTCTTTCTCGTTTATTTCTCTGATACGAGTCCCGAATATTCCTCCATCTGTTTTTGCACATTTCACCTAAAATTCCAATGAAAGATAAGTTTATTAACAATAAGCGCACGCTAGCTTCATTGCATTGTTTCAAGTTCTTGACAACAAGATAGGGTTACACCTTAAACATCTCTAGAATTTTGATTCTGAACGTCTACAGTATACACTGGCAGAAATGTGGAAGAAATAATGTCCATGCTTGTTCACAAAATTTCCCCAAATTATACTTGTCAGTTTCTCCCATGCAGAAACTTTTGGAACAAGCTAAGGCAACTTTCATAGCCGACTGAATCTTTATTCCCATCGAAATGAACTTCCATATTCTTGTATTCTGACAGCATACATCGTTATGGATGACATCAACATTTAATCTTGCCAAGCTGCACTCAAAAGATGACTCCAGGATTTACAAAAGACGAATTTCAATTGTGAACTGTGTCAGACCAGAAGGGCCTTGTAAAACAGTAGTGCACTTTTGGCACATGTTTTTTGAGCATCATCTTCTACCAATGAATTGAAGTGAATGTGACAAATTACTTATTGCAGCATACTGTTTGCGCAATCTGTTGAGAAACGCCTTCCTCAAAAACGAACATCTATTGATTACAGAAAGCTGTACAACAATCTGGTGGTGGTTTTTCACAACTAGAAGGTATCATCAAGACACCAATCTACCGTTTACTTTCAAAGTGAAGGTATTGTAAAATGTAACTTTCTCGTTGTACTTTAGATTGTTCATTTTATAATGTATTTGCCGTTTTCAATTTTTATCGTCACAAAAAAGAGTAATGCGAAAATTGACCTTCAAGTTCATTTTCATCATTCTAATTCTACATCTGCATGGATTATACTGATTTTCATAACAGGCCTGAAAAATTTGCATTAATGGGAAAATATTATATATTTCACTCACCTGCCAGTTTCAACTGTGCACCAATTACTTCCCAAATTCTGTCTCTGAACATTGTGTCTCTATATTTAGGGTTCTTCAAATCGTAAAGGCAAGGCTGTTGCGAGACCAGCTCACAGAGCATCACATCCTGTGAGTGGCTCATTTCAGTTTTCCTTTACCGGCTCGACATCTTTCTCGCAGCCGTACGTCTTTGTGTCGTGCGACTTCCGTCGCAACACTGCTCACTGGTGCAGTGCTGCGACAGCTGCCGCAACAGTCGCGCGTCGCGTCCCAAACTCGAACTGCGCATGCGCCAGCGGACAACTTCTGACGTCACGTAGCGACCCGTCGCAGTCGCTAGTGTGCGTCGCGCCTTGGACAACGTACCTTAAAGGTACCTTAAAGGTACCTTAAAGGTACGTTGTCCAAGGCGCGACGCACACTAGCGACTGCGACGGGTCGCTACGTGACGTCAGAAGTTGTCCGCTGGCGCATGCGCAGTTCGAGTTTGGGATGCGACGCGCGACTGTTGCGGCAGCTGTCGCAGCACTGCACCAGTGAGCAGTGTTGCGACGGAAGTCGGACGACACAAAGACGTACGGCTGCCAGAAAGATGTCCAGCCAGTCAAGGAAAACTGAAATGAGCCACTCACAGGATGTGATGCTCTGTGAGATGGTCTCGCAACATCCTTGCCTTTACGATTTGAAGAACCCTAAATATAGAGACACTATGTTCAGAGACAGAATTTGGGAAGAAATTGGTGCACAGTTGAAACTGGCAGGTGAGTGAAACATATAATATTTTCCTATTAATGCAAATTTTTCAGGCCTGTTATGAAAATCAGTATAATCCATGCACAAGTAGAATTAGAATGATGAAAATGAACTTAAAGGTCAATTTTCGCATTACTCTTTTTTGTGACGATAAAAATTGAAAACGGCAAGTTCATTATAAAATGAACAATGTAAAGTACAACGAGAAAGTCGCATTTTACAATACTTTCACTTTGAAAGTAAACGGTAGATTGGTGTCTTGATGATACCTTCTAGTTGTGAAAAACCACCACCAGATTGTTGTACAGCTTTCTGTAATCAATAGATGTTCGTTTTTGAGGAAGGCGTTTCTCAACAGATTGTGCAAACAGTATGCTGCAATAAGTAATTTGACACATTCAATTCAATTCATTGGTAGAAGATGGTGCTCAAAAAACTTGTGCCAAAAGTGCACTACTGTTTTACAAGGCCCTTCTGGTCTGACACAGTTCACAATTGAAATTCGTCTTTTGTAAATCCTGGAGTCATCTTTTGAGTGCAGCTTGGCAAGATTAAATGTTCATGTCATCCATAACGATGTATGCTGTCATAATATAAGAATATGGAAGTTCATTTGGATGGGAATAAAGAGTCAGTCGGCTATAAAGTTGCCTTAGCTTGTTCCAAAAGTTTCTGCATGGGAGAAACCGACAAGTATAATTCGGGGAAATTTTGTGAACAAGCACGGACATTATTTCTTCCACATTTCTGCCAGTGTATGCTGTAGACGTTCAGAATCAAAATTCTAGAGATGTTTAAGGTGTAACCCTATCTTGTTGTCAAGAACTTGAAACAATGCAATGACGCTATCGTGCGCTTATTGTTAATAAACTTATCTTTCATTGGAATTTTAGGTGAAATGTGCAAAAACAGATGGAGGAATATTCGGGACTCGTATCAGAGAAATAAACGAGAAAGAAAGCTTGGAACAGGTTCAGATGCCTCAGCAAAACCAAGAAAATGGGTTCTGCTTGATCACTTGGCTTTAAGAAACCTACATTTCGTGGCATTTTAAATAAAATTGTCAAGAGCATATGGAGAAATATTAGTAACTCATACCGGAGAAATATATGACATAAAATGGTTTCATTAGGTCCAAATGTATCAGCGAAACAAAACAAATGCATTCTCTATCTTGTGATGACCACACGATTATCGTTGCGCGTCGACAGAACTGGCGGCTAGTTGCGACGCTCCCGGAGATATATGAGCCCAAATCTCGGTAACGGAGATCGATATCATTCTGCTCTCAACTTTAAAAATAATTTCGATATGTTAGCTTCTTTTCATCGGCAACGATGTATGACCTAACGTGAACCATACGTAAAGTAGCCAGCGACCACATTTTTCACTGTACACAATTCAAATTTTATGCAGTAGGTCGCTTGTAAATTAAGTATCGGAATAACTGTGACGAATATCGGAAAAATAGACACCTCATTATCAAGCTGTGATGTGAAACTGTAAGATACGCAAACATCAATTTTTTGTGCCTTTTACTTTCCTCACAATTGATTGAGAAGTAATATACAGCGAAAAAAACACGCAAAACCGGAAGAGATACTTTTCAATTTTTTAAAGTAAAAGGAGAATCTGTATCGAAAAACTAACTCTGGGAGCCGATGTAACTTTGTTGCATTAACATACAGTATTTTTTACAGCAAGAAAATCGGAATTCTTATTTTTCTTATGTATTTGAACCCGCCGCCGCCGACCGGAGCTTGGGAAACGGCGACGACTCCAGTCGTGTTGCGGCAATGTCGCCGACTGCCAGGGTGGGGAAAGAGGAGGGGGCAGCGTCGCAGTCGCATCCAACTGTCGCGTCTTGCACAACGTAGCTTAAGGGCATCACAGACCTGTTATTGCTCAATCTCGTGCGGCTAGAAGCCGCCTGTCCCTCTAATAGAAAAGTAATCGCTGACAGCACGAAGGATGTCACGCGACTAGTTAGCAGGCTAGAGTCTCGTTCGTTATCGGAATTAACCAGACAAATCGCTCCACCAATTAAGAACGGCCATGCACCACCACCCACCGAATCAAGAAAGAGCTATCAATCTGTCAATCCTTCCGGTGTCCGGGCCTGGTGAGGTTTCCCGTGTTGAGTCAAATTAAGCCGCAGGCTCCACTCCTGGTGGTGCCCTTCCGTCAATTCCTTTAAGTTTCAGCTTTGCAACCATACTTCCCCCGGAACCCAAAAGCTTTGGTTTCCCGGAGGCTGCCCGCCGAGTCATCGGAGGAACTGCGGCGGATCGCTGGCTGGTATCGTTTATGGTTAGAACTAGGGCGGTATCTGATCGCCTTCGAACCTCTAACTTTCTTGATTAATGAAAACATACTTGGCAAATGCTTTCGCTTCTGTTCGTCTTGCGACGATCCAAGAATTTCACCTCTAACGTCGCAATACGAATGCCCCCGCCTGTCCCTATTAATCATTATCTCGGGTTCCGAAAACCAACAAAATAGAACCGAGGTCCTATTCCATTATTCCATGCACACAGTATTCAGGCGGGCTTTCCTGCTTTAAGCACTCTAATTTGTTCAAAGTAAATGTGCCGGCCCACCGAGACACTCAATAAAGAGCACCCTGGTAGGATTTCAACGGGGTCCGCCTCGGGACGCACGAGCACGCACGAGGCGGTCGCACGCCTTCGGCTCGCCCCACCGGCAGGACGTCCCACGATACATGCCAGTTAAACACCGACGGGCGGTCAACCAACAGCGTGGGACACAAATCCAACTACGAGCTTTTTAACCGCAACAACTTCAATACATGCCATTAGAGCTGGATTGCCGCGGCTGCTGGCACCAGACTTGCCCTCCAATAGATACTCGTTAAAGGATTTAAAGTGTACTCATTCCGATTACGGGGCCTCGGATGAGTCCCGTATCGTTATTTTTCGTCACTACCTCCCCGTGCCGGGAGTGGGTAATTTGCGCGCCTGCTGCCTTCCTTGGATGTGGTAGCCGTTTCTCAGGCTCCCTCTCCGGAATCGAACCCTGATTCCCCGTTACCCGTAACAACCATGGTAGGCGCAGAACCTACCATCGACAGTTGATAAGGCAGACATTTGAAAGATGCGTCGCCGGTACGAGGACCGTGCGATCAGCCCAAAGTTATTCAGTCACCAAGGCAAACGGACCGGACGAGCCGACCGATTGGTTTTGATCTAATAAAAGCGTCCCTTCCACTCCGGTGTGGAGCCGTACGACGCCCATCGGCCTTGAGGCCGTTGGACAAAACGCTGGAACAGGGGCCGTCAAACGCCTCAGTCCCGCCTATGCAACTGTTTTGAAAGAGACAGTGGAAACTAAAAAAAGATCACCCAGGACGGTGGATCACTCGGCTCGTGGCTCAATGAAGAACGCAGCAAATTGCGCGTCGACATGTGAACTGCAGGACACATGAACATCGACGTTTCGAACGCACCATTGCGGTCCATGGATTCCGTTCCCCGGCCACGTCTGGCTGAGGGTCGGCTACGTATACTGAAGCGCGCGGCGTTTGCCCCGCTTCGGAGACCTGCGAGTGTCGTGGTCGCCTGTGGGGCCGGCCGCGTCTCTTTAAACCTGCGATGCGCGCCCGTCGCCTGGCGGTGTGGCGTGCGACACCTCATACAACGACCTCAGAGCAGGCGAGACTACCCGCTGAATTTAAGCATATTACTAAGCGGAGGAAAAGAAACTAACAAGGATTCCCCCAGTAGCGGCAAGCGAACAGGGAAGAGTCTGTCTAAATATTTATGCAGCTTCTTTCAAATAGTACTTCATTGTAGATAATTGTATCAGCTCCAAAGAGCCTGATTTTACTATTAATATTGCGTGCAAGGTCGTTAATATACAACGTGTACAGCAAGGATCCCAACACACTTCCCTGAGGCACACCAGAAGCTACTTCCACATCTGAACGATGACTCTCCATCCAAGATAACATGTTGCGTCCTCACTACCAAAAAGTTCTCAATCCAGTCACAAACTTCACTTGATACCACATATGATCGTACATTTAACAATAAGCTTTGGTGTGATACTGAGTCAAATGCTTTTCAGAAATCAATAAATACTGCATCTTTTTGACTGCTTTGATCCAAAGATTTCAGTACATCATGTGAGAAAAATGCCAGTTGGGTTTCACATGACCGATGTTTTCAGAATCCATGCTGGTTGGGATGGGGGAGATCACTCTGTTCGAGATACCTCATTATGTTTGAGCTCAGAATATCTTCTAAGATTCTACAACAAATTGATGTCAAGGGTATTGGACGGTAGTTTTATGGATCACTTGTACTGCCCTTCTTTTAGACAAGTGTGACTTGCGCTTTTTTCCAGGAACAGTCCACACTCTTTTGTTTCAGGGATCTACATTAGATTATAGTTGGAATAGGATCTAATTCAGCCGCAAATTCAGTATAGAATCTGACAGGGATTCCAACGGCCATGGAGCTTTGTTCAGTTTTAACGATTTCAGCAGTTTCTCGACGCTACTGACACTAATACTTACTTCATTCATCTTTTCGGTGTACAAGGATTAAATTCGGGCAATTCTCTTCAGTTTTCACTTGCAAAGGAACATTTGCAAATGGAATTAAACATTTCAGCTTTTGTTTTGCTACCCTCAATTCCAGTTCCTGTCTCATTCAGTAGGGACTGGATACTAATTTTGGTGCCACTAACAGCCTTTACACACGACCCGAATTTCCTTGGGTTCTGCGAAAGATCACTTGACAATATTCTGCTACGGTAGTCATTAAAGGCATCGCGCATTGCTCTCTTGATAGCCAAACGCGTTTCATTCAGCATCTCTCCATCTATAGCCGTACGCTTTGTTTTACACCTGTTATGCAGTACTCTCTGTTTCTTTAGAAGTTTCTTCGCACTGACTGTATGTTACGTACGGCGCATGTTCGTCATTAACTAAAGTAATTGTAACGTGTTATTTATGACACGCGTTACACTGAAAGTTCAAACTGAACATTGGGAACACGATATATTACGATTTCGAAATACTGGCTTGGTTAATTATTCTGCGACCGTAGGTTTTAAATATCCCAAGTCCGTCAATCATGTTCGCACTGGCGAATTGTACTTCGATACGTAACGTACGAAGCAGGCTCTATACAACTGCTATAAGTAGTAGTTATTCAGTGAGGTAGCCGTAATGACGGCTAAATAGATCACGTCCAAACCGGCTAATTCTGATCATGAAACAAAACTCTCCGCCATTTCCAGAAGATGTCTGTTAAAAATGCCTACAGGGTGTTTTGAATGTCCAGGATTTGTAGAGGAGAGTGAGTACATAATATTTTGAATAGGAACCCACTGTCCAGAAATGTACCGTTTCCGTTCTACGACGGTTTCAGTTCAGATGTTTAACTCATCCCACTTCTGGCTTGAGGAGCTGAATTAGACGTGCCGCAATACAATTTTTTAGAACAGTGCGAAAGGAAACATAATGAAACATTCATTTATCACTTGAGCACATTTGTTTGTATTAACACTTAAACATTACATGTTTACTTTATTCCAAATCGAAGAAGAATCCAGCATACCGTACGTACAGAACAGTAGTGAAGCATTACAACAGCGGCCCGATGTGGCGACCACCAACGTTGTTAGACATTGTACACGGTATCCTGTCTACCCCGTTGCGTACCAGGTCTGGGACTTTTGTCTTTCCCTCAGCAGACGTGTACGCGTAGAACGGAAAAGGTACGTTTCCGGACATAAGATGCTAATCAAAATACTTTGTACTCACTCCCCTCTACAAGTCCTAGAAGTTTGTAACGGGAATTTCCGAACACCCGTATAAGGCGTTAGTGTCTGAAAAAAATCAAAAGTACAATGCGATATGTCTATTTGATGGTAATTATTATTATCATAAATAACTTACGCATTTTCATACGCTCGTACAGGTAAAGGCTAGAAGGAGAACAGATAAGGAAGTAACAAGAGAATGAAAAAAGAAAAAAGGAAAAAATATTTGACAGAGATAGTACCTTTACACAACTATCAACTCAGAGTCATCAGTATTTCAGTTTCAAATATTATGTGACTCTCCTTGTTATTATGAAAGAAAATGTTGTGTCCAAGCAAATCATTACATCTGTCCACGTAAAAAAGTTCACAAAAAAAGATTATTGTGCCCCTCGATAAAGTTGATAGTTTCGTGACAGAAACACGCTGAAGCCGTCCCCACACGAAGTGTATTTCCCAAGTTGAAGCACACCAAACGTGGATTCAATCGTGGTTAATTCGAGCTTAGAAACAAACTAGTATATGATGAAATAATTTCGCGTTATCAGACGAGTCAAGGCATCGTTCTGCGGCAACGTTTCTACAAGTTTGCCATCCTCAGGCGAAGTGTCGGGTTCGTGTGCTATCCGGTGGCTACTCTGCCTCGTCTGCGATTCAGCGGCTATAAAGAATCGGATAGCACACGAACCCGACACTTCGCCTGAGGATGGCAAGTTGGCAAGTAGGAAACTTGCTGTAACGTTGCCGCAGAACGACGACTTGACTCGTCTGATAACCCGAGAATACTCCATCATCGAGATTCGCCGAGAAAATCTAAAATCCCCTAAGCTAGTATATCATAAGGAATGTGGACCTTATGATGATCTGCTCTCCAGCGTTTAACCTTTTTAAATGTTCGGATAATAAGTTGCTGTCTCTTTATCTAAGAATAGATGATGAATGCAGCTAGCCGCTATCTCTGTGTAATGTCTTGTCTGTATAGACGTGTATCTGTTGCCTTTAAGATCCCTTCACCTTCACACATAAACCTATACAGTAAAGTAAGGCCCTCCCCGTTCTTGGCTGATCCGTGATAAGGCAGGCGAAAAATTAGACTAATGGAGGATTATTAGTATTATCTCTATTTTCATTCGCTCCCTCTCTTTCTCTCCTTTATCTATGTACAGTTTTTAATATAATATTTCATTACGTGAAATCAGCCAAACAGGATCTTTGGTGGAGTCCTTCGTCTTGGTGATCAGTGGCTGGCTTGCTGTAAGAGATCTTTACATTTTTTATTACTGTTAAACACTGCAGTCAGTCGGGAGAATCAATCGTTTGGACAATATGTTCCTTTTACGAAAGATTGCGAATTCCAGATGTGTACGAAGCCTTTTTGGACGATTTATCACAGACTCAGTGATTGCAGGCTCTCTTCGACACAGCTGAAACTTACCCACTAATTACAGGGCCAACGTGATCATCAGATGATTCAGAAAAAACTCATTCGTTCATTCACTCCAGAACAAAAAAGTCACAAACCTTATTTATGAAGGAAATTGTGTACTACATCCATCTCCATTACATATCCAGATCTCCGGTGATTCCACGCCTTAATTATTTTCCTTTTACAGTCTCTTTCTCCTCAAACAAACCGCTAGCGGCACAAATGTTAATTGGCTCGCTTTAGCGAGAAGAAAAGCAGAATATGTATCTCTCAGAAACACGTCAATCCCTCAACAGATACTACAGAAGCTATCCTAGTTACCACTCTTAACAACCATGGAGAATGCATATCTGCATCTCTGTTATTTCAAAGAATAAACGCACTAGAAAATACTTTGGCGTCGTCGAGCTGTCGCCGCATATATTACGAGAAAATCAGATCAGATAACTTTTCCAAAGTGAATGAATGTGGATGGTTTGATTGAATATGATTAATTGGTGCGTAGTAGAGGGTATTTTCTGTGGGGACATTACAATGTCCCTCGCAGCGAGCGAAGTTTGTGAGCCTAATTTTGATTTACCAAACACACTTCGCGAGCTATCTATTAGTGTGGGTAACCCGGAAGTGATGAGTGTCAGTCCTCCGACTGAAAAAAAAAATTAGGTTTAAGACAGACGAAGAAAAGAAACATTGAAAACAGAAGAAATGAGGAGACAGGCACCGCGGCTGTATTGCTTTTACGTGCATCAAGGTGTTATGTCTGCTGTGCACAACCAAGGAAGATGATCTTTCATGAAACTGTTATCATGGTCTACCCATTCGGGAACTTTCTTAAGCAGGGAAACCTTGGAAAACCTCTTAAGCCTAGACCCCCAGCCTACGGTACATAGAAGATAGGAAAGCCTACAGAAGAGAAAAAATAATTTTGAAATTGATTTCTAAAGGAAAGATAGGGATCGATTTATGTAACGATTTGGAGAAGAGTGATTTGTGTCTCTAACTAAAAAAAAATTTACAATCAATAACTCTAGTTATTTTTCCCACAATCTTGTTCCCAGGATCTTGCGGTGCTGAAACTCCCCCGGATCTTGCATGTCCCCGACGTCCACATTTGTAGTCGGTCATCTACGCGGCCCACAATGGGAAGAGTAGAAGGGACAGGGATACCAGATTTCACATGCAACATTCATTCCAAAAGAATTGGCAATGACCGAAAGAGAGACTCTTCCTGTAAAAGAACTGGTTAGGTTGCACCGTCCAAGATTCTCCTTTTTGAAAACAAAATCCCTATGGCTTCATGCATCCTTTTTCTTACGATGTACTACAAGGAATTTTGCCACTGACTTAAGGTTTCCATTT
Organism: Schistocerca serialis cubense; assembly: GCF_023864345.2. Classification (NCBI taxonomy): domain Eukaryota; kingdom Metazoa; phylum Arthropoda; class Insecta; order Orthoptera; family Acrididae; genus Schistocerca; species Schistocerca serialis. Next base: position 919,905,201 of record NC_064639.1, read on the forward strand.
ATCCATTGACTAACGCTGTTGCCGAAAACATCATAATATTTACTCTAGTTTGAATTTTCTTTTGGACTTCGCATCACCACTTGTGCTTGTAAGTCCAAAAATTCTGACACATTTTCTGTCAATGATTTATTCTTCGTAATTTAAAGGATTCATGCAACTTGCAGTAGATTTTGGATTCAAATCATCGAATAATGGAAAGTGTGGTTCATTTTATACAAAGACATAATCCATCATTTCCTTGAAAAGTCATATCATTTATCTATACTCATAAAAATTTTATCCTAAATACATATATTTCTCCGCTTAATTGCTGTAATGTAAAAGTTATTAGTAGTGAGGAATGTGGATTCACTTCTTTCATTTATTCTCTGATTCATCCGGCATTCATACATGTACATATATGGAAATGGATTTTCAAACAAAATTCCAAAGTGAACAAGACCCATTAAATAACTACTAATTCTATGAATATTACTTTCTTTTGACATTAAACAACAAATCAAGAACTCTCAACGTCTAATTATGACACTTTTTTGAAGTTCAGCATCAATCAGTTTCCCCTCGCGTTTAATGCGAGTCTCTTACAAAGCATATCTGTGTCGTCTATATCGATTCTAACTCTCGCGCCGACGTCAATTGTTTTGCGCGGGAAATTATCTTTGCGGCGTTAACCGTCACTCATGATTCACTACTTAACCACAAAACTTCACTTCACACGTTTACACATCTAAGCGTGCACTTGAAATTATATATGAACATTCACTGGGAACCTCTTTTGATTATGCAGCGTCATTTTAGGGAAATATTTCTTTCTTCTTGAAGGTCATTCAGATCCTTTATAATTCTTGATGACATTAGCAATGCTAAAGTTCTATGTTTACCCAAACACAGGTGAAGCCTATCTCCACTATCTTCTTTGCAGCACTCGACAGCAATAGTTAGTCACTATTTCTACAATCTGTGTCACTGATTAATTATTTCAGTTTAAAGTTTTCTAACACTAAACACACACAGTTTATTGCTATGTTTTTACGAGCGTTCATCTCTGTCACTCGCAACATCATTCCTCCCTATCTTCTAATCTTCATTAAATTTTTTCAAGTCGTTATGGGAAAATAACACTTTAATTTTGTTAGATCCCGGGTATGCTAACAGATAAGCCCCAGGGTTCCGAATTTGTAGAATGATGTATGGGCCAGTATATAATAACTCCCATTTCTTTATACTCTTCTTTATTAAGGATGATTTCGTATGTCTTTTGACTAGTACCTTCTCTCCGACGTGGTACGCCTGTACCCTCTTGATTAATTTGTCATATTGTTGTTTTCTCTGATCAGCCTTTTGCGTCATATTTATGATGGCTTGTCTTATTTATTTTTTCTTCCCAAGGCATCTCCTGAGTTTTGGGCATATGTTCAGTCCAGAAGTTTTCTTCTTTTGCCTCGAACATCAATTCATGAGGTGTATATCCAGTGGAGGAGTGGGGCGTGTTGTTGTATATCTGCTCAAATTCTTCCGCATAATTTGCCCACGCAGTCTGCTTATTATGGCAATAGTTCCTCATAAATCGATTGAACTCTCTAAAAATTCTCTCAACCAAATTGCCTTGTGGGTGGTAAAATGATGTTAGTATGTGTTTCACACCGACTTGAGACAAAGCCTGTTTCCATCGGAGTCCCGTGAATATCTTAGCATTGTCTGTTATTATCGCCTTAGGTATACCAACATGTGGAAGATAATCCCTTGTCAATCTTAATACAATTACTTTGGCTGTAGCCGTCTTTATTGAGTATAGCTTTACGTATTTCGTACACACATCGAGAAATGCCAACACATATCTAACACCTCCTCTTGAAGTAGGTAACGGTCCACACAGATCGCACGAAATTAATTCTTTTGGTTCTCGGACTAATATAGAGCATAATGGGTGCTTACTCCCTTTTGAATCCGGCTTTGCTTTTTGACAGATTATGCATTTCTTCAAGACCTCATGCACTCTGCGCTTTATGTTGGGAAAATAACAGTACACACTTATCTTGTCTGCACATTTTGTCGCACCGAAATGTCCCCAGGTTAAATGGGTGAACCATACGAGTTTCTCTATTTGCGCCTCAGGTATACAAACACACCAACTGACTTTGTTTGGCCTTCCACAGCGGAAAAATAATACGCCATTTACCAGCTTGTAATAATTTACCATCTGATCCGAAGGTTGCTGTTGTAACCTTTGAATGACACTTACCCATTGAGCATCTCTTTTCTGTAACTGTGCCATATGCGCACACAAATTGACGTAGTACATCTTATATGGATTTTCCTGCAGCAGCAATACAGGGAATTCTGAGTTATTATTTACTTCAATCTCTTTGGTCAAACCCTGTGGTGACCTTGATAGAGCGTCAGCAATAATGTTTTGATGTCCTGAGACATGCACGATCTTAAATTGGTATTGTTGCAGAGCGAGAGTCCATCTAGCCAGCCTGGGGTGTAACAGTTTACACGTTTGTAAAAACGTTAATGATTGATGATCGCAATATACGATAGTCTTTGGCCCATATAGATAATAATGAAATTTTTTAAATCCCCAGATGACCGCAAGAGCATCTAATTCCGTCGTCGTGTAAGTTCGTTCACAGTTGGACAAAACACAACTAGCAAACGCAATAGGACAGAAGGTGAGTTGTCCATTTATCTTGCGTACTTGGAAAAGGCATGCTTTAATACCCACATTCGAAGAATCTGATGACAAGTAAAATTCTTCTTGTATGTCCGGATGGTAGAAAAGCGGTGCATTTACTAATTGCTTCCTTATCTCTTCGAATGCTTCTTGACACTCTAATGTCCAGAGCCAGGGCGCATCCTTCTTCAACAGACTATTTAGAGCTGCTGCGTTCATCGCCTGATTTGTTATGAATCTTCTAAAAAATGAGGCAAGGCCCATAAACCCTTTTAATTGCCTCCTATTTCTGGGTGTTGGAAACTTACTAATTGCAATTAGCTTCACCTTGGTTGGTAAAATTCCCTTTGCGTCAATTATATGCCCCAGGAACTTGATTCGGTTTACTGCAAAATGGGATTTCTGTAGGTTAGCAGTTATTCCCATGGTTTTGAACACGTCCAACACTCGGTTCAGTAAGGTAATATGCTCCTCCCAAGTTTTCGATGCAGTAAGCAAATCATCAACAAACACTGTTTTCCTGCTTCTGAGTTCTGGGCGTAGTGCATAATCTAGAGCTGCAATAAAGATTCCAGCACTAATGTTGAGTCCGAAAGGAACTACTGTAAATTGTTAACTTCTTCCGGAATAAATGAAAGCCATATACTTCCTTGATGACTCATCCAGCTTGACTTGCCAATAAGAGCTCCGCAAATCAATGCTCGTCAAATATTGGACATCCTGGAACCGTTGTATAAGTTCGTCTATGTTTTCCGGATGTGTTCTCACTGGAATTATGATATTATTCATTTCTCTGGCGTCGAGTACCAGTCTAACAGTCCCATTTGCTTTTGGCATGACTAACAATGGGGAGCAGTATGGGCTTGTAGAGGGTTCGATCAAACCCCATTTCAACATGCGATCTATTTGCTTTTGAACTTGAGCCTTTAACCTCCAGGGAACAGGATAGAAAGTTCTACAATACGTTTCGTGCGGCTTAACGTAGAGATGGCATATGTATCCCTTAATAACTCCTGGCCTTTCATCAAAAACGTTTTCATACGTTAATAATAATTCATTGAGTTGCTTCTTCTGATCTTTGATAATGCAGTCGGATTCATTTAACTTTCCAAACACTAATTGACCGAAATCTTCTTTGACTTGGAACTCATTAATTATGTGCTCTTTAGAATTTTGGGCCGTCGTGATTACTTGCACACTGATCCCACAGTTATATTTTCTCGTAAGGCTTTTTTTTTTCAACAGCTCCAACTCAATTTCTTGTTTATTAACATTCAACCAAATTTTTCCTGTTTTAAAATCTATTCTGCATCCGTATTGACGTAAGCTGTCGACTCCGATAATGCAATCTACCACCAAATTTTTCACAACAAGGAATGTGCTTAATATTGCTACATTTCCCAATTCCACACCAAATAGTGACTGCATCTTTACATTAGCCGATCGAGCCCCAACGGCGCCTATTATTCTGCAATTTTGAACTGGAAATACTGGTACTCGTCTTATACACTCCTGGAAATGGAAAAAAGAACACATTGACACCGGTGTGTCAGACCCACCATACTTGCTCCGGACACTGCGAGAGGGCTGTACAAGCAATGATCACACGCACGGCACAGCGGACACACCAGGGACCGCGGTGTTGGCCGTCGAATGGCGCTAGCTGCGCAGCATTTGTGCACCGCCGCCGTCAGTGTCAGCCAGTTTGCCGTGGCATACGGAGCTCCATCGCAGTCTTTAACACTGGTAGCATGCCGCGACAGCGTGGACGTGAACCGTATGTGCAGTTGACGGACTCTGAGCGAGGGCGTATAGTGGGCATGCGGGAGGCCGGGTGGACCTACCGCCGAATTGCTCAACACGTGGGGCGTGAGGTCTCCACAGTACATCGATGTAGTCGCCAGTGGTCGGCGGAAGGTGCACGTGCCCGTCGACCTGGGACCGGACCGCAGCGACGCACGGATGCACGCCAAGACCGTAGGATCCTACGCAGTGCCGTAGGGGACCGCACCGCCACTTCCCAGCAAATTAGGGACACTGTTGCTCCTGGGGTATCGGCGAGGACCATTCGCAACCGTCTCCATGAAGCTGGGCTACGGTCCCGCACACCGTTAGGCCGTCTTCCGCTCACGCCCCAACATCGTGCAGCCCGCCTCCAGTGGTGTCGCGACAGGCGTGAATGGAGGGACGAATGGAGACGTGTCGTCTTCAGCGATGAGAGTCGCTTCTCCCTTGGTGCCAATGATGGTCGTATGCGTGTTTGGCGCCGTGCAGGTGAGCGCCACAATCAGGACTGCATACGACCGAGGCACACAGGGCCAACACCCGGCATCATGGTGTGGGGAGCGATCTCCTACACTGGCCGTACACCACTGGTGATCGTCGAGGGGACACTGAATAGTGCACGGTACATCCAAACCGTCATCGAACCCATCGTTCTACCATTCCTAGACTGGCAAGGGAACTTGCTGTTCCAACAGGACAATGCACGTCCGCATGTATCCCGTGCCACCCAACGTGCTCTAGAAGGTGTAAGTCAACTACCCTGGCCAGCAAGATCTCCGGATCTGTCCCCCATTGAGCATGTTTGGGACTGGATGAAGCGTCGTCTCACGCGGTCTGCACGTCCAGCACGAACGCTGGTCCAACTGAGGCGCCAGGTGGAAATGGCATGGCAAGCCGTTCCACAGGACTACATCCAGCATCTCTACGATCGTCTCCATGGGAGAATAGCAGCCTGCATTGCTGCGAAAGGTGGATATACACTGTACCAGTGCCGACATTGTGCATTCTCTGTTGCCTGTGTCTATGTGCCTGTGGTTCTGTCAGTGTGATCATGTGATGTATCTGACCCCAGGAATGTGTCAATAAAGTTTCCCCTTCCTGGGACAATGAATTCACGGTGTTCTTATTTCAATTTCCAGGAGTGTATTTCTGATCCTGTTAAATAGTGCCTCCGAAATAACATTTGTGGTTGCAGCTGTGTCTAAAACCGCCACTATAGGTACGGTCTCCATAATGACTTGCACTTCGGCTACTGCCACCTGTTCCTTATCCTCATCTTGTGGTTCTAAGTCCTCTGTCAGTTCATCTGCCAGTAATCGTCCATCATTATACGTTAGCATGGGTACACATATCCTGTTGCCCCTCAACCAATTGTTGACCGCTCCTCCGGGGCACGAGTGGGTCCTTACAAGTTTGTTGGATTTTGATTTGTCTGCTGGTTGACATCATCCGTCACTTCGGTAATTACCGGTTGATTCGTAGATGTCTGTCCCCACTGATGTTGGCTATTTGAATTTATTCCTCCCGGTTGATTCCACTTTCTATTATTGTTATTATTCCAGGCTTGGGGTCTGAAATTTCTTTCGTTCCCCCACACGGGGTTGTATCTTTTCCCATTCCTGTTGTTCCTTGAATAGCCCCTCACAAGACCATTGCTGGGATTGCTATTGAGATTTTTAGGGGTTCCTCCATTATTTAACGATATCTGTTCATTCCTTCTAAGTGTCGATTGATCGCCATTGGTATAACCCATACTTCCACCTTGTCTACCGTTTGGCGGAGGTTCTATCGCCCTATATTGGAATCTGTTATCACGGGCTTTCTGGTTGTTCTCTTCGATAATATCTATATGGTCTAACGTCGTGAGGAACGACTCCAAGTCTTTGTCGTTGCCGTAAATCAATTGATTCCGGATGCTAGTTGGTAGTCTTGCCTTAAGTATGTTTATTATGTCTGGCAAGGGCATAGGTCTGTCCCAGTATCTCGTTTTATTTATATAGTTTTCGAAATACCTTCTAAGGCTTCCTTTCGAAAAGGAGAAAGGCTCTGGGTAGAGCACCTCCTGCCTTAGGCGTTCCTGTACCCCTTCTGACCAGAACTTTGCTAAAAACGCCTTTTCAAAATCGTCATATGTCGGGCAAACAGAAGTCATGTCCGAGGCCCAGATCGCCCCCGAAACTTGTATATATCCTGTAACAAAACTGATCTTCTGCCACTCCGACCAATTTCTGGGTAGCACTCCTCTGAAACTTCGAATAAAAACAATTGGATGGACCCCCCCTTTTGTCAGGTTTAAAACTCTGGAGTTGCCGATGCTTTATCATTTTTTCTTCGGCATGGCAAAGGCTTTCGTAATCTCCGTTAGATAAGAATTCACGCGATCAACCAGCTTGTGGCAATTTAATGTTTGAATTACTTGCACAAGTCGGTATTGTGTGCGAATGGGCAGTAACTGGCTCTACAGTCGCTGCCAACTTCTGCTGCTGCCCTGTCTTCATTTGTTCTGAGCTTTGTTGTGAAGCGCGCATCGACTCTTCTATCGTTTGTTTCCAATGCTCCAAATTAGCACCTAACTGCTGTCGCACCTCCTCAAGTCCTTTCGCAAACAAATTCTCTTCCTGTTTGCCAGATAAACTCTGGAATGCTGCCTTAACATTTTGCTCAACGTTTTCACACATTAGCCTTTTGTTTTCTAATGTGATGTCGGATAACCTACCCGTTAATACGTTAATTTGGTGGTCTATAATGTCTTGACGCTCTGTCAGGTGTTCAACGCTTTCCTTTAGGTTAGTCTGTGTACGTGTCAATTCAGGAAGTTGCGCAATTGCACATGACATGGCGTCTTGCTTTTGTACTAATTGTGGAACCATTTCCACTTGTTCCCGTACAGTATCTATCTTAATAGCCACATACTCCTTTATTTCGACACGTACGCGGTGAGTAGATTCCTCACATTGTGCTTTCACCAATTCTATTCGTGCAGTTAATTTTCGTTCCGTCTCTTCGGCCCGATCTTTGAGTTCTTTGGTCTTCGCCTCTATCCGCTGCTCTAATTCGGAAAAATTGTCTTGTAACTGCTGCTTAATCTCAGTCTGGACTAATTTCATCTCTTCTTGAGTTTGAGTGACTGTCACTAATTGTGCTTTAATATCAGTTTTCAAATTTTCCTGCCCTTCAGTAACTGAGGCTAATTTCGCGTTAATGTCGGTTTTCAGAGTATTCATGCTCTCGGTTATCGTCTGCATCTGTCTCATGGTAATTACCGATGGATCAAATTCCTGCTGCGTACTTGCTGTTACACCTCCAGCCGTGTCTACAGGGCGTTCTGTTGCGCTGTCTGTAGCCATCTGTCCTACAACACTTGTTACTGCTTCATTATTATCAGTGCTAACAGCTGAAGGCTGATGCGTGCTGCTTTGCTATGCTTCACTCATACTAAACATCGCCCTAGTTAAAACCATATAAATGTTCTACTGTCATTATATATAACTCCCTTCTACTGTCACTATATGCAACTCCGTTCACACAAGAGTACTTCTGTGTCTACTTTCTTAATGTACATATACAGATAAATGCAACTGGGACAGGTCAATCAAAACACTTCCTATATCTAACATGAACACAATTAATCAATGTTCAAATATCAAATAGCACTAAACAGAAAAGCGTATACTTCAACTGCACTAGCAAGCTTTAATAATAAAATTATAGATCTGGCCTTTTCTCTGCGCCCAGCATGCTGTCTTTCGGCTTTATTTGTAGATCCAATTATATCACCTACGGGTCTTTCCTCTCTTTTCCAAGCGTCAGTTAGGTTAGCTCGTCGTAGTTGAAATGAAACAGAGAACAAAATTATTTTGGCAACGTCCAAAAACGTGTCCTGTCACAGTCGCCATTTTAACCTTTTTAAATGTTTGGATAATAAGTTGCTGTCTCTTTATCTAAGAATAGATGATGAATGCAGCTAGCCGCTATCTCTGTGTAATGTCTTGTCTGTATAGACGTGTATCTGTTGCCTTTAAGATCCCTTCACCTTCACACATAAACCTATACAGTAAAGTAAGGCCCACCCCGTTCTTTTACGTAAGATGAAAATTATTTCATCACCCTCATTTCTTATTAAAGCCATCAAGTCATTCTTATTTGACCAAACCTTCTGTTCAGTAGCAGGATTTTTAGAACATTTGAGAGCAAGTCTTGATACAAGATAGTGCAAACGATCTTACAGTAAGTATTGCAAGCTCTCTTGAATACAGTGAAAAAAATAATTTGCTTAATGAGATATTACTGTAAAATTTTCTGTACTACATGTAACATTGGAGGAAATCTTTATTGCTTTCAGCACTTTTTACTTTATTTCCAGCGGTCAGGAGTATACTAAACTGCAATTGGCATTTCCAACTTTCTGTAAGTAACAATTTAGAAAACACGCAGAGTGTTGTTTCCTTATCTCGCGGCCCACGTGTCTTGTTGACAGCAGGGAGCACGTGAGCTCTTCAGTCGAGTGGCTGTAGAGGGTTCTGGTGAAGTTGGGTGCTTTCCCGCCCTTGACTCAGCGACCACAACAGCGAGGGACAATTAGCGCGTGCCAACCAGATGCCAGCCGTGGCAGAGAGTCATCGTGGCTGATGGATGACCCAGCAAGTAGCTTCCGAACGCGAGGGGGCGATGGAAGCGGAGGGTCTATTTGCTAAGTTGCTTACGGCGATGCGACCTCCAGCCCACGTTTTCCCATCCCGTCCGTGCAAAACATCCTGAAGAGACACGTAGACATCTGCGAGGAAGCATTTGCCTCTCCTTGAACATGAAGTAGAGAGGTTTTATTCAATGCAGAATTTTCATTCACGTCTAGACTGACCATGACCATGATCACAGAACAAGGTCTGGACTGAACTTATATTTACCAGGAAAGAATAAACACAAAACCCAAAACAGCATTTTCTACCAAGGAATAAAACTGTACAATAAACTGCCAAACGAGTTTAAAAGAATTGCTAAAACAAATTTATTTTAAAAGGCACTAGAGAAGTACCTGTTAATGAATACTTTCTATAAATTGAAGGATTACTTAGATAACACACAGTAGGGTTCTGGTGAAAAATGTAACACAAATAAATAATAATAACAATAACAAAACATGTCATTCCACGTAGCACTATCATACTATTTTGCTTCCTTCTTTTTTTCATCTCTGGAAAAATTTACTCCCAAAGTTATGCTATGAATAATATTAACAGCTTAGCCTCTTTCTGAGCTCAATACTTTGCTTCATATAGGGAAGCTGACTTGGTTTTTCAGGCTAGCAAATGGGAAGCTGCACTACACATAATGATCCAGATGTCGGCTAATAGCGTGTTTAGTGGGTGTAGTGTCATGGAACAGTGTGTATGTAATGTGTGCACTATCAGTGAGGAATGAATGAACAGTGTAGCATTAGCCGTTTGCATTATTAAATAACTTATTTGTAAAACAGTAGGATGTGTTAGAGACTAACCGAATGAGCAAGCACTGTTTTAAATTTGGAGTGGTCTTCTATTCGGAAGGGTGGAAGCTCCAGTCTTCACCCAGCCATCCTGATCTGTGTTTTCCGGTGGCCCGTAAATGGTAGCAGGCGAATGCCAGGATTGTTCGTACTACAAGGCCACGGCCAACTGTTCTCGCCATCCTTGTCATACTAAACCTGTAAGTACGTCAATGCCTGTACATGTGAATTACTGCACTATATTTTTGTTGTTCTTAAACTTTAATACCGTGACATGTCCAGTATCCGTGTAAAAAGAGATCATCAGATGAATAAAACTACTACTACTACAGTGTGTAAACTTTTAGAGCCGGCCGCAGTGGCCGAGCGGTTAAAGGCGCTACAGTCTGGAACCGCACGACCGCTACGGTCGCAGGTTCGAATCCTGCCTCGGGCATGGATGTGTGTGATGTCCTTAGATTAGTTAGGTTTAAGTAGTTCTAAGTTCTACGGGACGTATGACCACAGCAGTTGAGTCCCATAGTGCTCAGAGCCATTTGAACCATTTTTTTTTTTTTGTAAACTTTTAGATGGCAGACCTCTCCCTAGTCCTGAATCGGTAGAAGTCGGTAAACGTCGGGAGGCTTCGGTAGGCACGCAGTTTACACTGCTGCCAACATTACATAGCCCACTGTGTTGTACAAGGCCATTGTCGTCTGCTTCGTTATTGTTTTGCGCTGTACTGTTCTGCGTGTTTTTATTGTGCAGTTGTGCTAAACATTATCAAAATGAGTGAAGAGGCAGTTGCTGGCCCATCTCGGAAGTCGCCAACAACCCCTACTGGTAGGCCTACTGTTAGAAGGAAACCGGTATTACGTAGCGATGCTCGCAAAATTATATTGCGTGTGATTGAATGCTGCGAAAGGGAAAGGGAGCAGAAAAAATTGCTTCACCCCATTTACAAATCTTCAATGAGAGCTGCTACATACACAGGGCAAAGCATGCGTAGCATTGGAAGATTCAAACAGTTTTCCAAGAATCATCCTGGCGTATCACCACAAACGCCTGGCAAGAAAAGGTGATTTTCCATTTCAGATATTTTGTTCGCAATCACTTTGAAGCAGCCCCCTATTTCGTCTGAATTACCTTATATTTCATTTTTCCTTGCTACCGTATTGCTTTGTTTGGAAACACCACTGGTTACTGTGTTTTTTCAAATGGTTCAAATGGCTCTGAGCACTATGGGACTCAACACCTTAGGTCATAAGTCCCCTAGAACTTAGAACTACTTAAACCTAACCAACCTATGTTTTCGTCTTCCTTAAAGGCAAAGAGACAAGGTGAAGCGGTAGCCCATCATAGAGCCTATGCCTACCGTCATGTATTTTTTGACTTTCAGTTGTTAATAAACAGAGGATTTTTTCTGGTACCGGTAGGAGGAAGGAGGGATTCGCGCTCAGCTAGTGAAAGAGTGAGAAGCACGTCAATTTTTTAGCGAGTAGTTGTAGACCGCCATTTTGGGGTCGCTATTAATAAGTGAGGAGTGTGGATTTCATATGTGCACCGTTTAGAAAAATACAGTATTGTTTTATTAACAGAAAGGTCGTGTGAGTTGTTATTTCAAATAGTACAATAATTACAATAACTGAAGCCCACCTGTGTTGTATACTGTCGGAAATAAGTCTCTTTATTTAGGGAGACAGTATAGTAGGCGTGCCTTGTCCCCCCCCCCCCCCCCCCCCAACGGCTCCTCGCCCCTCGCCAGCCAATGCTTGCTTCTTCCTCTGCCCGCACTCCCCTCACAACTCTGCCGTCTAACAGTTAACACACTGTACTACTACTACTACTACCACACTACTAGATGTGATTTCCGTAATTCTATTTATTTATTTAATCGTATGGCGATTTTATACAATATACATTTGATATAAGACAAGTGATTTTATACAATATACATATGATATAAGGCAAGATTAAACCTTAATGTCCGTGTTTTGCAACCAATTAATTAAGCTGGGTGTGAGATTGAGTAAGTCGTCGGGAATTCCGGGGTATGAATGAAGTGGACAGCGTTGGACTAGATGTTCAATTGTCTGCTCTCCTTGATTATATTCACATATTGGTGAACTGACCCAGCCCCATTTGTACCTGAAGTAGCTACAACAACCATGTCCAGTCCTTAGCCTGTTGAGGCGGCACCAGAGTTTCCTCGGTAGGTTAAAACCTTTTGGCTTCTTTGTGGGATCAAGGTGATGGGCTCTTCTTGAACGCAATTGTTGCTGTGGTGGATGACAGAATTCCTGGTAGAGAGGGTGATACACAGATTTTCTTGGCCTCCCTCAGTAGAGCTTGTTTCCGCCTTAAGTGAGGTGGAGGGATGTGACTCAGTACAGGTAACCAGTGGCATGGGATTGATTGATGGAACCGGTAATGCAGCACATCGTGTCTTTCAGTTTTGTGTCTACCTTCTTCACATCTACACTTTCCAACCAGACAGGTGCACAGTATTCTGCAGCAGACTACACAAGATTGATGCCAGTTAAACGTAGACAGTCAGCAGAATTTCCACAGGTGGTACCACTGAGCTTATGTAGTATGTTGTTCCTTGCAGCAGCTTTATGAGAAAGCTTGGTGATGTGCTCTTTGTAGCTCAGGGTTCTATATAGAGTGATTCCGAGATATTTTGGGAAAGGATTGTACCTCAAGGTTTGTCCATTGAGCAGAACTCTTGGTTTGTAGTTCGCAGCACGATTCGCTAGAGGGAAACAAGAGACTTCACTTTTTGGTGTGCTTAGAATCAATCTCCAGGTCTTAAAGAAAGTTGACATCTTCTCCAGATCCTCCGTAAGAATTCGTTCACCGTCTTCGAAATCACTGCTCTATGCTACCAGTGCGACGTCATCAGCATAGATGAATTAGTTGTTGTGTGGTTGGTAAATCATCAATGTATAAATTGAATAGTGATGGGGCTAAAGCAGATCCCTGCGGTAGCCCATTATTTAGTTCCCGTTTGTGGCTTTTAGAGCTGCCTAGCAACACTTGGAATTGCCTTTCACTAAGCATGCTGGATATTAGATCCACAATTTCTCGACTTGGTACAACTTGCAGTAGCTTGTAGATCAGTCCCTGTCGCCAGACAGTGTCATGCGCGGCTGTCAGGTCAATGAAGACAACTGGTGATTTCAGATGGCCTTGAAAACCTGCTTCAATATGGGTAGTTAGGGTAAGAACTTGATCGGTGCAGCTGCGTTCTTGTCTGAAGCCAGTTTGTTCAGGAGGGGTAGCAGCCTTGACAAACGGTGCTATTCTGGTTAGGAGGACTCGTTCCCATAGTTTGAATGTACAACTGAGCAGTGCTATAGGGCGGTAGCTTTCAGGGCTATCTGCAGGCTTGCCAGGTTTGAGAATGGCTATAACTTTCGAGAGTTTGAATTGTCTGGGAAGTTTGTTTTCTTTGAGTATGTAAGTGAAGAGCGAAGTGAGCCAGCGAATGCAATGTTGGCCCATATTCTTAATAAATTCATTATAGATTTTGTCGGGGCCAACAGCCTTACCGACTTTCAGTTACTTGACAGCACTTTCTACTTCCACTATTCTAGATGACTGGGTGTTTCTGTTGTCATTTCATCATCATTCATGAAAGTGGCGAGATTGGGCTGAGCAAAGATTGGGAATTTGTACGGGCGCTGATAACCCCGCAGTTGAGCGCCCCAGAAACCAAAACATCATCATCATCTACTTCCACTATGGAAAAGGGCCTGGAAAGCGGCTCGTTTCTTGGGGCACTGCGCTTGAGGTTAGAGAGGTTACATTTTACTGCTCTGGTATGATTCTTGTCTCTCATTGCCCCTGTGAGGTCTGAGATCCGGTTGGCAATTCTATGAAACTTCTAGTGTGGCTAATTGTAACATTACGTGGCTGATAGCAGTGGAACGATATTATGCATTTAACAATTGCTGCATAAAATGGCAATTTTAGACTCTTGCGATCCCCCTGCCTACCATCTCCCGGATAAATTTATGCCGAGGCCCACAATTATAGATTGAGCATGGCCTCTGAAGCTTCATAGATCAAGACCTCATGTTCCTTATCATTGATTATCCCAGAATTTACACAGCACTGTTAATAAAACTGGGAATGAACTCTACAGATGTAGCAGTCAGGGCGAACAGGCTTAGATGATGGGGTCATGTTACACGCATGGGAGAAGCAAGGTTACCCAAGAGACTCATGGATTCAGCAGTAGAGGGTAGAAGGAGTCAGGGCAGACCGAGGAGAAGGTACCTGGATTCGGTTAAGAATGATTTTGAAGTAATAGGTTTAACATCAGAAGAGGCACCAATGTTAGCAATGAATAGGGGATCGTGGAGGAACGGTATAAGGGGGACTTTCTCTGCAGTCTTACTGTTTCGATTTAAATTTGATTAATAATTGTCTGATTGTAGCCTACAAAAATGAGGTTTTATTATTTATTCAAACAGCCCTTTTACAGAGCACGTTAAATCCTTATTTCAATTCTTGCTATGTGCATTTTTCTTCCTTTGCCCGCCCCTGTTTCACACGTTCTGATCTCTGCTTCCGGAGCTCTTCGATGTTATGAGGGTCTTCTCTTTTTCTTTCTCGCTCATCCCTGAAGATCATTTTCTGAATTTTGTTCCTAAAAACATTCGTGTTGTGTGCCCATTACGTTGATGTTTTCTTCTTTGAGGTCATTTAGTGTCTGCGCAAACTATGCAAGTTATCCTTTCAGCCTCGTAATTATACTAAGGATCTACATCTACATCTACATTTATACTCCGCAAGCCACCCAACGGTGTATGGCGGAGGGCACTTTACGTGCCAGTGTCATTATCTCCCTTTTCTGTTCCAGTCGCTTATGGTTCGCGGGAAGAACGACTGTCTGAAAGCCTCCGTGCGCGCTCGAATCCCTCTAATTTTATATTCGTGATCTCCTCGGGAGGTATAAGTAGGGGGAAGCAATATAATCGATACCTCATCCAGAAACGCACCCTCTCGAAACCTGGCGAGCAAGCTACACCGCGATGCAGAGCGCCTCTCTTGCAGAGTCTGCCACTTGAGTTTGCTAAACATCTCCGGAACGCTATCACGGTTACCAAATAACCCTGTGACGAAACGCGCTGCTCTTCTTTGGATCTTCTCTATCTCCTCCGTCAACCCGATCTGGTACGGATCCCACACTGATGAGCAATACTCAAGTATAGGTCGAACGAGTGTTTTGTAAGCCACCTCCTTTGTTGATGGACTACATTTTCTAAGGACTCTCCCAATGAATCTCAACCTGGTACCCGCCTTACCAACAATTAATTTTATGTGATCATTCCACTTCAAATCGCTCCACATACATACTCCCAGATATTTTACAGAAGTAACTGCTACCAGTGTTTGTTCCGCTATCATATAATCATACAATAAAGGATCCTTCTTTCTATGTATTCGCAATACATTACATTTATCTATGTTAAGGGTCAATTGCCACTCCCTGCACCAAGTGCCTATCCGCTGTAGATCTTCCTGCATTTCGCTACAATTTTCTAATGCTGCAACTTCTCTGTATACTACAGCATCATCCGCGAAAAGCCGCATGGAACTTCCGACACTATCTACTAGGTCATTTATATATATTGTGAAAAGCAATGGTCCCATAACATTCCCCTGTGGCATGCCAGAGGTTACCTTAACGTCTGTAGACGTCTCTCCATTGATAACAAGATTCCGTGTTCTGTTTGCTAAAAACTCTTCAATCCAGCCAGACAGCTGGTCTGATATTCCGTAGGCTCTTACTTTGTTTATCAGGCGACAGTGCGGAACTGTATCGAACGCCTTCCGGAAGCAAGGAAAATAGCATCTACCTGGGAGCCTGTATCTAATATTTTCTGGATCTCATGAACAAATAAAGCGAGTTGGGTCTCACACGATCGCTGTTTCCGGAATCCATGTTGATTCCTATAGAGTAGATTCTGGGTTTCCAAAAACGACATGACACGCGAGCAAAAAACATGTTCTAAAATTCTACAACAGATCGACGTCAGAGATATAGGTCTATAGTTTTGCGCATCTGCTCGACGACCCTTCTTGAAGACTGGGACTACCTGTGCTCTTTTCCAATCATTTGGAATCTTCCGTTCCTCTAGAGACTTGCGGTACACGGCTGTTAGAAGGGAGGCAAGTTCTTTTGCGTACTGTGTGTAGAATCGAATTGGTATCCCGTCAGGTCCAGTAGACTTTCCTCTGTTGAGTGATTCCAGTTGCTTTTCTATTCCTTGGACACTTATTTCGATGTCAGCCATTTTTTCGTTTGTGCGAGGATTTAGAGAAGGAACTGCAGTGCGGTCTTCCTCTGTGAGACAGCTTTGGAAAAAGGTGTTTAGTATTTCAGCTTTACACGTGTCATCCTCTGTTTCAATGCCATCATCACCCCGGAGTGTCTGGATATGCTGTTTCGAACCACTTACTGATTTAACGTAAGACCGGAACTTCCTAGGATTTTCTGTCAAATCGGTACATAGAATCTCACTTTCGAATTCACTGAACGCTTCACGCATAGCCCTCCTTACGCTAACTTTGACATCGTTTAGCTTCTGTTTGTCTGACAGGTTTCGGCTGCGTTTAAACTTGGAGTGAAGCTCTCTTTGCTTTCGCAGTAATTTCCTAACTTTGTTGTTGAACCACGGTGGGTTTTTCCCGTCCCTCACAGTTTTACTCGGCACGTACCTGTCTAAAACGCATTTTACGATTGCCTTGAACTTTTTCCATAAACACTCAACATTGTCAGTGTCGGAAGAGAAATTTTCGTTTTGATCTGTTAGGTAGTCTGAAATCTGCCTTCTATTACTCTTGCTAAACAGATAAACCTTCCGCCCTTTTTTTATATTCCTATTAACCTCCATATTCAGGGATTCTGCAATGGCCTTATGATCACTGATTCCCTGTTCTGCACTTACAGAGTCGAAAAGCTCGGGTCTGTTTGTTATCAGTAGGTCCAAGATGTTATCTCCATGAGTCGGTTCTCTGTTTAATTGGTCGAGGTAATTTTCGGATAGTGCACTCAGTATAATGTCACTCGATGCTCTGTCCCTACCACAGGTCCTAAACATCTGAGTGTCCCAGTATATATCTGGTAAATTGAAATCTCCACCTAAGACTATAACATGCTGAGAAAATTTATGTGAAATGTATTCCAAATTTTCTCTCAGTTGTTCTGTCACTAATTCTGCTGAGTCGGGAGGTCGGTAAAAGGAGCCAACTATTAACCTAGCTCGGTTGTTGAGTGTAACCTCCACCCATAATAATTCACAGGAACTATCCACTTCTACTTCACTACAGGATAAACTGCTACTAACAGCGACAAACACGCCACCACCGGTTGCATGCAATCTATCCTTTCTAAACACCGTCTGTGCCTTTGTAAAAATTTCGGCAGAATTTATCTCTGGCTTCAGCCAGCTTTCTGTACCTATAACGATTTCAGCTTCGGTGCTTTCTATCAGCGCTTGAAGTTCCGGTACTTTACCAATGCAGCTTCGGCAGTTTACAATTACAATACCGATTGCTGCTTGGTCCCCGCATGTCCTGACTTTGCCCCCCACCCTTTGAGGCTGTTGCCCTTTCTGTACTTGCCCGAGGCCATCTAACCTAAAAAACCGCTCAGTCCACGCCACACAACCCCTGCTACCCGTGTAGCCGCTTGCTGTATGTAGTGGACTCCTGACCTATCCAGCAGAACCCAAAACCCCGCCACCGTATGGCGCAAGTCGAGGAATCTGCAGCCCACACGGTCGCAGAACCGTCTCAGCCTCTGATTCAGACCCTCCACTCGGCTCTGTACCAAAGGTCCGCAGTCAGTCCTGTCGACGATGCTGCAGGTGGTGAGCTCTGCTTTCATCCCGCTAGCGAGACTGGCAGTCTGCACTAAATCAGATAGCCGCCGGAAGCCAGAGAGGATTTTCTCCGATCCATAGCGACACACATCATTGGTGCCGACATGAGCGACCACCTGCAGATGGGTGCACCCTGTACCCTTCATGGCATCTGGAAGGACCCTTTCCACATCTGGAATGACTCCACCTGGTATGCACACGGAGTGCACATTGGTTTTCTTCCCCTCTCTTGCTGCCATATCCCTAAGGAGCCCCATTATGCGCCTGACGTTGGAGCTCCCAACTACCAGTAAGCCCACCCTCTGCGACCGCCCGGATCTTGCAGACTGAGGGGCAGCCTCTGGAACAGGACAAGCAGCCATGTCTGGCCGAAGATCAGTATCAGCCTGAGACAGAGCCTGAAACCGGTTCGTCAGACAAACTGGAGAGGCCTTCCGTTCAGCCCTCCGGAATGTCTTCCGCCCCCTGCCACACCTTGAGACGACCTCCCACTCCACCACAGGTGAGGGATCAGCCTCAATGTGGGCAGTATCCTGGGCAGCCACAGCCGTAGTCCGATCGGGGGATGCGTGGGACGAGCTGGCTGTCCCCGACAAACCCCCATCCGAACCCATTGGTGATGCACATTGGCAACAGCCTCAAGCTGAGTGACCGAAGCCAACACTGCCTGAAGCTGGGAGCGAAGGGATGCCAACTCAGCCTGCATCCGAACACAGCAGTTGCAGTCCCTATCCATGCTAAAAACTGTTGTGCAAAGAACGTCTGAACTAATCTACAGAGAGCACAAACAATTCGACACAAAATTTAAACGCTTATTAAAATACAAGATTGCCTAATAGATGCAGTAATGCTGCTACTTGCGCACTGCTGACATACTGCTCGGTGACGGAAGGAGACTACGCGATTTTACACTATTCAGGTACTAAAACGCGATGCTACACTCTCAAATACTATAATACGCCCGAAATTTGTGAATTAAACAATGCAAGTACCAAAAACACGCAAAGAAATTAAGAATTAAACTATGTAACAAATAAGTGAGCTAAGAGTAAACGACTTGCTGCTGCAGCTGCTTATCCAACGGCGGCAGGGAGCACACTGGCTGTGACCAACAGACACTGGCCGTTCAAAACAAAAACAGAAGACAGACGACTACGCGAATTTGCACTATTCACCTACTAAAACGCGATGCTACACTCTCAATTACTATAATACGCCAGAAATTTATGAATTAAACAATGCAAGTACCAAAAACACGCAAAGAAATTGTTCATAGGCGCTTGCAGAATGTCTACAGAGACCTCGCAGTTGTAGCCGGAACTAATAAAAAATGTAATTAAATTATAAAAAATGAGTAATAAAGATATGTTATTTAATTACATAAGTGAGAGTATACGTCTACATTTAAATTTAATACTGTGGATATAGTTCCACAACACTATCATTTAATTCCCAATCACAGCGTAATTAAACCGGTTTCCTATAGCGAATATTTTATATACACACAGTTCTCTATTGTTATCAGTTTCAGTTATGTCAATACCTTGTACTTCGTACACAGAAACGGTATAGGCATGCACATTCAAATACAGAGATATCTAAACATGCAGAATACGGTGCTGCGGTCGGCAACGCCTATACAAGACAACAAGTGTCTGGGGCAGCTGTTAGATCGGTTACTGCTGCTACAAGATTTAAGTGAGTTTGAACATGGTGTTATAATCAACACATCTCCGAGGTAGCGATGTAGTGGGGATTTGGCCGCACGACCATTTCACGAGTGTACCGTGAATATCAGGAATCCGATAAAACACCATATCTCCGACATCGCTGCCGTCGAAAAAAGCTCCTACAAGAACGAGACCAACGACGACTGAAGAGAATCGTTCAACTTCCGCAAATTGCTGCAGATTTCAGTGCTGGGCCGTCAACAAGTGTCAGAGTACGAACCATTCAACGAAACATCATCGATATGGGCTTTCGGAGCGGAAGGCTCACTCGTGTACCCTTGATGACTGCACGACACAAAGCCTTACGCCTCACCTTAGCCCGTCAACAGCGACATTGGACTGTTCATGACTGGAAACATGTTGCCTGGTTGGACGAGTCTCGTTTCAAATTGTATCGAGCGGATGGACGTGTACGGGTATGGAGACAACCTCATGAATCCATGGACCCTGCATATCGGTAGGGGACTCTTCAAGGCTGATTTAGGCTTTGTAATGGTGTGCGACGGATGCAGTTGGTGTGATATGGAACTCGTGATACGTGTAAATACGACTCTGACAGGTAACACGTGCGTAAGCATCTCGTCTGATCACCAGGCGAGCGGTCAACCTGACGGGAGGCCCTCGTCACATGCCATTTCATTTTTATCTGCATCCATTCACGTCCATTGAGCATTCCGACGGACTTGGGCCGTTCCAGCAGGACAATGCGACACCCAAAACGTCCAGAATTGCTACAGAGTGGCTCCAGGAACATTCTTCTGAGTTTAAACACTTCCGCTGGCCACCAAACTCCCCAAACATGAACATTATCGAGCATATCTGGGATGCCTTGCAACGTGCTGTTCAGAAGAGATCTCCACCCCCTCGAATTTATGGACAGCTCTGCAAGATTCACGGTGTCAATTCACTCCAGCATTACTTTAGACATAAATCGAGTCCATGCCACGTCGTGTTACGGCACTTCTGCGTGCTCGCGGGGCCCCTACACGATATTAGGCAGGTGTACGAGTTTCTTTGGCTCTTCAGCGTATTTTGTCTAAGAGGCGACGACGTATGAATTGTTCGTCGGATCCTGTGTAGCAATTCGGTCGACATGCTGTTATATGGACCTAATTTCCTTGTTGCAGAATTATTTTTCTTTAAGGCTCTTGTGGGACACAACGTGAAGTAATTATGATACGCATTTTTCTCTTCTGTAACTCACTTATTATTTCGCATCTTGGAATACGCGCCTTTAACATTAACTTCACAACAAAATGCACAACTGCAGCTACACATTGCCCCCTTAAGCATACCGCCCCGCTAACTGACAACTTATGACTAACGGTCCGTGACGTCTATCTGGGATCAACAACTACAGCAAGAAGAGCTCAGCTCAGAGATATACCTATC
Organism: Schistocerca serialis cubense; assembly: GCF_023864345.2. Lineage (NCBI taxonomy): Eukaryota > Metazoa > Arthropoda > Insecta > Orthoptera > Acrididae > Schistocerca > Schistocerca serialis. The sequence continues at coordinate 919,926,144 of NC_064639.1, forward strand.
TTATTCAAAGACTTCTCGTAACTTGTTCTTAATCCTTGAAAGCACGGTTTCCCTGGCGTCCTCAAGCTCATGTTGGATATACACTCCTGGAAATTGAAATAAGAACACCGTGAATTCATTGTCCCAGGAAGGGGAAACTTTATTGACACATTCCTGGGGTCAGATACATCACATGATCACACTGACAGAACCACAGACACATAGACACAGGCAACAGAGCATGCACAATGTCGGCACTAGTACAGTGTATATCCACCTTTCGCAGCAATGCAGGCTGCTATTCTCCCATGGAAACGATCGTAGAGATGCTGGATGTAGTCCTGTGGAACGGCTTGCCATGCCATTTCCACCTGGCGCCTCAGTTGGACCAGCGTTCGTGCTGGACGTGCAGACCACGTGAGACGACGCTTCATCCAGTCCCAAACATGCTCAATGGGGGACAGATCCGGAGATCTTGCTGGCCAGGGTAGTTGACTTACACCTTCTAGAGCACGTTGGGTGGCACGGGATACATGCGGACGTGCATTGTCCTGTTGGAACAGCAAGGTCCCTTGCCGGTCTAGGAATGGTAGAACGATGGGTTCGATGACGGTTTGGATGTACCGTGCACTATTCAGTGTCCCCTCGACGATCACCAGTGGTGTACGGCCAGTGTAGGAGATCGCTCCCCACACCATGATGCCGGGTGTTGGCCGTGTGCCTCGGTCGTATGCAGTCCTGATTGTGGCGCTCACCTGCACGGCGCCAAACACGCATACGACCATCATTGGCACCAAGGCAGAAGCGACTCTCATCGCTGAAGACGACACGTCTCCATTCGTCCCTCCATTCACGCCTGTCGCGACACCACTGGAGGCGGGCTGCACGATGTTGGGGCGTGAGCGGAAGACGGCCTAACGGTGTGCGGGACCGTAGCCCAGCTTCATGGAGACGGTTGCGAATGGTCCTCGCCGATACCCCAGGAGCAACAGTGTCCCTAATTTGCTGGGAAGTGGCGGTGCGGTCCCCTACGGCACTGCGTAGGATCCTACGGTCTTGGCGTGCATCCGTGCGTCGCTGCGGTCCGGTCCCAGGTCGACGGGCACGTGCACCTTCCGCCGACCACTGGCGACAACATCGATGTACTGTGGAGACCTCACGCCCCACGTGTTGAGCAATTCGGCGGTACGTCCACCCGGCCTCCCGCATGCCCACTATACGCCCTCGCTCAAAGTCCGTCAACTGCACATACGGTTCACGTCCACGCTGTCGCGGCATGCTACCAGTGTTAAAGACTGCGACGGAGCTCCGTATGCCACGGCAAACTGGCTGACACTGACGGCGGCGGTGCACAAATGCTGCGCAGCTAGCGCCATTCGACGGCCAACACCGCGGTTCCTGGTGTGTCCGCTGTGCCGTGCGTGTGATCATTGCTTGTACAGCCCTCTCGCAGTGTCCGGAGCAAGTATGGTGGGTCTGACACACCGGTGTCAATGTGTTCTTTTTTCCATTTCCAGGAGTGTATCTCTACATACTATCTCTGATTATTTAATTTAATGACATTTTATTGGGAAATTATAAACATTCAAAGGAACAATTGCGTAGATAATTTGTTCTTCAGGTGCAGATAATTATTTCTTGCCATTGCGCCCTAAGGTCCCCCAGGCCGGCTGTCTTCATCGCAACAAGGTCGCGCAAACCTCTCCGGTCTCCTGCATGCTGGCCGGCCGCATATCACTGTGACTCCTGCAGTGCTGGAACGTGCGGACACTCTCATTTGTGGTGATCGACGTTTTACAATCAGACTCCTTGATACTCAATTTGATGTTCCTTTTGGTGATGCTGGCACACTCGTCCACCAGTTGGGGTCCCTCACCGCCCTACAGCTGGGGTCTCATACGTTTCGACTTCCGTCTTTTTGGCCCAATGAAGGATGTGGTCCTCGCGAAGCAGTTCGTGGATGATGGGGAGGTTATTACTGCCGCAAGACGTTGACACCGACAGTGGAGTGGTGCTGTGCGGATGTACAGCTCCTCCAAGTAAGGCCGTCTGAGACTGTCGCATTGATCGAAGATTATATTGAGAAATAAAGTTTAGTAACCAAACAAATGGGGAATAATATAATGTATTGGAATACTGAACAAAATTAACCTGCTTTCAGAAAAAAAATGTGTTGCGTCACTTATTGATCGCCCCTCGTATATTCAACAAAATTACATGTACTCTATGGAACAAACAGCATTTCTGTGGCAGCAGGAGAGGTACCCTTGAGTATTAGACGTCAAATGCTGTCAAATAAGTTTTTAAATCAAGGCATGGCGTTCATGGATAATCCTGTCTGCCTTCAACAGAAGAAATAACATTCTGGCAGTTTGTGCCAGCTTTGAAATCTGGTGTCCTGTGTTACAGACTCTAATACATTTATCAGATTTGCCTTTGTTTCAATATACGACCTTGGCAAACCCTGTTCTCGGACTGTAATGTGTTTATATGTACAGTAGAGCGTCGATTATCTGGAGTAATTGGGGGACATAGGTGTTCGGAAATCTGGTTTGTTCGGATAATCGAAGTGTACGTGTTTATTTGCCAAAAAGAAGTATTGTACAATAAATTTATTCATAAAAACAGGCATCTCTTTTAGTATTACAAAGTAACATACAAAGGCAACTTCAGTAGGAATATATAGTATGTGGCACAGTTTATTAAACAAAAATATATAAATATTACATATGCATTTTGCATGAACAATACACACAGTATACAAAATTAACGTTTAAAAAAATTCTTTATTTTGGTCTGCCTAAGCAAGCCTGCACGCTTACGAGCAGCTAAGTCACGTACTTTTTTCGTTACAGATATCTGAAACTGGTCACTTTCATCTTGGGCTTCAAACCATCGCAAGGCAGTATCTAAACAAGTGAACGCCTCAGAAGCTGTTGGTATACTTTCATCTTCACTTTCTGGAGCACTGATTGATGAGATGCTGGCGGCGTCATCTTTATCAGTGACGACGTTTACAATCTCGCTGCCCCGCATGATTTAGTGTCTTGGATCTGCATCATCGATATTCATCCGTTCATGAACGTCTTCTTCATCACATTCGTGGCAATCTATTTCTTTTAGCATACCGAGAATTTCGAACATATCATTCTGTTCGTCATTTTCAATCATACCTTGTGAATTTTCTTCGGTGTCCAAAATTTTATTCCAGGCTTTCTTCAAATTCTCTTCCTTTACACTATTCCAAGCTGCGCTGATCATGCAGGATGCGTCTTTGAAGTCAATATTCTTATGATTTCTTAAGAGACTTTCTTCTCCATCCTCTTCTCTTTCTAACAATGACTTACGCAACAATTATTTCCTGTAATGTCGTTTGAAAGTCTCAATAACGCCTTGATCCATGGGCTGTAGTAAGGTGGTTACGTTAGGTGGAAGAAATATTACCTTTATGAACTCGTCTTTTTCGTTTAAAATATCACATGACGGATGAGTTGGTGCATTGTCAAGGAGAAGTAGTGTTTTCTCCCTCTTCCCATTCTTTAGCTGATGAGCTTTTACAGGGAGTACGCAAAACGTCCAGAAACCACTTCATAAAAATCGTACTACCCATCGAGGCACCCTTGTGAGGTGTACACAACAGGCAAGGCTGACATATTAACGTGCTTGAAACAACGCTGTTTTTTACTTTTACCAATGACGAACATAGGCAGTAGGTGACTTCCAGTAGCATTAGCACAAGCCAAAGCTGTAATACGGTCCTTGTTTGTTTTAGGACCAGGTGCTGCTAATTCATGACGTGAAACAAGAGTTTTTCTCGGTAAAGCTTTCCAGTAACGTCCAGTTTCGTCAGCATTGTAAACGTTTTCGAGAGCATAATCTTCTTCCCTTAATGCGTTCCTTAGTTTGTCTTTGAAAGAATCAGCTGCTGAAGAATCAGCCGACAGTTTTTCTCCCTGTATTGTAAGCTCACGAATGCCGTGTCTTGACTTGAAGCGTTTTAACCAGCCCGTGCTCGCTTTTAAGTTCGAAGGCCCTCCAAGTTTTTCGTTGAACTGCATTGCCTTCTCACACAGAATGGGACCTGAGATAAGTTCTCCTTCCAGTCTCTTTTGTGTAAACCACTTGTAAACAGCATCATCTAGATCTGTGTTAGTGGCGAGCTTCATAGTTTTACGGCTTGTTGATCCATCAGTAGAATCAAGCATAGCTATAAAATTTGCTATGCTCGTCTTTTGTTTTTTTTTTATATCCGTAATTGTCGACTTCCCCAGCTTGTACTCATTGGATAAAGTGGTTGCAGATTCACTTTCTTCTAACCTTTTAATAATCTCGTACTCGTCCCTCAAAGAAAGGACAACACGTTTACGTTTAAGCATTTTGTATCGTCAAGTTCACTTCTTCACGCAGCAGCACACAAGTGGTCGTAACAGAGAACAGAAGGTGACTGTATGCACCGTGAGAAGCTCTTCTTGGGGGCGCGCAATCCTTCAAACTGCGCGGAGCGGCACGCCTCAACTCTAAGCTGGCGCAGCTGTTGCTGTGAACAGCTTTGATCATGCCGCTACTTCTACTGCCAGTTCCAAGCCGACGGAAGTGTGCTGATTGTTGAAACACAGCGACTGGCGGCTTGGCCGGTCAGCAGCGCCTTGTGAAGGCCCCATTAGAAGCAATGTTCCGCCAGCGGTGGCCCAGTGCGGCGACTACTATGGGAAAATTGGTTTGGGAGTGAGGGGGATGACGGACGGTAGGGTGGGAGAGTAACAGGTGCGAGCGAGTACACAGTTCGGTTAAGCGTTAAGCGGTCGTTCGGTTGACCGACGTTCGGATAATCAACGCTCTACAGTATATAGGGCGAAAAAAAATTCCCGCACTCGGACTTCACAGCGAATATTACCGACATAATTTTACACGCTACTATGTCCACCCAGGTTACATGTTTGTGTAATGCCACTATAACCTGTTGATGCGGTATCATCTCGAAACATGTTGCTAAATAAATAATTTAGTAGTCAACAAATTCTGCGACTGGTAGTGGTATTTTTGAAACAGTGACGGTCGATTGATGGTTAATATGGCTTCAAGTTACTTAACAAAATACTTGGCACGGGATAGATGGGCGATGAGTTGCCAATAATCTTGTGCTTAAGCAACTACGCATATACTTTATCCTCTGTCCCTGTCGCACTCGAAAGCTACTTTGTAGAGCCTTCAGTAATGCGAGGTGACGCCTTCCTGCCTCGCTTTGTGTTGACATCCGAGGTGTGTCCCCAGGTGTTAAAAGTCGTGAGTCAAGCGTAGATGAGGAGCAAATTTCCCCTCGCCTTCCCCAGGCCTCCGGCGGAAGAGATTAGCACCCTTCAGGGAACTTGACAGTCGAGCCCCGGGGCCAGAAAATCCACTCGGTCATCGTCGGAAGTGCCTTTTATGCACGCTGCTGGAAATTCTAGTCCTCGTTTAGTGCCGAAGAACTTTTCACTCCGAGAAATACGTACAATTTTTAAGGACAAAAATTAACGTTGTACATTACGCGCTCGGAATAGGAATTTCTTTGCATGGAAACTCGTGAGTGCACATTACTTCAACCATACACACATACTGGGTTTATCACAATTAACTGCGAAAAACTGTCACGGGTGAACGCATGCGATAATTGAAGCAAAAATCTTGCAGTAAACAAAGGACCCGGAAACAAGCCGTTTGCGACATAATAGCAAATTATTATTATTCGTATAGTTCACATGATCATTTTACATTCTTCCGTGATGATTAAATATATATCAAAAATTCGTATTTTAAAAACAAAGGTAAGAAAAAAACAATCGTAGATTTTATAACTGCGTATCTAGGTCTCATAGCTAGTCCACAGACCTTAGTATCGGCAAATGCAGCTCACTGAGTCCATCAGGAATTTTTCGTAATAAACAATAATCAGTCAGGTGCTGTGTACAGAATGAGATTTTCACTCTGCAGCCGAGTGTGCGCTCATAAGAAACTTCCTGGCAGATTAAAACTGTGTGCCGGACCGAGACTCGAACTCGGGACCTTTGCCTTTCGCGGGCAAGAGCTACCACTTGCCCGCGGAAGGCAAAGGTCCCGAGTCCGAGTCTCGGTCCGGCACACAGTTTTAATCTGCCAGGAAGTTTCAGGTGCTGTGTAGTTTCACAGTGGCTCCACAGTTGCACGTCAGGGCATCAGGTCATAAAAACATGCACCGAACTTTCCATGCCCTCTACGGAATCGATTCAGATCTACCCGTAGATTCCTGGGAAGACCAAATCCGCTTACACTTTTTGTAGGAGCAGCAATAAGGAGAGAAATTGCTGGAAGAAATTTCTGCCAAACCTCTCTCCATTCTTGACACACGTCATATGTAACAGGCATATCTTGCATTGGCCGGGACGGTTTTCTGGATTTATGTCTGCTGGAAGGTATACAGAGTGTTCGGAAACTTCTAGGACTTGTAGAGGGAAGTGAGTACATGATGTTTTGAGTTTCAATTCAGATGTTTAACCCATCCACTTCTGCTTGAGGAATTGAATTAGGCGTGACACAGTACAATTATTAGGTAACAGTTCAAGAGAAATCTTAATGAAATATCCATTTATCACTTAAATACATTTGTTTGTATTAACACTTAACATTACGTGTTTACATTATAAAGCAAGCAGCATACGGGAACAGTACTAATGCATTGCAACAGCGGCTCTATGTGGCGACCACCAGCTTGTTACAGACATTGTATCTATGAAGCGTGTTCTGGTACATACTCTCCATCCCACCTGGTGTCTCTTCAGTTTCTGATGCAGCGGCCAGAACTCGCACCAGCAGCTTTTCCTTTCTCTACAGGAATCTCGTAAATTAAACTCTGCTTACGACCCCACAAGAAGTAGGCCTTAGTAGTTAAATCCGGCAACCGCGGCGACCACGCGGTTGATCCTCTTCGTCCTATCCATCTTTCACCATATCGTCTGCTGAGATGCCTCCGAACCGAGACGGTGCACTATCATGCTGAAACCACATCTCCTGATGCACATTCAGTGGCACGTCTTTCAAGAACGGTCCAATACCTTTTGTAGGAAGATCAAGTATGCATGACCAGTTAGCGTGAGTGGAAGGACATATGGCCTAGTCACATGACCGTCCAAAATATCTGCCCAAGTGTTAATACCAAACCGGTGCTGATATCGCCGAACATGGGTGACATAAGGATTTTCGTCTGCCCAGACATGGTTGTTTCGCGAATTCAGAATACAACCCCAGTGAACTTATATTCATCTCGACGTGGGAACAGGGGTGTGTCGATGCAGCGGTGCAGAAACCACGCCTCGTGCGGTGGCGACACATTGCGGAAAATCGGCTGGACCCCATAGCGTACCTTTTAAGTAGTGCGGATGTAATTGTTGCTCACGCTGAACGTCCCAGACGATACTTTGACTAATACCCACGGAACGTGCAATTGTTCGAGTACTCGTTGACGAGTTCTCTTCAAGGTGATGCAGTACATCTTCAAATTTGGACGTGCGATGTCCTGCCTCCTCACGGTGAAGACACCTGTTTCTCGGAGATGCTGCGTAACTTGAGCAAAAGGTTTGTGCGATGGCGTGCTACGTTGCGAAAAAGTGATACAGCCGATTAGCAGCTCTTCCGTTAGCTCGACCTTCACCATACACAGGGAGCATGTCTGTGTATTCCGATAACGTGCACCGAACCATGTTGACTGTATTGGAGACGAACAGACATTGAATATATCTCGCAACAAGGCAGGTGTTTTAAGTGACATCAAGCGATCTTTTGACGTAGTACACGTCATCCTGTGTACCCTACTGCATACAAGGACAGGCAACTCCTAGAGTTTCTCCTTTCCCTCAGCAGACGTGAACACATTGCACATCTGGACTGAAACCGTCGTGGAACAGAAACTGTACGTTTCCGGGAGTGGGTTCCTATTCGAAAAACAATGTACTCAATTCCCACTACAAGTCCTAGAAGTTTGTAACGGGAATTTCCGAACACCCTGTATTCTGTAGTTGGTTACACAGAAGTGAGTTCTGATGAATAGTACACTTCTGGAAACTTCTCGTCTAATTGACGGTGCAATGTTAAATAATACAGGCAGTCCTGGAAGTGGCGTTGATTTAGTAGTGCCACTAATTATTCTCATCACCTGCTTTTGCTTAACATCAACTTTGCGAACTCGTACACTGTTTTTCCACGCTCGAGCTCATTATTCTGTAGCAGAGTAAACTAGTGTCAGTGGAACAGTAGGAAGAATATCTGCGTTTGCACCCCATACAGACCCAGCTAACTTTCTAATGATATCAGTTCTGGTGTTCACTTTTTTCCTGTATTTTCTAAGCGATTCTGAAAAGTTAGGGTCCAATCTAAAATGACCCCCGAGTATTTTGTGTAGCGGTTGTGTACCAGAGGGACTTCTCGAACATCCTACATTTAATTTGCGATTCGCCTCACGGATATTAAAATAGTAAGCATTTATCTCTCTTTTAGAGGAGTTTGGCTTTTATCGCTAATTCTTTTTGTGTTAATCTGTGGCCAAAACTCTTTCGCACTCTTTCAGGACGTCGCTTGTCAAACTAGCGCTAGATCGTCAGCAAATTGGTTCTTTTTAGCATTAGTGTCGGGTATATCTCTAGTATAAAATTTAAAAAGGGTTGGTGGTAGCACACAACCCTGAGGTAGTCCATCATTCACCTTTCAGCATTCATTACATTTTTCTCCGAGAAATGCTTGGAATCGCCTTTTGCTAAGCATGCTATACACTAAATTAACCAGTATTTTGTACGGTATGATTTCTGAAGCAGGCCATGGGGCCATACGGTATCAAGTCTACATCTCTACTGACGTCTCCAGCAGTACATATTCCGCAGGCCACGATACGGTACGTCGCAGAGAGTACCTTGTACCACTACGTCTCATTTTTTTTTCCATTCCACTCGCAAATAGATCGGGGAAACATCGACATGCCTCCGAGCAAGCCCTAATTTCTCTTATCCTCATGTCCTTACGCGAAATGTACGCTGGAGGCAGTAAAATCGTTCTGCAATCAGACTCAAATGCCCATTCTCAAAATTTTGTCAATAGTGTTCATCGAAAAGAACGTCGCCTTCCCTGCGGAGATTTCATTTGAGTTATCGAAACATCTCCATAATACGGTACTTGCTGTAACGAATCTGGCAGCCTGACCTGGCGGGGATCCCAAACATTCGTACAGTACTCAAGAATTGGTTACACTAGTGTTCTATACGCGGTCTCCTTTACAGACGAACCACGCTTTCCTAAGAAACCGAAGTCGACCATCTGCCTTCCCTACTACAGTCCTTACATGCTCGTTTCATTTCATATCGCTTTGCAATGTTACACCCTGATATGTAAACGACGTGACTGTGTCAAGTAGGACACTACTGTATCCGAACATTACGGGCTTTACCTACTCATTTGCATTAACGCACATTTTTTAAATTTATAGCCCGTCTCCAGTCATCATATCAACCAGAAATTTTGTCTAAGCCATCCTGTATTCTCCGACAGTCACTCAACGACGATATCTTCCTGAACACTACAGCATCATCATCAAACAGCCGCAAATTGTTGCTCCCCCTGAAGGTCATATCATGTATGAGAAATGCGATCGGAGTTTTAAATATGGGACGATGAGCCACTAGTGAGGCCATCGTTGCTGCAGCTCGATCGAAACGAGAACAAATACAACCTCTGGGAGGAGTGACAAAGCGCAGTTAAGCATCTCTGGACTCAACAATTAGTTTTACGGCGACTTGTCTTTGTGCGCATGTCAGTAGTTAATCTGTAGTCTTCGTATGCGGTTGTACGTGAAAACTCAATCGGAGGAAGTACGCGAAAGAAAGCCGTGTAGTGTATTGAATTTTACTGTACTGCGTAGGAAGAATACTGAACCGTAATTCGCAAGTAGACAATGTCGTCCAAGATTGAAGCATTCATGAAAATTGATGTTTTACTCGAATCTCGTGGCTTGGTTTCCTTACTAGGATTCAGTAATAGTTTTTGACAAAGTATATAACAATAGTGACATCTCAATCCATTGTGATCATTAATTTAACTCAACCTATTATCAAATAATGCTAATGATGAAGCAATCCATCATCGACTAGGACAGCAGAGCAACGAGAAGGAATCCCACATACTTCCAGTATCAAATATTGTACTAGTTAATATAAATATATTTTCAGTGTAAACTTTTCGATTGAGTCACCCCCTCATTGGGCTCAAATTCCACCGGTACTTTAGGGTTGGAAAATGTCACATATGCATGATTGTGCAACAGCACATTTTGCTGCCGACGTAAGACGATATCTATCGTGCCAGTATGATCCAAAAGAGGTATGTGAGCAGGGTCAGTATCTTGTCCGCAAAAATCATCTGACTTCACTCCTTCGGATGTTTCTGTATGGGGTCTTCTCAAAAATGCAGTGTACAGTTCTTCCGTTGATAACGTTGATGAACTAGAACAACAGATTGTACAATCTTGTCAAGGATTCGTAACTGAATGCAGAGACGAGTGCAGTGCTGTATTCAAATGAGAGGACCGTACGTGGAACGTCTCATTTAACAGACACGAGCATCAGCGACCACGGAAATGTATCCAGGAGGAGGCAAGATTCACAAGGTGCCATTTTTATAAAAGTTGTACAGTGAATCTGAGAACTTGCTGTGCCTCAACAAATAAATTTTGGAAGTTAGCTACTCAACATTTTTAAGGGAGATTATTTTTATTCCTTAATTGTCCTTAAATATCCGAAGTACATCGTTGTATACAAATAAAACAGTTTCTACGTCAGTCACGTGTTTGTTTTGCCACTATGTATTTCGATGGTTGGTAGCATCACCTTCAGCTGGAGAATTGTTTATTTACATAGCTGCTGTTGGTGAAGAGCGCAGAAGTTTTTGGAAAGTAGCAGACCAATGGTTGTGTAGATTATGTTGCTACTTTTGCTAATGATAAAAAAAATTTTATTTAGAAAAGGCACTTCTTAGGTTAAAAAACATTAATTTCTAACAGAAAGTACAATTCACTTTTAGAAATTCATATTTTTTAACCTCAAAAGGACCTCTTCTAAACAAACAATTTTTGTCGTTAGCAAAAGACGCAACATAACTTACACTGCCCTTGGTCTGCTACTGTGAAAATACGTCTGTACTCTTCACCAACATCAGCCATGTAAATAAACAATTCTCCGCCTGAAGATGATGATGCGAACCATCTAAACACTTAGTGGCAAAATAAATAAGTGACTGACACAGAAACTTTTTTATTTGTATTTAACAACAGTCGCAGGCCTCATAATGCCGTCTCTTACGGACAAAATATTCATATATTTCATATTATTAATGTGTCTGTTTATGTAGAAAAGCCATCGGCGTTGCCGCAGTGGTAACATCGGTTCCCGTCAAATCACCGAAGTTAAGCGCTGTCGGATTGGGCTTTCATTTGGATGGATGACCATCCAGTCTGCCGAGCACTGTTGGCAAGCGGGGTGCATTCAGCCCTTGTGAGACAAACTGAGGAGCTACTTGATTGAGAAATAGCGGCTCCGGTCTCGTAAACTGACACACGGCCGGGAGAGCGGTATGATTACCATAAGCCCCTCCATATCCGTATCCGGGGACGCCTGTGGGCTGAGAATGACACGGCGGCCGGTCGGTACTGTTGGGCTTTCATGGCCTGTTCGGGTGGAGAGTTTATTTATTTACGTAGAAAACCTTCGAACACAACCATCGAACTGGTCAGTAGAAACAACTGTTAAAAGCCTGAGACTTAACCAAAATGGACCTCGTATCTCTGGTTTGGTACTTTATTGTGCAGCCAAGGCAGCTGGACTAGGGAACTCATACGCCTTGGCGGGATGTCACCTCATATACAAGGACCACTCATAAATGACCGGGAAAGTTGAATTAAAATACAAAACTTTACAATGTTTATGCTTCTTTGTCATTTTTTAGTGTCTTAGAACTATTATCAGATGGTACTGGCACGCCTACCTCTCTAACGGGGAATAGGCGAAACAAGATGGCGGCACCTTTACAGGTTTGCACCGACTTATAGCACGGGTGTGTCAGTTGATTTCTGCGTTGAAACCAATCGAAAATCACTATCGGGTGGCAGAGCAACTTGATGAAAGTTGCTTGAGTCGAATTCATGTGTACGAGTGGGCAGATAAGTTTCAACGGTGTGTAACAAGTGTTGAAGATTCTCCATGCCCGGGACGCTCTTTTGTGCAGTCGTGGAGAACAGCACTGCGAGAGTTGGTACTGGAAAAAGACATATTACGGTGAGTGACGTAGCAGCAATGATGAACATTAATGTCGGATCAGCTCACCATATTGTTCACTACGCACTGATGTTCAAGAAAGTGCATGCGAAGTTTGTGCCAAAACATTTGATGTCAGAAATATTGGATTATTGGTTGTTGGTTCGTAACTTCAATGTTAGGCGCGTTATGGGGTCCCTTAGGGACATGGCTGCCAAGGAGGTGAAGACGGCCATCGTGAACTCCGTGTCCATACCGGGTGGAGTCATTCCAGACGTGGAACGGGTCCCTTCCGGATGCCATGAAGAGCACAGTGTGCAGCCAACTGCAGGTGGTGGCTCACTTCACTGCCAATGATGTGCGTCGCTTTGGATCGGAAGAGATTTTCTCTGGTTTAGAGGGGCTATCAGAAGTGGTAAAGGCTGCCAGTCTTGCTTGCGATATGAAAGCAGAGCTTACCATTTGCAGCATAGTCGACAAAACCGATTTTGGCCCGGTGGTACAGAGTCGAGCGGACGGCGCTAATAGAAAGCACTGATACTCAAATCGTTATAGGCACTGAAAGCTGGCTAAAGCCAAAGATAAATTCAGCCGAAATTTTTGTGAAGGATCTAACGGTGTTTCGAATGGACAGGCTAAACACAGTTGACGGTGGCACCTTTGTTGCTCTTAAAAGTAGTTTATCTCGTAGCGAAATCAAAGTAGATAGTTCCTGTGAGTTAATATGGGTAGAGGTCATTCTTGGCAACAGGAATAAAATTATAATTGGAGCCTTTTACCGTCTTCCCAACTCAGACGATATAATTGCTGAAGGTTCAAAGAAAACTTGAGTCTAATTTCAAACATGTACACAAACAATTATAGTTGGTGGTGACTTCAATTTATCCTCAATATGTTGGCGAAAGTACATGTTTAAGTACGGAGGTACGCATAAAACATCGTCCGAAATTGTGCTCAACTCGTTCTCTGAAAATTATTTCGATTTGTTAGTCATGAGCTCACTCGAATAGTAAACGGTTGTGAAGACACACTTGAGCTCTTAGCAACAAATAATCCTGAGTTAATAACGAGCATCAAAACGCATACAGGGGTAAGTGAACACAGGGTTGTCGTAGCGAAATTGAATATTGTAACTCCCATATCCACAAAATCTAAACGAAGAATATACCTATTTAAAAAAGCAGATAAAAATTCACTTGACACCTTCCTGAGAGGCAATCTCCACCCCTTCCAAATTAATAATGTACCGGTAAGTAACCTGATGTAGCTTGAATTCAAAGAAATAGTAATGAACGCAACTGAGAGTATTATAGCAAATAAATTAACAAGCGACCGAGCTGATCCCCCTTGGTATACAAAACGGCTCAGAACACTGCTGCAGAAACAACGAAAAGAGCATGCCAAATTTAAACAAACGCAAAATCTCCAAGACTGGCGATCTTTTACAGAAACTCGACATTTAGCACAGACTTCAATGCGAGATGCTTATAATAGTTTCCGTAACGAAACTTTGTCTCGAAACCTGGCAGAAAATCCGAAGACATTTTGGTCGTATGTAAAGTATGCTAGCGGCAAGACACAATTAATGCCTTCTATGCGCGATAGCAATGGAAATACTGTCGATGACAATGCAGCTATAGCAGAGTTCCTAAACACAGACTTTCGAAATTCCTTCACCAAAGAAGGCGAAGTAAATATTACAGAATTCGAATCAAGAACAGCTGCCACCATGAGCAACGTAGAAGTTGATTTTCTCGGAATAGTGAAGCAACTAAAATCACTTAATAAAAGCAAGTCTTCCTGTCCAGACTGTATACCAATTAGGTTCCTTTCAGGATATGCTGATGCAATAGCTCCATCCTTAACAATCATATACAACCGATCGCTCGACGAAAGATCCGTACCCAAAGACTGGGAAGTTGCACAGGTCACACCAATATTCAAGAAAGGTCCTAGGACTAATCCACTAAATCACAGGTCCATATGATTAACGTCGATATACAGGACGATTTTTGAACATATATTGTGTTCGAACATTATGAATTACCTCGAAGAGAACGGTCTATTAACACAGTCAACATGGATTTAGAAAATATCGCTCTTGTGAAACACAACTGTTTCTTTACTCACACGAAGTGCTGAGTACTATTACAAGAGATTTCAAATTGATTCCGTATTTCTAGGTTTCCAGAAGGCTTTTGATACTGTGCCACACAAGCATCTTGTAGTGAAATTGTGTGCTTATGGAACATCGTATCAGTTATGTAACTGGATTCGTGATTTTCTGTCAGAGAAATCACAGCTCGCAGTAATTGACGGAAAGTCACCAAGTAAAACAGAAGTGGTTTCTGGCGTTCCCAAAGGTAGTGTTATAGTCCCTTTGCTGTTCCTTATCTAGATAAACAATTTAGGAGACAATCTGAGCAGCCACCTTAGGTTATTTGCATATGATGATGCAATCGTTTATCGTCTAGTAAGTCATCAGAAGATCAAAACAAATTGCAAAACAGTTTAGAAAAGATATCTGTATGGTGCGGAAGTTGGCAATTGGTCCTAAATAATGAAAAGTGTGAGGTCGTCCACATGAGTGCTAAAAAGGATTCGTTAAACTTCGGTTACACAATAAGACCGTGAATTCAACTAAATTACAGTTACGAACAACTTAAATTGGAAAGGACACATAAAAAATGTTGTGGGGAAGGCGAAGCAAGGATTGCGTTTTATTGGCAGAACGCTTAGAAGAGACAACCGATCTACGAAAGACACTATCTACACTACACTTGTCCGCCCCATTTTGCAATACTTCTGCACGGTGTGGAATCCTTACCAGATGAGATTAACAGAGTATCTCGAGAAAGTTCAAAGAAGAGCAGCTTGTTTTGTATTATTGAGAAATAGGGACGAGAGTGTCACTGACATGATACAGGAATTAGGGTAGACATCATTAAAACAAAGCGTTTTTCATTGTGGCAGAATCTTCTCACGAAATTTCGGTCGTCAACTTTCTCCTCTGAATTCGAAAACGTTTTATTGGCGCCGACCTACATAGAGAGAAACGATCATAATAATAAAATAAGGGAAATTAGAGCTCGCACGGAAACATTTAGGTGTTCGTTTGTTCTGCACGCTGTTCGAGACTGGAATAATAGATAATTACTGTGAAGGTGGTTCGATGAACCCTCTGCCAGGCACTTAAATATGATTTCCAGAGTATCCATGTAGATGTAGATGTAGAAGGGCGGGGAGTGATGATATTCTTCTGCTTGCCCGACCGCCCATATTTCCAGGGTCTGTCAGCTTCAGATTATCATATTTTCAAGCGACTGAAATAAGCTCTTAGTGCCCCAAGACTCACTGATGAGGAAGTCCAGGCAGCACTGCATAACTGGTTACGCACGTCCCGTCAAGACTTCTTTGCCCCTGGAATTGAAAAGCTCGTCCACCGCTAGCATAAATTCATAGAACTTGAGGGATATTACACTGAGAAATAAATGTGTTGTATCCATTCTCTGAAGAGATTCTTCGAAAATTCCGGTTTTTTAGTGACCCTTGTAATTAAAGAACCATATATAAACTTCCTGGCAGATTAAAACTGTGTGCCGGACCGAGAGTCGAACTCGGGACCTTTGCCTTTCGCGGGCAAGTGCTCTAAGAACCATATAGTTTAAGAAGGTCGATATACCTTTTCGACCTTGATATTTCATCTTTTTTACTCCTCAACCAGCGCAGAAATGGGCGTTTATTCTGCACATGTACAGTATACCCACGGTACAGCATGATTCTATTCTTCACACTCTACTACAATCAAAAATTGGTTCGTAGCAGTATGGGACTTAACTACTGAGGTCATCAGTCCGCTAGATCTTAGAACTACTTAAACCTAACTAACCTAAGGACATCACACACATTCATACCCGAGGCAGGATTCGAACCTGCGATCGTAGCGATCGCGCGGCTCCAGACTGAAGCATCTAGAACCGCTCGGTCACTGCAGCCGGCCTACTACACTCGATCTACTGTGTAAAATTGAATATAGACTCGTCTTAACTGGTCAAATACAAATGTATTGTCGAGATTAAAATGTGCGGGAGGCGAAAGGATTCTTCTTGTAGGACTTGTGGGAGTATGCTTGGCAGGTATGCCACAGCCATGATCTTACCTTTCTAGGTGTTGGAACTGCCCCTTTCTGTAACTATTCAAGGAATTGCGACAGACTAAAGATTGGGTATTCTATTTCAGCAACATTCTTTAAACGTTCACATCCTCCAAGATTGCGAAACAGCACCGAAACCGCAGTCACGACGAGAAAATTTCTCGTGGAAAACTTGACAGTCAAACAATGTAGTCTTTACAAAAGCCTCAGCGATTGCCTTTCCTTTCGGCAATGTTAAACCTGCGATTGAGTAGAATCACACACAACATTTTAGAAATACGTGAGAATTCTGAAACTACAGATTCCAGGAGGGGATAACTGCCGCCTTCTCGCCACTTGCTTCCCCCCCCCCCCCCTTCCCCCCGGTTTCGGATGTCTGTAGATTGAGTGTACAGTAAATTGTAGCACGTAATGTGCTGAAGCAGTATTGCATTTCATGCTAAAGTAGGACTTGGGTGAAATTTGGGCCCAGCTATATCGGAACTTAGTCGAAAAGTTTACATTTCAAGTAAACCTAATTATGGTAATAATCCGAACTTAGTCAGTCACAATTCGTAATCACGCATCTGAAATTATTTCGCAAACGGACCGTTTGCATGATACCCTCACCAGAATGTTTTTGCTTCTATTGTCATATACTGCACTCCAGCTGCATCAGTTTTTGCTATTAAACATATGCTTTACGCACACGTTTACAGACTTGATTGTTCAAAGAACCTAGATCAAATCTGAGTGAGGGATGATCAACAATTTTAAGAAGTTACAGTATGCATTTATTTTTTATACATATCTTACACACTCCACTAAAAGGTGTCCGATGTCCTCTTCAAGTGTACAGTAATCGAAATTCGATAAGGGTATTAACTTTAACAGGTGCTTCTGTTTGTTGGTAGTCTTGTGACCTTTTCTTAACCTATTAAGGAACCACAGGCGGCGTGGGAACATATGCGCTGCTGGATGTCTCAGAACTAAGTTCATTTGATTGTTATGTCCTCTTTCATACAGCGGTGACTACCCAGCCCCTTCTTCACTACAAGCAGTTGAGGGTAGTCGTGGTGCAGAAGAGGAAAAGTAGATGTGCCTTGCACTTTCTTTGCAAGTTAGCAAGGCCTTGTATCAAGAGATACGCTAGGCAGGTTTGGGCACAGTGTGCGTCACCGATAACTATGTATATTTAACACGGCGGTAATTCAAATGTTTGCGGGAAATTAAAATTTTGATGGAATATTCAAATTTTGGCGGGAACTCCTAAAATGGCTGGAAATTCAAAAATTAGCCCAATTGCACTAAGGCGCTATGGATATGCGCTGTTACCTAAGTATAAATCGGACGGAAATGTAAGATGGGTCATTATAATGCTGGCTGACTTGGAATGCTGGCTCTGGCTCTATGAAGTCAGAATCCAAGATTTGAAATACTGGCAGAGCCGTAGCATGAGGTCATAATCCAAGATGGCTGACCTGGAATGCAAGATGGCTATCGAACATGGCGACCAGGGCATACTGATGCAGCTGTATGATGTCAGAATCCAAGACTTGAAATACAGGCACCAGCTCTATGGCGTCACAGTCCAGCTCAAACCTATCAGGCTATTTACAACAGTGTAGAATTCTGGCTAACTGGCCCAGACTTTAGACACTGGGGCAGGTTCTATGGTGTCAGCATGCAAGATCTGGATGACTGGCACAACGATTGAGATAGAGGATGGCTGTGCAGGTCCAGACCTGACTGCTTACCTACTTGAAATGCTTTCCCAAGCTACTATTCACTCAGAGGTTATGTTCACTGCATACTGCTTCTCCTAACTCTATGCTTGGATCTCTCCATTTGCACATGCATCTTTATTTGAACAAACATCAGGAGGAGCAGGGCCTTCTGGGCACACCTCGTGCTGCCACTGGACTTATTCCCCTAAGCCCAATCTGTATGCTGTGTAGTAGTAACACTTAACTCTTTATTTAAACAAATACAAAACAAAGCTCCTTAGTCCACAGTAACAAAATTCATGATCACCTTGTCGATCGAGAAGTGCGCCACCACGTCTGTGGTATCACCACTAAAAAACAAAGTGTCCTGGAGTCACTCCACCATGCACCAATAACAGCAGCATTCGGAGAGAAACCATAAGCATATTACCGATTCGATAAACTAAGACGAAATGGAGTACAGAAGTTCCGATTTCCGACACTAGTATGCTGCTGTTACAGCACTGCGACCACAGCCCGCATGACTCAGAATGATGGGAAACATGAAAAATCCAGGAACCACTTGTAATTTAAACCGAATGACAGGAAGGAAAAATTCACGTAAGTTGAAAATAATTTATAAACCCATACAAACATCTGCAATGGAATTGAAAAAGCTAGAAATGCACATTCGCCCTTTTAGCAGTGGACGCTTTTGTCGTGGGTCTGAAGCCAAAAAAGTAGGTTGAGGTACTACGATTGTCTTGGTTACAATTTTCTGGCGTTGCAACATTCCTATATACAACGACACCATGGTCCAATAGCACTTCCTTGGGGAATTTTCAGAGATTACATACCGATAAGAATGGAGTGTTGAGTTCTATCTCATGGAAAGTCGTGAATCTAATTATAAAGCTGGTGTCAGACCACGATCCAAAAGTCCAGCTTCCAATTTCAGTCGGTTCTACGACTTTTTTGTTTTTGTTACTCGTCACTTCTTTTATCTCTGTCAATAATTCGTATATGCGACAGATGCTGACTTTGATTGCAGTTCGGAGTCCGGCGTGACTGTAAACCCCCTACAACTCGCTCAGTAAGTTAGTTCAAAGCTCAGAGGAAGGAGGAGGAGGAGATTAGCGTTTAACATCCTGTCGACATCAAGGTCATCAGAGACGGAACACAAGCTCGGATTGGGGAAGGACGGAGAAGGGGATCGGCCATGACCTTTCAAGGGAACCATCTCGTCATTTGTCTTAAATGATTAAGGGAAATCACGGAAACCTAAAAATGGATGACCAGACAAGAGTTTGAACCGTCATCCCTCCGAATGCGAGTCCAGTGTGCTAACCACTGTGCTACCTTGCTTG
This sequence comes from Schistocerca serialis cubense, assembly GCF_023864345.2. Classification (NCBI taxonomy): domain Eukaryota; kingdom Metazoa; phylum Arthropoda; class Insecta; order Orthoptera; family Acrididae; genus Schistocerca; species Schistocerca serialis. The sequence goes on from NC_064639.1 coordinate 919,945,630, forward strand.
GTAGCTCTGAGGAAATATATGGTATACCACCTCCAGTAGGACCACATGGTGTAGCTTAGAGGTGTAAAAACCGACATTCAGGTTTAGGAAACCTCTATTGGCAGGTGGCTACGGATTCTTTCAGCAATTTATAAACAAAGCAAAACGCACTATCTGCAAAAAAGTGAAGCACACAGGAGAGTACGACTTTGCACCCTCTCTGGTCGAGATGCATGTACTAATTCAGTTGGGAAGGGTGTCTTAAGAAGCTATTGTATCCCCTCCAGACGCAATCTGCTTCACAACTGCTGCAACTGGTCCTTGATATCATGAATACTGGCAATGCGAGTTGACATCCAAACTGGTTGCACACGTGTTCTATTGCAGACATATCTGGTCACCTTGCTAGCCACAGGAGTACCTCAGCATCAGGCAGACAGTTAATAGAGACACATTCCATATGTGAACAGGCACTATCCTGTAGAAAAATGGCACCATGACACTGTCTCCTGAAAGGTAAAACGTAAAGATGCAGGATGTCCGTGACATACCATTTGCTGTCAGAGTACCCTCAGTCACTACAAGCCGTGACCAAAAGTCATTTCTGACAGTGGTACATAAAGTACCCTCCGCCACACACCGAAAGGTGGCTTGTGGACAACAGATGTAGATACAGAGTAACACCGTCGTGCCTCTCCAAAACAATGCAACAATTGGACACCTCCCCAGGTCACCGCCAATCTCATTGACAATAGTCCGGTGTAAAACAGAACTGTGATCCATCGCTGACCACAATGTGACGCCATTCATCAGCAGTCCATGCTTCTCCATCACGCCACCACTCCAAACACAGCTATTTTTTGGTATCATTCTCGTTGGACGACAACACACTAATCCAGCTGCTTCTATTCTCTGATGGTGTGGGGTGACACAGGCTGCCCGTGGCATACCATTTGCTGTAAGAGTACCCTCAGTCACTACAAGCCGTGACCAGAAGTCATATCTGACGGATCCCCACATGATGACGCCAGGTGTTCTTTCTGTGAACTGTTCGTGACAGGAATGGAAAAGGGGGAAAGTGACAGTGGTACATAAAGTACCCTCCACCACTACTTGTTCTCGAATGGCAGGTGCAGATGTGAAGGGGTTACAGTGCTGGTGCAGGCACAAGTGTTTCGAAGGACACCATTCAGTGCACATTGTTCAACAAGGGGCTCCGCGACAGACAACCCCTACGTGTTCCCATGTCGATCCAACGATGTCGTAAATTACAATTTCAGTGGACACGGGATCGTCGGCATTGAATTGGGATCAATAGAAACATGTCACCTGGTCAGATGAATCACGTTTCTTATTACACCAGATCGATGACCGTGTCCGGATACACTGTCATCCAGGCGAATAGCTGCTTCTAACATGCACCCCACTATGGACACAAGCCAATGTGGACAGTATTATGTTACGAGGGACATTAACCTCGGCTCCCATGGGACTGAGGTAGTAATTGAAGCCACCATGACAGCTATTAGTGAACATTGTCGCGGACCACCTCTATCCCCCTTCACACTTGTCTTTCCCCCACCGGCGATGACATTGTCCAGCAGACAAGGCCAGAGTCGTGTTACAGTGGTTTGAGGAGCATGACGGTGAACTCACATCGACGTTCTGGCCACCAAACTTGCATACGGTATGCATCTGAGACTTCATTGGGCGCCTGTGCTGCCTCCAGTAAACACCTTCCCGTAATTTGTGGGAATTGTGTGACCTGCGTACAGACATCTGGTACCACATACCTCTCAAAACCAACCGAGTCAGTACCACACAGAACCGCTGCGGTGTTGCTTTCGCATGTGGAGCAACACAATCTTATGCAAGCAGTCATAATGTTTTGGCTCATCAGTGTGATTCAGGATGACCGATGTACAACGAGGTGACAAGTCATATGATAACTCCTAATATCGTGTCGGATCTCATTTTGCCCAGGGCAGTACAGCAACTCGATGTGGCTTCAACTCAACAAGTCATTGTATGAGAAAGTCCCCTGCAGATATTTTGAGCCATTCTGCCTCTACAGCTGTCTATAATTGCGGAAGTGTTGCCGGTGTAGGATTTTCTGCATGAACTGACCTCTCTGGCGTAGTGACATGGCGCATTGTCGTCTGTCAAAATTGCACCATTGTTTGGGAAAATGAAAGCCATGAATGGCTGCAAATGATCTCCAAGTAGCCGAACATAACCATTTCGAGTCAACAGTGGGTTCAGTTGGACCAGAGGACCCAATCCATTCCATGTAAAAACTTTGTTGTTGTTGTTGTTGTGCTCTTCAGTCCAAAGACTGGGTTGATGCAGCCCTCCAAACTATTGTGTCCTGTACAAGTCTCTTCATCTCCTAGTTCCAACTGTAACCTACACCCTCCTGAATCTGTTCACATTTCTTCGGAATCCAAACTAACCTTTCCCGAGGTCGGCTTCTACCAGTTTTCCATTCGTCTGTAAAGTATTCATGTTAGTATTTTGCAGCCATTACTTATTAAACTAATAGTCTGGTAGTATTCACACCTGTCAGCACCAGCTTTCTTTGAAATTGGAAATATTATATTCTTTATGAAGTCTGAGGGTATTCCGCCTATTTCATACGTCTTGCTCACCATTCTATTCTGGATCCACCCCAGCTTGATCAGTGGCATGTTGACAACTTGAGTCCACCGCTTCATGAGATCTGCACCACATTCGAACCCTACCAACTGAAATCAGGTCTCATCTGAGGGGTAAAATACAGGCAGCGAAAAGCTATTTACAATTTGTACAGAAACCAGATGGCAGTTATAAGAGTCGAGGGACATCAAAGGGAAGCAGTGGTTGGGACGGGACTGAGACAGGGTTGTAGCCTCTTCCCAATGTTATTCAATCTCTATATTGAGTAAGCAGTGAAGGAAACAAAAGAAAAATTGCTAGTAGGTATTAAAATCCATGGAGCAGAAATAAAAACTTTAAGGTTCGCCGATGACATTGTAATTCTGTTAGAGACAGCAAAGGACTTGGAAGAGCAGTTGAACGGAATGGACATTAAGATGAACATCAACAAAAGCAAAACAAGGATAATGGAATGTAGTCTAATTAAGTCGGGTGATGCTGAAGGAATTAGATTAGGAAATGAGACACTTAAAGTAGTAAAGGAGTTTTGCTATTTGGGGAGCAAAATAACTGATGATGGTCGAAGTAGAGAGGATATAAAATGTAGACTGGCAATGGCAAGGAAAGCATTTCTGAAGAAGAGAAATTTGTTAACATTGAGTATAGATTTAAGTGTCTGGAAGTTGTTTATGAAAGTATTTGTATGGAGTGTAGCCATGTATGGAAGTGAAACATGGACGATAAATAGTTTGGACAAGAAGAGAATAGAAGCTTTCGAAATGTGGTGCTACAAAGAATGCTGAAGATTAGAAGGGTAGATCACATAACTAATGAGGAAGTACTGAATAGGATTGGGGAGAAGAGAAGTTTGTGGCACAACTTGACTAGAAGAAGGGATCGGTTGGTAGGACATGTACTGAGGCATCAAGGGATCACCAATTTAGTATTGGAGGGCAGCGTGGAGGGTAAAAATCGTAGAGGGAGACCAAGAGATGAATACACTAAGCATATTCAGAAGGATGTAGGCTGCATTAGGTATTGGGAGATGAAGAAGCTTGCACAGGATAGAGTAGCATGGAGAGCTGCATCAAACCAGTCTCAGGACTGAAGACCACAACAACAACAATTGACTAGGCCATGATTTTCCAGAAGTCTATGATCCAATCGATATGGTCACGAGCTCAGAAAAGGCGCTGAAGGCGATGTCGTGCTGTAAGCGAAGGCACTCGCATTGAGCGTCTGCTGCCATAGTCCATTAACGGCAAATTTCGCAGCACTTTCCTAATGGATACATTCATCGTAAGTCTCACATTGATTTCTGCAGTTATTTCATGCAGTATTGCTTGTCTAATAGTAATGACAACTCTACGCAAAGGCCGTTGCACTTGGTTGTTAAGTGAAGGCCTTTGGCCACTGCGTTGCCCATGGTGAAAGATAATACATGAAGTTTGGTATTCTCGGCACACTCCTGACACTGTGGATCTCGGAATATTGATTTCCCTAACGAATTCCGAAATGGAATGTCCCATGCGTCCAGCTCCAACTACAAATCTGCATTCAAAGTCTGTTAATTCCCGTCGTGCGGCCATAATCACGTGGGAAACATTTTCACATGAATCAACGGAGTACAAATGACACCTCCGCCAATGCACTGCCCTTTTATATCATGTGTACGCGGTACTGCCAGCATCTGTAGATAGGCATTCGCTATTTAATGCCTTTTTGACCTCAGTATAAGTGCAGCTCTGGAATGAAAAGATTGGCGCAAGAGAGGAAATCTTGCTGGGCAACTTGTAACCAGAAAACAAGATGTACAACGGATACCATAGCTGGTTCCTTATACTTGAGCCTATATCCTGTCTTTCAGTCAGAGAAACGGCCCCTCATAACCTCACTCGTTCAGTGCTGCGAACTGTGATGTAATTTGCCAGTGACGGAGCGTCTACTGTGAACCATTGGCTATTTCATGGGCCGTTACTGATATGTGATGTGGCTTTCTGATCAAGACAAGTTCGAGTCGCCTTAACCCTGCCGCCAGTTGTGCCAGCACCTTGCAGCCCTCACTATCACAGAGCTGTGATCTGCAGAATGTAACATTCCCTAGCCGATGTGCAAACTTGTAACATCCCCTCTGCGGAATGACAAAAACCTAACTTATGACATGCTGGACCGCTTGAACTGTCTGGTGCGGTAAGCAGTGTGTGTGGCAGGTCCTCTTTGTCACTTACCTGCACAGTGACAGTGTAGTCAGCCTCCATACTTTCTCAGCCTGTAATCTTACCTGCTCGTACCTGCAGTTCATCCGCTCGTACGTTACTCGGCACCCTGTGGGTTCTGGACTTAGCAAATACGTAGAACTAAGGTTTTGGAGAGGAATTATGGTGCTATTAAATAATACGACACAGCTCTGATAAAAGCAGTTATATTCTAGAGACTCATTGGCCTCAAAATCCTTTTATACAATTTATCACAAACAAGTTGCAAAATCGTAGGTTGCACGTCAGAATCCAGCCAGATAGCGGTCAGACGGATGTGCCCCTCTAAGTGGGTTTAAGACCCCCGATTACATTTGGTTGTCTCAATCAAGCTAATCCCAACTATGACCATATTGATATAATTCACTCTCCTGTCACACGGGTCTTTTAGTACACGAGGTCAGGATCTTGTGTTACCGGATGCCAAGGAACTCGGATCTTACCTACACTTGATACCCCATATAAAAATAAGCATGATCATAACCAACTGGTCATAACGACCACTGGCAGAAAACAAAAACAGAATCGCAACAGCAAGAGCGAGCACAGCAGCTGACTTACCATGTTCAATGACTGTCGTGTTGTTGCATGTGCTAAGCTTTGCTCAATTAACTATTTGCGTCTGTGCCTCAGTAATTGTCACATATTAAGATAAACATTCATTCACAGTCAAAATAACTTCAGCACCTATGCGAAAGTTACTTTGTCACAGTCTTATTCAGATTCAGCCAAAAAGCAGAGCTTAGTTGGTAATCTTGTGGGAGCGCAACTGCCGGCCATCTGTACTGCTCCCCCGTTTAATCGCTCGTCTTCACAATGGCGAGCTATGCGCCCCTCCTACCCCACTAAACCGCTTGTGACATGAGCCACCATCTCTGCCCTTAAAACAGACACATTTTACCTTATACTTTCCCTGTTGCTTTCTGCGCATATACACTTTTGATTTACACTATTCTGCAAATTTTACTCTGGCCCTCTGCTCCAATTCGAAGTTTTCTCAAACGAACTACTTTTTACCCTTCAGCAGCCTCTGGTCGGACCAGTCCACATTCTCCATCCCCAAGGGGTGTCCGCCTGTGGATGCTACGTCGCATTTCTAAGCTACCCCTGGCTTTTCTGTGTCCTTCCGCCTTCACATTCTTGCAAGTCACCGTGCTGGCCTATCGCGCCCGACTCGACTCTTATCGTAAACCTTCGGCACTCTACCTCCGCTGTGGCCGTCTGCCTGTCTGCCATCCCGCTGCCTTCTAAGCGGCTCTCGCCTAATTAAAAAGGCTAGAACTTAAGTTTCATTGCCCGTACAACAGCCGGGTTCCTTTCTGAAGCCACCTCATATTCTTAGCTATCAAGTGAAGTTCTTAAAACTATTGCTTATCAGAAGCGTGGTCATTCGTGCACAGCACATTGCCACGTTTCAAGAAGCCAGTCGGCCTGTACTGCCCCACTAGGGTTCATCCTGGACAGCGGCTCAATTCCATATGGTCTTCCTGGAGCTACACTTACAATGCGTATCAGTTAAGTGTGCTGGAGAGTATAGTTATCATATCACTATGCCATGTATTAAGACCTCCCTCTGTTCCACTCGGAGATAAAGCGTGGCAATAATGACTAAGCCATGTACTGACACCTCTTCTCGTTCCATTCATTGATGAAGAATGGCAAGAATGACTGCGTGTTCTCGTCTGTATGAGCTATTATCGTTGTGAACTGCACGAGAAACTACACAGTGCGGTGTCATAATGTAAATCACATTATACGGAAAGTGATACTGAGTCTACCAATGTTTTATTACAATGTGGTCTGAATATTATGAAGAATCGGACGAATTTTTATAGAAGTAATCGCTAACAAGTGGAAAGTGTTGGTGCTCACAGTATTTATTTACAATGGAATAAGAATTTTTTTTCAAGATATCTGAGACTGTGTTACTGAGAAACTTCAGTAACATTTATAAACTGAAATGTGCTTCTTGTGTTTAAACATTTTTATATGTATAACTTTTATTGCAGTATTAAATCGCAAAAATATTCTGAACTTGCCCCTGCAATAATGAACTATCAGTAATTATTTATGGCCACACATGTGTGGTTAACAGTTATAAAATGTAAAGTGTACTGAAGGATTTTCAGAGCACACACGAGTGTCTTTCGAAATTTGTGGTACGTTATTGGGTTCAAAATGGTTCAAATGACTCTGAGCACTGTGGGACTTAACATCTACGGTCATCAGTCCCCTAGAACTTAGAACTACTTAAACCTAACTAACCTAAGGACACCACACAACACCCAGTCATCACGAGGCAGAGAAAATCCCTGCCCCGCCGGGAATCGAACCCGGGAACCCGGGCGCGGGATGCGAGAACGCTACCGCACGATCACGAGCTGCGGACTACGTTATTGGGAACTCACTTTTCGTAGTAACACTTTCAGGTAAGATCTGTTGCAGTGTGAACAGTGAACGGTTGCGGCTCATAGACTGTCGAAAGGTGAGTGACTGATATAAAGTGTGTCATGTTTTAGTCGGACATTAATGAATATACAAATGCACCACACACATGTTGTTTTGTAATGTGCCATGCACAGGAATAGGAAATACGGTGAAGCCGGCCGCGGTGGTCTAGCGGTTCTGGCGCTGCAGTCCGGAACCGCGGGACTGCTACGGTCGCAGGTTCGAATCCTGCCTCGGGCATGGGTGTGTGTGATGTCCTTAGGTTAGTTAGGTTTAATTAGTTCTAAGTTCTAGGCGACTGATGACCTCAGAAGTTAAGTCGCATAGTGCTCAGAGCCATTTTTAAAATACGGTGAAATATGATAACAAAACCAATACCAATATACCAGTGCAGTATGAGAGGCACTTACAGTATGATAACCGTGCTTTTTCCCTTGAAAGACGGTACCTGGAGTCTCTTACGTAGTCTATCGTGCGACACACGGTTCTTCCTCTGAGTGTCTGGCAGTCAAGAGTTTTCAACGTTCCTCTTACACTCTCTCGTCAGTCAAACAGGTGTCTGACATTTCGAATCTGTATCTGGACATTACTGTTTTCTCTTGCGATTTTTCGACTAAAATTAGTGATTAAAAGAAGTAGTGGTCCATGTTGTGTACAATTTAGTACACAACCGTAAGCAGAGTTCGACTACAGAGTAATGTAGCAACTGCCATCGTAGGAAATCTAGACAGGAACACAAATAATTACTGAGCAAATTAACACAGTAAACAGAAGATTTACTTAAGCTGTATTTCTCTAAGACTCATTACAAATAATGTAGTACGAAGCAGAGTTCAGCTGATACAGTAGCAACACTGACTCTCTGTACTAAAGCACGAACGATGAAGTCAGAGCCACGACTAGGCGACGTCTGCGTAGCGTAACGTAGGAATTGGATCAAAGTGCGCGTGGGTTGTGCGGCTGCCGCTGGCCGTCCTCTATTGTGGTGGCAGAGGGCATTCGTGGTACGGAGCTGCTGAAGGGGTGGCTCAGTTGGCGTGCTTCATTTGGATCGTCGGAACCCGCAACACCAATATCGGCGTCTGACGGAAACTTGCAATTCCGACTTTGATGCTGGTGGGGTAGTATCAACATGTGATACCACAGTCTATTCCCACGCACACGGGAATGTAACAACTTCCCATTCTCAGTCTAAATTCACGCTTGTACGCAATAACTTATTTATGCTGTGGTGTTTGTTTGGCAATAGGTGTCAGCACAGTTACCTGATACGAGGGTGAGTCAAATGAAAACCTTAAATTTGTTATAACAAATCGAAATTTCGCGCCGCTATCCTGTAAGCGTGCTACAAACAACTTGCAGAATGACCTGTAGGTTGCAGCACAAAATGGTTCAAATGGCTCTGAGCACTATGGGACTTAACAGCTGAGGTCATCAGTCACCTAAAACTTAGAACTACTTAAACCTAACTAACCTAAGGACATCACACACATCCATGCCCGAGGCAGGATTCGAACCTGCGACCGTAGCAGTCGCGCGGTTCCAGACTGAAGCGCCTAGAACCGCTCGGCCACACCGGCTGGCGGTGGCAGCACAGTGCAAATGCACACATACTGTCGCAGAATCAGTATAAAGATGGCCGCCCAACTTGCGACTCGCACCAGGGAAGAACAGCGTTCTGTTATTCGGTTTTTGCGTAGTGAAGGTGTGAAACCTATTGAAATTCATCGACGAATGAAGGTTCAGTACGGTGATGCATGTTTGTCACAGCAGCAAGTCTACGAATGGAGTAAGAAGTTCGCAAATGGTGTGACTTCAGTGGAAGATTCTCCTCGTCCAGGTCAGGCACAACGAGTTGTGACTCCACAGAACACTGCAGCAGTTGAAGCCATAGTGAAGGAAACCGCCGAGTGACACTGAATGGCATTGCAGCATGTTTACAGATTAGTCGTGGGTCAGCACACCACAATGTGCACGGTGTGCTCCAGTTTCACAAAGTGTCTGCAAGATGGGTGCCACGGCAGCCGACTCCTGAAATGAGAGAACGACGTGTTGATGCTTGTGAAGAACTTCCGGCGCTTTGAACGAGAAGGTGATGGCTTCCTTGCAAGAATCGTTACTGAGGACGAAACCTGGGTTCACATCCACCAACCGGAAACGAAGAGAGCGGGCAAGGAATGGCGCCATTCCTCATCACCAAAACCAAAGAAGTTTCGAACAGAACCATCAGCAGCAAAGGTTATGCTGACTCTCTTTTGGGATGAAAAAGGTGTCATTTTGGAGCATTACATACCTAGAGGGATCACTGTCACCTGTGCATCATACACAGATCTGCTGCCTGCAATCAAATCAAAGCGACGTGGATTGCTGTCAGCAGGTGTTCTTTTGCAACATGACAATGCAAGGCCCCACACTGCCCGTACAACAGTTGCAACAATCGCAGACCTGCATTATGAGTGTCTTCCTCATCCACCATACTCACCAGACCTTGCCCCTAGTGACTCCCATATGTTTGAACCACTAAAAGACGCAATGAGAGGAAAGAAGTTCCGTTCTGATGAAGAGGTACGCCACGCGGTGCATGAGTAGTTGTGCGGACTACCAAAAGAATTTTTTTCTAAAGGAATTTATGCACTTTGTAAGCGCTGGAGGACTTGCATTGAGCGTGGGGGAGATTATGTTGAAAAGTGATACAGCTTTGTACCACTTCTGCACAGTAAATAATATTTTAAAAAATATTTAAGGTTTTAATTTGACTCTCCCTCGTGTTATGTCCAGTAGTGCAATTTATAATCAACTGGATAGGCAATGTATTATTTGGAACATTCAACATCAAAACTGTTCATTTTTGACTTCATGTAGACCTATTAATAACACATAAACGATAAAGTGTCCATATACACTTGAAAATGGCCATTAGGATGAAAGTTATCAACTACAATAAATAAAGCATCTTATTCAAATAATATACAGCCCCAGGGAAACCGTGACTTCTTACAAACAATATTTGCTGGCATAAGGAAAACAATCTTGTAGTCATTGTCAGTGTGGTGTCGTCGAAAGATCGCGGTGTCATACCGAAGTGGGCAACTCGCATCGATACGCCAGAAGTTAACAATGTCTCGCTGCAATCCGCACCGACAAATTGGAGGTACTGGCAAAGCCACACCCTCGCTCCCAGCTCCACAGCGCTGCCGCACGGAGGCCGATATACAGCCGAGGTGAAGAAGGGTCAGCCCAGTTAGTGACTTCCGATCAAGAAGGGAACACCGACAAGTCAGAGCTCATGCGTTACTTGCGTTTTAGATGGAAATGTACTTTTGAACACAGAGAATTTTGTACCAGGAGAGAAGAGTTTAGTAAATGTGTGCATCAAGTGATCCTTTTATACTCAAGAACAGATGTAAATATTTGGCACAGTCCTGTGACCATGGGCTGTATAAACTTGAGTAAATATTTTTACAATTTTTTTTAATAAAATGGACTAATATTTCATATGTTGCAGTTCTGACCAATCATCGCTCACAACAAACAAAGAACCAACATTTATGACCGGATAATTGTAGTTTCGTCAGGTGATAACAGTCAAGATGAGTGACTGACTCCCGACGGTGAACTTTTCCTATTTGTCCTCTGAGGCCCCAAACCCGCATCCTCGAAGATAGAGTGTTCAAGCCGTTTTGGGTCGCAAATAACGTAACCACAGCAGACAGACAATTACACTACTGGCCATTAAAATTGCTACACCACGAAGATGACGTGCTACAGACGTGGAATTTAACCGAGAGGAAGAAGATGCTGTGATACGCAAATGATTATCTTTTCAGAGCATTCACACAGGGTTGCCGCCGGTGGCTACACCTACAACGTGCTGACATGAGGAAAGTTTCCAACCGATTTCTCATTCACAAAAAGCAGTTGAACGGCGTTGCCTGGTGAAACGTTGTTGTGATGCCTCGTGTAAGGAGGAGAAATGCGTACCATCACGTTTCCGACTTGTAGCTTATCGTGATTGAAGTTTATCGTATCGCGACATTTGCTGCTCGCGTTGGTCGAGATCCAATGACTGTTAGTTTACGGAATTGGTTGGTTCAGGAGGGTAATACGGAACGCCGTGCTGGATCCCCACGGCCTCGTATCACTAACAGTCTAGATGACAGGCATCCTATCCGCATGGCTGTAACGGATCGCGCAGCCACGTCCTGATCCCTGAGTCAACAGATGGGGACGTTTGCAAGTCAACAACCATCTGCACGAAACGTTTGCAGCTGCATGGACTACCAGCTCGGAGACCATGGCTGCGGTTACCCTTGACGCTGCATCACAGACAGGAGCGCCTGTGATGGTGTACTCAACGACGAACCTGGGTGCACGAGTGGCAAAACGTAATTTTTTCGGATGTTTACAGCATCATGATGGTCTCATCCATGTTTGGTGACATAGCGGTTAAACGCACATTGGAAGCGTGTATTCGTCATCGCCATACTGGCGTATCACCCGGCGTGATGGTATGGGGTGCTATTGGTTACACGTCTCGGTCACCTCTTGTTCGCATTGATGGCACTTTGGACAGTGGACGTTACATTTCAGATGTGTTACGACCCGTGGCTCTACCTTTCATTCGATCCCTGCGAAACCCTACATTTCAGCAGGATAATGCACGACCGCATGTTGCAGGTCCTGTACGGGCCTTTCTGGATACAGAAAATGTTCGACTGCTGCCCTGGCCAGCACATTCTCCAGATCTCTCAGCAATTTAAAACGTTTGGTCAATAGTGGCCGAGCAACTGTCTCGTCACAATACGCCAGTCACTACTCTTGATGAACTGTGGTATCGTGTTGAAGTTGCATGGGCAGCTGTACCTGTACACGCCATCCAAGCTCTGTTTGACTCAATGGCCAGGCGTATCAAGGCCGTTATTACGGCCAGAGGTGGTTGTTCTGGGTACTGATTTCTCAGGATCTATGCACCAAAATTGCCTGAAAATGTAATCACATGTCATTTCTAGTATAATTTATTTGTCCAATGAATACCCGTTTATCATCTGCATTTCTTCTTGGTGTAGCAGTTTTAATGACCAGTAGTGTAGTCCGTACCAGGAGATATCAAATTAATACCATGTAAAATTGCCTCCACCTCTGACAACGGCCTAAATTCGGAGAGGAGGAGAGTCTGGTTTTTTCACATACGCCATATCCAGCCGAAGCCACTCAGAGAGGAGTGCTGCGGAATTATGTGGATTTTGATTGCTACGTCTCACATAATATTGTAAATAGTACCAAATATTTTCTGTAGGATTAATATCAGGTGATTCAGCAACAGGCTGCCTGTTTGTCCGTGGAACAAGGAAAGTATGCGTGCTGCCCTGTGAATGTGGCTGTGTTGTCTTGGAAGACGAAAGTGTCCACAACATACTCACCTTGAAGATGAAGAAGAAAGAGTGTAAGATCCCACTGAGCTCGTGACCTGTTTAGCAGATGCCACTCTCATGCATCGACTGAATCCTATCGAGGTGAAAATCACTCCCCAAGACTCAGATGTGAAAGCGGGGAACTGTCGCGCAGTGGTAACCTGATAAAATTAATGGCCCTAACAAATGAGTCTAGGGTGTGGTACTTACAAAAACATTAATAACAGGGACGGGGGTTCATCTAGCTACTGAAATTAAAGAAAGGTCCAAAGTAAAGCAGGTTTATCATAAGTTCAAAGAAGGAGAAGAACATGGTTCGATAGAAGCACAAAATTAAATGTGCATAACCATACATAGAAAAACTAATAACCTACAATCATTACAATAGGTTATCATGTGGGGCGGTGACGATGGCGGCGAGCGATGGCGAGGCGCGGGTGGTGGAGGGGGGGGGGGGGGGGGGGGGGGGGAAGGTGGTCATAGGTGAACGCGCGCAGTACCGTGCAGCAGGTTCGCACGTCCTCTCAGCTCCGTGATTTCTTCTAACCTCAGCGCCGGTGGCAATCGCGATCTAGTGTCGTCTCCTTCCCTCCTTCCGTCACGATCAAGGTCAATCTGGCTGACATTCACAGCTTAGTTGCCAAACTCGCGAGCAAATCTTAGCACTGTTCTCGCACTGGTTTCTGTATATTTCACTTCGGTATCCTGTTGGCACCGACCCAGTCCGGTGTTTTGTACCGATCACCTTCACTGATCAATTTTCCGACCGATGCACCACAAGGGGAGCGGCGGGTTTATAATAATAAATACGAGATATTGTTCGTCTTCTTCTACGAGCTCCTGAAAACTATTTTTGTGGTCAGCCAGAAAGCGATGGAGAACGTACTGACCGTAGTTTCCAGTTTCTTCTTTTCTTCACTGAAAGAAATGTTTCTACTCTCTGTTTACTGTGCTGGGAAAGAACCAGAGCTCCAAGCCCTAATAGAAAGCACTGAAGCTCAAATAGTTATAGGTACCGAAAGCTGGATAAAGCTGGAAATAACTTCAGCCGAATTTTTTTCAAACGACCAAACATTGTTCAGGAAAGATAGATTAAATACAGTTGGTGGTGGAGTATTTATTGCTGTCAGAAGTAGTTTACCTTGTAGTGAAATTGAATTAGACAATTCCTGCGAAATAGTGTGGGTAGACATTATACCTAACAATCGGACTAAACTATTAATTGGATCGTTTACCGACCCCCGACTCAGAAGATATAGTTGCTGAACACTTCAAAGAATACTTGAGTCTCATTTCAAATAGGTACCCCACTCAACTATAGTTGGTGGCGACTTCAATACTGGAGAAATTATACTTTTAAAGCCGGCGCCAGAATAAAACGTCATTCGAAATTGTACTGAATACTTTCTCAGAAAATTATTTTGAAGAATTAGTTCATGAGCACACTCGAAGCGTAAATGGTTGCGAAAGCATACTTGACCTCTTAGCAACAAATAATCCTGGACAAATAGGGAGTATCATGACTACAGGGATAGTGACCACAAGGCAGTTGCTGTTAGGCTGAATACCGTAACACCCACAACAATAAAAAAGAAACGCAAAGTACATCTATTTAAAAAAAGCTGATAAAATGCTCTCAACGCCTTTTTAAGAGACAGTCTCCATTCCTTCCGATCTGATCACGTAAGAGTAGAAAAGATGTGGAATGATTTCAAAGAGATAGTATCGACGGCAACTGAGAGATATATACCACATAAATTAATAAGTGATGGTACTGATCCCCCATGGTACACAAAACGGGTCAGATCGCTATTGCAGAAGCAACGAAAAAAGCACGCCAAATTTAAAATAACGCAAAATCCCCAAGATTGGCAAAGTTTTGCAGAAGTTCGAAATACAGCGTGTGCTTCTATGCGAGATGCTTTTAATAATTTCCATAACGAAACTCTGTCTCGGAATCTGGCAGAAAACCCAAAGAGATTCTGGTCATATATAAAGCACACCAGTGGCAAGACGCAATCAATACCCTCACTGCGAGATAACAACGGTGAAGTCACTGATGACAGTGCCACTAAAGCAGAGTTATTAAACACGGTTTTCGGAAACTCCTTCACCAAAGAAGACGAAGTAAATATTCTTGAATTCCAATCAGGAGCAACTGCGAAGATGAGAAACACAGAAGTGTATATCCTCGGTATAGCAAAGCAGCTTAAATCACTTAATAAAGCCAAGGCCTCCGGTCCAGATTGTATACCAGTCAGGTTCCTTTCAGAGTATGCTGATACAATAGCTCCATATTTAGCAGTTATATACAATCGCTCGCTCACAGAAAGTTCCGTACCTAAAGACTGGAAATTGCTCAAGTCACACTAATACCCAAGGGAATAGGACTAATCCACTGAATTACAGGCCCATATCACTAAAGTCGATTTGCAATCGGGTTTTGGAACATATACTGTGTTCGAACATTGTGAATTATCTCGAAGAGAACGATCTATTGACACGAAGTCAGCACGGATTCAGGAAACATCCTTCTTATGAAATACAACTAGCTCTTTATACTCATGATGTAATGAGTGCTATTGGCAGGGGATGTCAGATTGATTCAACATTTTTAGATTTCTAGAAGGCTTTCGAGACCATTCCTCACAAGCGTCTCCTAACCAAACTGCGTGTATATGGAATATCGCCTCAGTTGTGCGAATGGATTCGTGATTTTCTGTCTGAAAGGTCACAGTTCGTAGTTGTAGACGGAAAGTCATAGAGTAAAAGAGAAGTAATATCCGGCGTTCCCCAAGGAAGTGTTACAGGTCTCTTCTGTTCCTGATCTATATTAACGACGTAGGAGACAATCTGAGTAGCACTCTCAGATTATTTGCAGATGATGCTGTCCTTTACCGTCTTGTCAAGTCATCAGATGACCAAAACGAATTGCAAAATGATTTAGATACGATATCTGTGTGGTGCGAGAAGTGGCAATTGACCATGAAGAAAAGTGTGAAATTATTCACATGAGTACTAAAAGAAATCCGCTAAATTTGGATTACGCGATAAGTCATACAAATCTGAAGACTGAAAACTCAACTAAATACTTAGGGACTACAATTACAAATAACCTAAATTGGAACGATCACATAGATAAAGTTGTGGTAGAGCAAATCAAAGACTGCGATTCATTGGCAGAACACTTACAAGGTGCAGCAGATCTACTAAAGAGACTGGTTACACCACGCTTGTCCGCCCTATTCTGGAAGATTGCCGTGGGGTGTGGGATCCGCATCAGGTGGGACTGACGGATGACATCGAAAAAGTTCAAAGAAGGGCGGCTCGTTTTGTATTATCTCGAAACAGGAGAGATAGTGCCACAGACATGATACGTGAATTGGAGCGGCAATCATTAAAACAAAGGCGTTTTTTGTTTCGACGGGATCTTCTCATGAAATTTCAATCGCCAGTTTTCTCCTCTGATTGCGAAAACATTCTGTTGGCACCCACCTACATATGGAGGAACGATCATCACGATAAAATAAGAGAAATCGGGGCACACACAGAAAAATTTAAGTGCTCTTTTTCCCGCGCACCGTTCGAGAGTGGACAGCTTGAAGGTGGTGCATTGAACCCTCTGCCAGGCACTTAATTGTGAATAGCGGAGTAATCACGTAGATGTAGACGTAGATGTACTCAGCGGGACCAGAAACAATAATTATAAATAAAAGTTCTGAGTTCTATCTGATTCAATAATATTTAAGAAAACACAGTAATATTCGCACAACACAGTAATATTCTTTATATTAATAATATTGTCTCTGTCATAAACAGCACTATGAGCAGCTCAGAGGCGACCTCAATGGTAAGTTCCCAATAGGTGGTCTTTCACCGTGACCAATCCATTCTGTTGTTACTGCTCCTCTACCGGCTCGCGCCGTTTTACACTGGTGGGTCTGTCTCCCGTGACATTTAATGGTCAGTTCCGGAATACTGCTGTGATAATAAACACAAGGCATTGATGATTGCTACATCCATTACCTTTCCTACAATGTAAAGGACTATCTTCTTCTGTGACTCTTGCGTGTGTATGTACGTGACATCTGGTCAAGGCTTTTTTATGATCAACAATTGTGGCACTGTGGTGCAGAGAATTTAGCAGTATGACAGTTTCGTTCTTTTTGGATACATAAATTACAATTATAAAATTGTCGCTGGAACCAAGTGATGAGGATAAAACTTCCATATACTTGGAAACTACTATTTCTGATGGAATTTCCTTTCGGTTTAGTCTCAAAGTTCCCACTGCTGTGATCATTTTATGCAGTAGTGCCTCAAATAACGGAACACTTGCAAACAGATTATCCATTGTGGTATGTATTAATAGCCCTCTCAATGTTTTGTTAATGTCTTTGCTCTAATAACAGCAATTCCGTTTTGTTTTGTCCGACCAGGAACTTTATCTTTTCTCTGGCGTATGAATTCAAAAAAGCGCAATTCTGTATTTCCCTGATTTGATGGGCACATACTGAATAAACTTTCAACAGCTTCTGAAGGCGACTAATTGTTCATCAGTTGCTAAGTTTCATCGGGATGCATACCTTGTAAGCAGCTTTCTACGATCACTTTGGCTCCTGGCGTCTCTAAACCGTTTGCCATCGAATCTCACTCTCTTCGTGTATCTTCAAATCTGTTATCCGAAAATGTATCCAAACAGGTAGGATTGGAGTAGTTATCGTGAAATAGCTCTCTGAGCTGCATGTCACAGTTTCTACCTACACCAGCAATAACTAGAAGTCCAAAAACGCATTCATTCCTCAGATACGATATTCTGTCTATTTTCTTCTTGATACTAGTAACTCACCTACCTTCTAAATTTTCCGATGACATTGTAATTCTGTCAGAGACAGCAAAGGACCTGGAAGAGCAGTTGAATGGAATGGACAGTGTCCTGAAAGAAGGATACAAGAGGAACATCAACTAAAGCAAAACGAGAATATTGGAATGTAGTCGAATTAAGTCAGGTGATGCTGAGGAAATTAGATTAGGAAATGAGACACTTAAAGTAGTAGATGAGTTTTGCTATTTGGGGAGCAAAATAACTGATGGTGGTCGAAGTAGAGAGGATATAAAATGTAGACTGGCAATGGCAAGGAAAACGTTTCTGAAGAAGAGAAAGTTGTTAACATCGAGTATAGATTTAAGTGTCAGGAAGTCTTTTCTGACAGTATTTGATGGAGCGTAGCCATGTATGGAAGTGAGACATGGACGATAAATAGTTTAGACAAGAAGAGAATAGAAGCTTTTGAAATGCGGTGCTACATAAGAAAGCTGAAGAATAGATCGGTAGATCACGTAACTGATGAGGAGGTATTAAATAGAATTGGGGAGAAGAGAAATTTGTGGCAAAACTTAACTAGAAGAAAGGATCGGTTTGTAGGACACGTTCTGAGGCATCAAGGGATCACCAATTTAGTACTAGAGGGAAGCGTGGAGGGTAAAAATCGTAGAGGGAGACCAAAGGATGAATTCACTAAGCAGATTCAGAAGGATGTAGGTTGCAGTAGTTACTCGGAGATGAAGAAGCTTGCACAAGATAGAGTAGGATGGAGAGCTGCATCTAACCAGTCTCTGGACTGAAGACCACGACAACAACACTAAATTAGTACAATGTACAATCTCTTCTAACGTTCTTCGCGACGTAAGTGTACCATCCGATCTTGTAAGTGACAGTTACAGTACTTCTTACTGGAACAGGTGATATTTTCACGAAATTTTGCACTCTAAATCTGCCGACTGGTGGCGGTGTTATACTTAATTGAATTCCATCCCATCGATAAAGAAATCAAGACTTCTGTAATCTATCTCTCATGAGTCTTCACTCCTTCCATCACTTGGGATGCTAGAAAAAGAGGACTCATTGTGCTGGGTAGCAACAGTATCTGAAGCGCTGTGGTCTTGCGGATCAGAGAGAGCTTCATATACAAGCCATTCGGAAGCTGTTGATTCAAAATATGGATCACTTGTGCTGATTTCTGATAATGTTCTTTTGCTTATGGCAGATAAAATGGAATCAGTGCAGTAAGTACAGGATAAAAGTATGTTGCATAATTATTCTGTTTGGTAAAGTAAATTTATGATCACCTGAAATAATCTTGGTGTGAAGAACTACTTATCTTCCAAAATAATACTGGGTTATATCTTTCACAGTACTTCTGACTTCTCGAGAACACACACTAAAATTAAGAATTTTTAAGACTTTTATTGATGAAATGATAGGTTCTCTGGTCCAAAAAAACCACTGTTATGCATCCAAGGATTAAGTAGTCCAGCTTAACTCTCAGCCATTCTGCGACACCTGGTTCATTGCCAGTCGGCGGCTTTCCTGGTCTATGGGTTCACGGATTCATTACTGGACGCGTGACGTACAGATGGTGACATCCCATTACATCGTTGACACTGACGCAGAGTTCTGAGAGACGAATCAGATGTCATCAGGAAGCAACCTCGTGTTTTTTGTCCGCGAGTTACATCGTGTAGGTCCCGTCAAGATAAATGGTACCGTCACATTTCTTCCTGTCTACGTTTCACAACTTAAGTGGGCATTTCCACTATTAAACGGCACCAGTTCAAAAAGTTCCTTGTAAGAAACTGTTCGTCGGAAGCTGCTACTTTCTTTTTTTTATTTGCAAGCAAAACATAACCAAAGGCTTAGAGAAGTTAAATATATAAAATTAAAGTCTAGCATCTAATTCATGCAGTACTAATATCGGAAAAGGAGGAGTTGTTACATACATTAAGACAGAACACAATTCAAAAACTATGAAACCAGTAGACTTTTAGTAACCAGCACACAAAGTGTGTGCTCTGTTCACTCCCCTTTTCTGTGACATGTTGTCCCAATTATTTTAATTTCAAGTTCTATTGTATGTCTTTACACACAGAATAAAACTATGAATTTAGTTGAAAATATTTACGTAATAATACAATGCACGACAGCGTGCAACCAGCCATAACATACAACATACTATTTCAATCAATAAAAATAAGGGGAATTATGACGTCAAAAACCTAAAACCGACATCCACCATGACAGTTGTCCCAAAACATTACCTTCAGGTCTTTTGTTTGTTTCGTGCGGTAAAAAGTGTTTGATCAAAAATGTCAGTGTTCGTCGTTTACAAGTGAGCTGCTCGTTTCAGTCGTCCTTTGTTGGAAAGCGTTTCGTCACTTGTTTAAAATACAGATTTCCTAGAAGAAAGAAAACGAATAGCAAATGAATAATGAAAGAATAAAATGAAAGCTGCCTGCGGTAATATGCTTCATTGGTTGAAATATTAGGAAGCGAAACTTTTTCTGGTAATTCATGCAGATTGTTTTCTTAACGACAGATTATTTTATTTTTGCACATCAACCGTTCGGAACGTTTAATCTCGCGAAATTTACCTACTTCTTCTTACACAGCTCATTTTAAATCGTTAGATGTTTCTGCGTATTCAGTTTTCGTACCTGAGTTGCGTCTTTCTCGTTGTTTATCTGTAAACCAAGTTTAGAACAGTCAATTCTGGGGTACCCAAAACTTATATTTTAATTATTCACAAAAATCAGTCGATACTATACATATGACACAGGGCCTGGATGGTATTTCTGTGAATATAACAGTCGTAACTTTAGGATATTGATTTCTTCTGGTAAATGCTACCATGAATGCTACGAGGGCGGATCAAATATAAACGGAAGTTTATTTTTTATTTAAATTCATTTATTGAAAAACTCAAGGTAATTATAATTTATTTTTCCACATAGCCTCCTGCTTTGGAAATGCGTTTGCCCCAGCGTATGGGCAGCTTTTTGATGCCCTCATCATGAAAAGAATTGGGGCGTGTCGCTAGCCACATGCGCACGATGTCTTCCACACTCCCATCATCTTCAAATCGTGGCCCTCCTAGAGCTTCTTTAAGCGGTCCGAACAAATGGAAACCGCAGGGCGATAAGTCCGGGCTGCAAGGAGGATGATCAAGTGCAGTCCAGTGCATTTCCTGTAGCTTGAAGACAGTTAGAGCTGCAGTATGGGGTCGCGCATTGCCGTGGAGGATGATGACCTGTCAAATCGATTACTCTCGTCTTTTGCGGCGATATGCAACTCTCAGCAGTTCGCGGTAGTTAGCAGGATTGATTGTGCGTCGCTCATGCAAAAAATCAATAAGCAAAACGCCTCGCTGATGGAAAAAAACGGTTGAAAGAGCCTTGCTAGCTGACAGTTGCATCTTGGCTTTCACTGGTGCTGCCTCCCCTTTCCTCCGCCACCCCTTACTGGCTTGTTTGGATTCTGGAGTATAGTGGTGAACCCATGTTTCGCCGCTGGTGACGATCCGACTCAAAAATGCATCACCTTCTTCCGCAAACATTGCTGTAAGCCTCTGACGGATATCCAAACGTCTCAACTTCAGATTTTCGGCCAAAAGTTTAGGGACCCATCTGGAACACACTTTACGGAATTGTGGGTAGTTTGTTATGATTGCTTGACAGCTCCCATAACTGATTCCGACTTTTTGTGCAATTTCTGATACTATCGCCCGTCGATCGTCGTCAATAATGTCTTTTAAACCGCACGAATGTTTTTGTCTGTAATGCCGGTGCGAGAACGGCGACCGTGTTGCTGATTTTCCACACGTTCTTATCCTTCCTTGAACTTCTTATGCCTGGCAAACACACGTGTCCTTGATAATGTTTTATCACCGAACTGTGGAGTCAATCTTTGGCAAATTTCCGCCGCTGTAACTCCTTCACGAGCAAGAAATTTGATAATTATGCATTGTGCAATGTAGTGGTGCACCTGTCGCTCAGACATCGTGAGCGTTACTGACGAAACGGCGGGAAATATCTAGCAGCACGCTCTCCTCACTTCTAACTGTCCCGCCTAAGCATAGCACAAGCGCGGGGCCAGTCCTACCAACTGTTGATGTTCAGGAACAAAAATCCCGTTTATATTTAATCCCCTCTCGTATAATGTGATTTGCGGTCTCTCAGTGACTGTAGATGTTGATGCACTTTAGATACGGTTCACCCTTTACGTCTGTATGGTCTAGTGTTATGTTTTCCTCTGGTCGCCACAGGTGCTTTCCCTGTAGCAACCACTGCCTTTTTACAAGAACGTTGGTTGACATACCTCAACATGACGTAATTGTCCATCTCTTAATGCGCACCTTATAGACATAGTAAAAATCGTGACACGCAGTTTCATCTGGACTTTTCTTTGGTGTTCCTCTCATCACAGGATTTTCACTCATAACACCAGTTTTTTGTATCATAGGAAGCCATTTGATTGAATACCTTCATTAAACTATTCCCTTCTATAAATGGAACAATCTGAAAACATCTCAATCTAAAGTACAGGGTTATTACAAATGATTGAAGCGATTTCACAGCTCTACAATAACTTTATTATTTCAGATATTTTCACAATGCTTTGCACACACATACAAAAACCCAAAAAGTTTTTTAGGCATTCACAAATGTTCGATATGTGCCCCTTTAGTGATTCGGCAGACATCAAGCCGATAATCAAGTTCCTCCCACACTCGGCGCAGCATGTCCCCATCAATGAGTTCGAAAGCATTGTTGATGCTAGCTCGCAGTTCTAGCACGTTTCTTGGTAGAGGAGGTTTAAACACTGAATCTTTCACATAACCCCACAGAAAGAAATCGCATGGGGTTAAGTCGGGAGGGCGTGGAGGCCATGACATGAATTGCTGATCATGATCTCCACCACGACCGATCCATCGGTTTCCAATCTCCTGTTTAAGAAATGCCGAACATCGTGATGGAAGTGCGGTGGAACACCATCCTGTTGAAAGATGAATTCGGCGCTGTCGGTCTCCAGTTGTGGCATGAGCCAATTTTCCGGCATGTCCAGATACACGTGTCCTGTAACGTTTTTTTCGCAGAAGAAAAAGGGGCCGTAAACTTTAAACCGTGAGATTGCACAAAACACGTTAACTTTTGGTGAATTGCGAATTTGCTGCACGAATGAGTGAGGATTCTCTACCGCCCAGATTGGCACATTATGTCTGTTCACTTCACCATTAAGAAAAAATGTTGCTTCATCACTGAAAACAAGTTTCGCACTGAACGCATCCTCTTCCATGAGCTGTTGCAACCGCGCCGAAAATTCAAAGCGTTTGACTTTGTCATCGGGTGTCAGGGCTTGTAGCAATTGTAAACGGTAAGGCTTCTGCTTTAGCCTTTTCCGTAAGATTTTCCAAACCGTCGGCTGTGGTACGTTTAGCTCCCTGCTTGCTTTATTCGTCGACTTCTGCGGGCTACGAGTGAAACTTGCCTGCACGCGTTCAACCGTTTCATTGCTCACTGCAGGCCGACCCGTTGATTTCCCCTTACAGAGGCATCCAGAAGCTTTAAACTGCGCATTCCATCGCTGAATGGAGTTAGCAGTTGGTGGATCTTTGTTGAACTTCGTCCTGAAGTGTCGTTGCACTGTTATGACTGACTGATGTGAGTGCATTTCAAGCACGACATGCGCTTTCTCGGCTCCTGTCGCCATTTTGTCTCACTGCGCTCTCGAGCACTCTGGCGGCAGAAACCTGAAGTGCGGCTTCAGCCGAACAAAACTTTATGAGTTTTTCTACGTATCTGTAGTGTGTCATGACCATATGTCAATAAATGGAGCTACAGTGAATTTATGAAATCGCTTCAATCATTTGTAATAGCCCTGTACTTACAATCGTCACCTTTAACATGACTCATGGCCCACAAGAGTTTTCGAAAAATCAGAAAAACGACCCAAATCTTTTCTTTTCCTTGTACCTGTATTCTGCACAAATCTGGAATCTTTATCTTGTTTCTCCGACATTTCTGATGTCTTCACTTCACTTAGCAAATAATTTTACACGCAATCTCGATAACAGCAATACAAGAATGTTTCCGCTCAACTTAACGAGAAAAACTTCTTTTCCAGCCTACTATGGATGCACATTGTGTGCCGACCGAAGTGGCCGAGCGGTTCTAGGCGCTACAGTCTGAAACCGCGCGACCGCTGCGCTCGCAGGTTCGAGTCCTGCCTCGGGCATGGATGTGTGTGATGACCTTAGGTTAGTCAGGTTTAAGTAGTTCTAAGTTCTAGGGGACTGATGACCTCAGACGTTAAGTCCCATAGTGCTCAGAGCCATTTGAACCATTTTGCACATTGTGTAGCAATTATATACCTGTCTTTGCTTTACACTGAGATGACAGAAGTCATGGGATAATGATATGCACGTATACAGCTGGCAGTAGTATTAGGTATGTTGTTATTGTTGTGGTCTTCAGTCCAGAGACTGATTTGATGCAGCTCTCCATGCTACTCTATTCTATGCAAGCTTCTTCATCTCCCAGCACCTACTGCATCCTACATCCTTCTGAATCTGCTTAGTGTATTCATCTCTTGGTCTCCCTCTACGATTTTTACCCTCCACACTGCCCTCCAATACTAAATTGGTGATACTTTGATGCCTCAGAACATGTCCTACCAACCGATCCCTTCTTCTAGTCAAGTTGGGCCACAAATTTCTCTTCTCCCCAATTCTGTTCAATACCTCCTCATCAGTTACGTGATCTACCCATCTATTTTTCAGCTTTCTTCTGTAGCACCGCATTTCAAAAGCTTCTATTCTCTTCTTGTCTAAACTATTTATCATCCATGTTTCATTTCCATACATGGCTACACTCCATACAAATACTTTCAGAAACGACTTCCTGACACTTAAATCTATACTCGATATTAACAAATTTCTCCTCTTCAGAAACGCTTTCCTTGCCATTGTCAGTCTACATTTTATATCCTCTCTGCTTCGACGATCATCAGTTATTTTGCTCCCCAAATAGCAAAACTCATTTACTACTTTAAGTGTCTCATTTCCTAATCTAATTCCCGCAGCATCATTCGATTTAATTCGACTACATTCCATTTTGCTTTTGTTGATGTTCATCTTATATCTTCCTTTCAAGATACTGTCCATTCCGTTCAACTCCTCTTCCAGGTCCTTTGCTGTCTCTGACAGAATTACAGTGTCGTCGGGGAACCTCAAAGTTTTTATTTTTGTTCTCCATGGATTTTAATTTCTATTCCGAATTTTTCTTCTGTTTCCTTTACTGCTTGCTCAATATACAGATTGAATAATATCGGGGATAGGCTACAACCCTGTCTCACTCGCTTCCCAACCACTGCTTCCGGTTCATGTCCCTCGACTCTTTTAACTGCCATATGGTTTCTGTACAAATTGTAAATAGCCTTTCGCTCCCTGTATTTTACCCCCGCCACCTTCAGAATTTGAAAGAGAGTATTCCAGTCAACATTGTCTAAAGCTTTCTCTAAGTCTACAAATTCTAGAAACGTATGTTTGCCTTTCCTTAATATATTTTCTAAGATAAGTCGTAGGGTCAGTATTGCCTCACGTGTTCCAACATTTCTACGGAATCCAAACTGATCTTCTCCGAGGTCGGCTTCTACCAGTTTTTCCATTCGTCTCTAAAGAATTCGTGTTAGTATTTTGCAGCCGTATTAGGTATATTAGGTATAAAAGGAGAGTGCATTGGCGGAGCTAACATTTGTGCTCAGGTAATTCATATGAAAAGTTTTCTGAACGCGATTATGGTCGTACGACAGGAATTACAGACTTTGAATTCGGAATGATAGTTGGAGCTAGGTACTCGGGACATCCATTTCGGATATCGTTATGGAATTCAATAACCCGAAATCCAGAGCGTTAAGAGTATGCTAAGAGTACCAAATTTTGGACATTACCTCTCACGAGGGACAACGCAATGGCCTACAGCCTCCACTTAACGACCGATAGCAGCAGTGTTTATGTAGAGATGTCAGTGCTAACAGACAAGCAGCACTGTGAGACATCAGTTTGGGACTTGCGACGCACTTATCCGTTAGGACAGTGCGGCGAAATTTAGCGTGAATGGGATGTGGCTACAGACAACTGACGTGTCTTTGCTCACGACATTGCCTGCAGCGCCTCTCCTGGATTGTGAATATATCGTTTGGACCCTACGTGACTGGAAAACTATGGTCTGGTCAGATTAGTCGCGATTTCCGTTGGTAAGAGCTACTTTTGGGATTCTATTATGGCGCATACTCCATGAAGCCATGCAACCAGGTTGTCAAGAAGGCACCATGCAAGCTGGTGGTGGCTCCATAATGGTGTAGGTTGTGTTTGTATGGAATGGACTGGGGCCTCCTGGTCCAGTTGAACCGATCATTGACTGGAAATGGTTATGTTCAGCTACTTGGAAACCATGTGCAGCCGTTCATGGACTTCATGTTCCCAAATAGCGGTGGACTTTTTATGTATGACAATGCGGCGTGTCACCGGGCCACAGTTGTTCGTAGTTGGTTTGAAGAACATTCTGGACAATTCGACCGAATGATTTGGCCGCCCAGATGACCCGACAAGAATCCCACGAACACATATGGGACATAATCGAGCGGTCAGTTTGTACACAAAATCCTGCGCCGGCAACACTTTCGCAATTATAGGTGGTTATAGAGGCAGCATGGCTCAATATTTCTGCAGGGTCTTCTAGCGACTTGTTGAGTCCTTGCCAAATCGAGTTGCTGCATTACGCTGGGCAAAAGGAAGTCCAGTACGGTATTAGGAGGTATACCACGACGTTTGTCACCTAAGCATTGTAACAGATCGCACATCGTTTACAACGTGTAGGCGACTGGCAAGTAATGTTGGAAAACCAGTAGCATGAAGCTACAGCGTTGTAAGATGAAACATAAAAGGAGAAGAGCTCTAAGTAGAAAATGGACCCTGATCGTTCTTCCTCATCACCGAGTAGACCTTGATCGTTTTTCTCAGTTACATCAATACTTTGGCATATGAGGCGTCCAGAAGCAAACTGCAGTGAGTGCTCTAGAACATTTTTTTTTCAGGAAACGCAAAAAACTTCTTACTTACTTCATATGGCAGATATTCGAAATTACTTTTCATCATAGATTTATGCTTTCCTAACGAGTATATTTACGACAATCCCTGAAATATTCGGCTTTTATTTTGCTAGTTATTACCTAAAACAATTTGGATTCACCGAGTTTTGCCTCTGTTCCCAGGGATCTACAGAGTTATGCTTCTGTAGAGGTCGATGTGCATATATTATCATTACATAAAAATAAAAAGACACCTTAATGCTGTTACAAAAGATTTAATGACTAAAACTGAATGTGATTACAAATTATGTGACATTAAATAATAGTTCGAAAGTAGTTAATACAAAGTATGTGACATTAAACAATAGTTTGCAAGTAGTTAATATGTCACAAGCTTTTAAGTCCTGTCCAGTCCCCTCTAAATTACACTGGCAACTCATTGTCCTCTGGATGAATTTCAAATTCTTAATCTCCATCTGCATTGTTCCCAGCTGTCTGACAAGGGAAAACATTCTTGTAGAAAGCAGGATTTTCGTTTTCTTCCCAAGTGTGCCCGAAATGCTTTTTGAGCAGGGAATCAACATCCCTCACTTTAGCTTCCTATAAGGCTTTTCCAATTCTGATAACGTTGGCTCCATGGACGAGTAGGCTTTGCCTCGTCTGCATATCCCTCTTCCTTCACCAGCGTCCATTCTATACGCCACTTCACCTCTTACCAGTGCGTTTCTTTGTTTACTTCTGGTGATCACAATTCGTTTCACAGGGGCAAATCTAAAGTGCCGTTGACGAGGTGGCTTAATGACATCAGCAACTGCATCCTTCCAACACAGATTGTTGACATCTACTCCTAAATGTAAAACTATTCCGTGATCCTGAGACACTTCACTGTACTTACTCGATGAGGTAATTTTGACTTCAGACCTGAGAACCTTTTCTATTCGGCCAAAAATTATATCGGGTGGTAGAAACGAATGTCCAACCATTGGATAGAATATCTTCACTCGTTTCACGTTGACAGGAGCTTCTTGTGTTAGCCAATAGCACGGCATATCCAACGTCGTCTGGTTTTTGTTTTGCCCTCCACAACTGTCTGACATCAGTCGAATGGTATGATTGTCAGGTAGGTCTGTAGATGTTAACCTGTGATGTACACAAGACACAATTTCATTGGATCCCTTTGCAAAGTCTGTTTCTTTCTATGTGTATATAAATGTGTTCTCCTTGTTTTGCCATGAACCAGATGGTCCGTGACAGATTTTAAAATTAAACACGTACATTTGACGTCTATAATAAGATCTTTGATCTTGCAGTGGAAGGTTTTCCGGGAGTCAAATGTCAGGGTTATTTCACCACAGTCCTCAACTTTCAGTATGTCATAAAAAGCATTTGTCTTAGCTTTGTGTAAAGGAAGTTGTGTTGTCAATTCTTCTTTCTTCACCTCATCTCCAGTTGTTCGTGTTAGTTGCTGTATTTGCGAAACTGATATTATAATCAGATACAAAAATAGATCTGAAAAACTCGTGCGTAACTTTAACCTCAGTTTTCTCTGGTTCCGCATTAAACATTTACCAAAGCTTTGCAATCGATAATTCACTGGATATAAAGAATCTACTGATGTTTTTTCCACGTCAGTAGCGTGATTGCTCTGGTTTCAGCTTCTCAGTAAACTCCTTAACCGCATCTCGTTTTCCTTGATAAATATTCGCCATTCGGTCTCCACCTCGTCTTTCAATTGGAGCTTCTCCTGACTGTAAGTACCTTCTACAGACTCTTTGTATTCTCGCTGTTGATATGCTAAGAACACTAGTAAACATCTTTTGGCACACGCGCAGTTGCTGAGTTTGGTTTGCTGCTTTCAGATGGGGCAAATAGTATCTGATTGAAGTATTTATGTTTTTCCTGGAACCTGCTGCTTCAATCCAACGCCTTCTCGGAGATTCGACTTATGTGTGTATAATTATAAACTCGTCCTGTTTAATTTTGTCTGCAACTTTATAAAAGGCCTGATGTGATCTCCTTGTATCCTGCATTGATACTCTTGCACACTGGTATACCGATGAAGCTTCTTGCTTGCAATGGGAACCCACTTGCGGAATATCTACCAAAGAACAGTACTAATAAGGAGAAAGCTAGGATAATGCACTAAAAAATCATATACTGTAGTACGTTTTCCTAAACAAATGACTATAAAATCAATGATGCACTGTTCATTCAAGGAAATCGTTCCTGACTTCAGCCATATGAAATGACCATAATTTATATTAACATAAACCTAAAACATCACAGTGTAACTTACTGTTTACAGAAATGTTGGTAATGAAGTTCTTATTATTTCCATGCAGTGAAATAGCACAAAATACTAGGGGTTGAGGACTAAATCTTACCTCATGCGTTTTGCTTTGTTCCTCTTCCAGTACATGTATTACATCTGTAACATTCATGATTATGGAGGAAATGATAAAGCACTCTTCGTATTTTATCCAACAACATTACCACAAACGCTCTCCATGCACTCACAAACAAGCCAAGCCAAGAAAAACGCGCCAATATGGCTAGGTAACAGTTGACGTGCTACTGTTTTTTATTTCACATTAGTTTGCAGTAGGGAGAACTTGACAAATTGCCACCCATAGGCTCAAAAGTAAAGTTTATGAAGTAATAAGCTGGGAAGGCTGTATTATTCGGACAAAATACATAATGTGTACAAAGCGAGTTTTTGCATCTTCAAACCTTTTTAATAATGGCGCATGCTAAGGATACACCAAGTTCTGCTTCTTTATCATACAATGGATTCACTCAGTTTTGCTTTGCAACCAGAAGTGGAAAGACAGAGTTTTGCATCTGTAGACGGTTTTCGAGGTACGATAGATGGCTGCACAGAGAACAAAATGGTGGCACCAACTCATTTTCGAGAAAAAGTGGATTTACAGCAGTTTGAATCTGGACGCCTCATATATCTTCGAGCGGCTTGAACGTTTTTACAAAAAACAAACCTTGCCACATTATAGTACTTCCATTCCCCCATAAGACAGCTTTTTGAACTAAACTTTAAATTTTGATGGACCTTGATCGCTATTCCCGTATACTCTTCATATATATACGTAATATTTCTTATTATGCACACTTATGTTCGTGATTGTACCTGACAAATACATTGTACCAAATTTGGTCTGCTCTTTGAAGGATGATTGAATAATACCATCTGAACTGCCTACTAGTGACATTTATTGAATCGCAAATTGGTGGAACATGCGTTCAAAAACGAATTGATTGGTTTTTGGCATTAAGGGCCGTACACCCAGTGACATGTCATAGATAATATTTGAAAGAGAGAAGACATGTAAACTACAGTGACACTGACGTACTGATAATCTAATAAAACAGGAACTCAGGCCTGCATCGACGTATACCTCCATGCAGTTCAGTTCCATCGACATTTCAAGAATCTGGTGCGTCCACTAGTCATAATGGCATGTCTTGCTTACTATTTTGTTCATTGCGCAAACTTTTTACACAAAGAAGTACCAGGTGTAGAAGAAGTATGAAACCGGAATTTCCCTATAGATGGTGCTAACCGTCAGTATATGGCCCGTGCCTGACCGCGTCTGCAGCACCATCTTGCTTCCTGTTCAACGGTTGACGACGAATGTCAACACACAGTTAGCTAAGTTCCATACATCGGTATCTGTTTCAAACCCGTAAACATGTCGAGTTTTGTGCCTACGAACTACAATTAGCGGGCAGCATTGGTTTTCTGTTGTCATTTGAAGAAAACTGCTGCAGCATCGCATCGAATGTTTGTCGAAGCTTTCGGCGAACATTCTCCTGGGAAAACACAGTGTTTTGAGTGGTTCAAAAAATTTAAAAGTGGTGATTTTGACGTGAGAAACGACAAGTGCGGGAAACCACCGAAAAAGTTCGAAGAAAACGAATTGCACGCCTCGTCGGATGAAGATGATACTCAAACTCAACAGGAACTCGTGGAACAATTGACTGTAACGCAGAAAGCCTTTCCTCCTCGGTTAAAGGCAATGTGAAAGGTGCAGAAAGTGGAAAAATGAGTTCAGGGAAATGATCGAGGCGTTCATTTGGGAAATACTAGGATATGCGGCTTATTCTCCAGACTTGGCTCCGTCAGTTTACCATCTGTTTGCATCACTGGGACACGCTCTCGCTGAACAACGCTTCAGTTCGTATGAAGATGTCCGAAAATGGCTCGCTGATTGGTTCGCTTCAAAAGAAGAACTGTTTTTCTGGTGTGGCATTCGTAGCCTGCCGGAGAGGAGGGAGAAATGTCTAAATAGCAATGGAGATTGTTTTGAATAAAATATTGTTTGTCAGTTTCAAACAATAGAATGTATAATTATTGAACCAAAATCCTGTTTCATAATTCTACACCTGGTAGGTAGGTTTTCTTGCAAACACGAACATTAAACATGTGACCAGAATGAAATTTTCACTCTGCAGCGGAGTGTGCGCTGATATGAAACTTCCTGGCAGATTAAAACTGTGTGCGGGGCCGTGACTCGAAATCGGGACTTTTGCCTTTCGTGGGCAAGTGCTCTACAAACTGAGCTACCCAAGCACGACTCACAGCCCATCCTCACAGCTTTAATTCCACCAGTACCTCGTCTCCTACCTTCCAAACTTCGCAGAAGCCCTCCTGCATTCCTTGCAGAACTAGCACCCCTGGAAGAAAGGATACTGCGGAGACATGGCCTAGTCACAGCCTAGGGGATGTTTCCAGAATGTAATTTTCACTCTACAGCGGAGTGGGGGCTGATATGAAACTTCCTGGCAGATTAAAGCACTGCCCCACGAAAGGCAAAAGTCCCGAGTTCGAGTCTCGGCCCAGCGCACAGTTTTAATCTGCCAGGAAGTTTCATATCAGCCCACACTCCGCTGCAGAGTGAATATCTCATTCTGGAAACATCCCCTAGGCTGTGGCTAAGCCATGTCTCCGCAATATCCTCTCTTCCAGGAGTGCTAGTTCTGCAAGGTATGCAGGAGAGCTTCTGCGAAGTTTGGAAGGTAGGAGACGAGGTACTGGCGGAATTAAAGCTGTGAGGACGGGCTGTGAGTCATGCTTGGGTAGATCAGTTGGTAGAGCACTTGCCTGCGAAAGGCTAAAGTCCCGAGTTCGAGTCTCGGCCCGGCACACAGTTTTAATCTGCCAGGAAGTTTCATTAAACATGTAATTATGATATGAAAGTTGAAAATGTAAGGAGTAAGAGTAAGAACAAAAAGGAAGCCAGTAGTCTCTGTGACGACACACCGTGCAGTCCACTGCAACTACACATGCCTATGGGTGCACACAGGGAAACGCTGATCAGCCTGCTACTAAGAAAAAAGTTCTTGTCAAGGTGCAGCAGTCCCATTACGAATAGAATGTCACGCGGGTGCATGAGCCCTGCAGTCTTTCTCACGCGATTTTACACAAACTACTTATTAATAAAATTGCTTTTTTTGTTACTCTTAGCTTTACATATCAGCGTCATGGTGAAGTGCCCATCATCTCGCTAGACGTTGAACTGCTGTTGAGAGTATGTGGACTGGACGTGGATAGTCAGCCACGATAAAAGCTTATGGATTAATTGTGTTCAGATATGTGTAATTCACTGATTCTGGGTGCCTAGTAATATGTGGGCTTACGTCATAAAGTTTAGTTGTTCTTTTGTATAAAGTGGAAATAAATATGTTCTGGTGCATTGAATGATATTCCAAGAGTAGCATATTTTTTAAATAAGAAGAGAGAGAGAGAGAGAGAGAGAGAGAGCCAGCCAGAGAGTGAAAATTTCCCCTTCCTAGCAGTGAAATCTTCGGAGAAGCGTCCGGTGCTAGCAGAAGACATCGACACTGCAAGAAAGCAGCAGAACCAGCATTCTTCAACAAGTAAGTCCACGGAAACGCTTAAGCTGTATAGAGAGAGCTTAACATTACACCAGGCCACTGCACCCCCTCCATTTTCTGGTACGCTTTGCGAATTTCACATGCCTTTGAACGCCATTTCTGGCGCATTCTCCTTTGTCAGCCACCCCCTTAAACTACTGTACTGCGTTTTACATAAAAATTATGCAAATTAACCTAGTGTTCTGCACTTAACCTGCTGTTCGGTTCCATGACACCCACTTGCGCACACCCTCCCCTTAACTATTGTACCACTAACACCACGTTGATATAAAAAATTTATGCAAATTAATTAAATCAATATTCTTCACATGTATGAAGTAGTTTTTTTTTTAATTCGCAGCATCCTATTGTTCGGTGAAATCAATGGAATATAGCTTAAACAAAAGATCGCTAATAAAAAACACATCCTGCCACCCGACGCCCGATGATGATGTCACTGACTATGCATGTGCCCCGAGGAGTCAGGGTGAACCTGCGGGCCCTGCAAAATGATGACACAGCCATCAGGTGCTGAGCCATGCACAGGTGTCCGTTCAGGTCCCGAAAGCATGAAGCAGCGGCATCCCTTTCATATTTGACTCCTGAGAAATACCTGTCGAAATACTTGTTCACCTAGGCACTGTTGTTGACGCAATGATGCATAGCAGCGGTGCAGGTCCAGCGCCTAGAGGTGTTTCCATAGCAGCTAAAAGGTTCTCAGTGTTATGCCAACGTCACATATTTATGTCAATAACAGCCAAGTCCCCCCTCTGGATGTGCTATAGAAATCTGTTACAATGCTTGCCAGGATAACACAGCCTGCATTGTTCCTAGCGATCCTAACGGGACATGCGAGCTCCATCTAGCTGTGCATGCATGCTTACCTGCCCAGCTTGGCTGACGCATCGCTGTGAAATGTTCATCCCTCTGTCAACATATGTCTCAGAAACATTTAAAGTTCACACCCCTAAAACCCTTCATCATGTCTGTGCACACTCGCAAGAACACCATTAATCATAAACACATTCCTGTTGTTTGGAAAGAGAGCACTGTCTAAGCACAGATGGGCGGAAATCAGAACAACTATGCAAACAGAACTCTAAGCACTATCTTACAGAAGAGTAAATTGGCGGGAATTTACGGTATCCTACAAGTTACTGGCCTGGAGATGTCCTAATGCCACAGTGGTGGATGAGTGACGGCATCCCCGTCAGAGATGGATGGTCTGCTTCAACTTGTCTTTGAACACTTACTTTCTCAGAACTTTCTGTAGATACCTTGTCTCTATCTTGTTCGAATCAGTTTGTAACGCTCCTACGTCCTGGCACAAAGGATGTCTTCTGAATGAATGGAGCATTATGATTGGCTGTTATGGAATTTACCCACCGAATTACTGATACTGCCAGTGTGGGAGCACTGACCATCTTTTTTTTTTTCTTTCTGCAGACTAGACTTTCAGCAGCAAAAACAATTTTTTACAGATCACCATATTGCACCGACAATTAAACACTGAAAAGTGGCCTACAGATCATCAAATACGGAAAGACTCTTACTCAATTACACTGCTCTGCCACTGAGGACAGGAGCTTGAATATTAGAGCATGAAACCTATCTCCAACGCAGTGATATATCACTGTGTATTATGTCGATGTAGTAAACATACAATTCGTATCCTTCACCATACAAAATCACCCCTTTTACATCATTTGTATAGCTATCGAACGCCAGACACTCCTAGATGTACCACGAAGACAGACAGCATAAGCACATGCACTGTAGGTATTGTCCTCACTGCACTAGATATTTCCCGCAAGGTCGGGCGGTCAGCCACTCCCGACACGGGAACAGAGCGCCCTCAATGGACCGAAGTCACTCTCAGAACTGTTGTATAAAGGCTGGGTCGGCTCCCCTCAGCACAAAGACAATACTGTTTCTGGTCCCGACCTGCTTGCTTGCTTGCTTGCTCTTCTACATCCATCTCCAGACTTTGGGATAACAAGAACATACGTAATTTCGCATTGTTTGACAGAATATCAAACCATTTTTTCGATAGTTCTCGATATCAATCACATAGCAAAATTGCTTGCATAGCAGTACTGCTTGCGCAACGTAATTCCAAAGATATAGACTGGAAATTATTTCTCTAGAAACCCTAAACTTTAGCCAGGTGGAGTGTGCTGTAAACCATTGCGTAACTAGAAACTTATCCCGCCTGCAATGACCTTTACGTGAAAACTCGAAAAAAATAGAGAAAACTGATATTTCCACCCGTGAATACCGATGTCGGTGATATAACAGATTCAAAATCATCCCCACAATTTACAAAGTCAACTAGGTGTTTCTTATGTCTAGAGAACTAGCCCGTCTTTCACCTGCTAGACGAGCAAACCACAGTCGATGTCCTCTCAACTAAATAAAGGCGCGAAATGTGCAGCCACACATCCATTTGAATCTTCTCAAATTTCCACACGATCATGAAAGCTGTTCAACACATTCTAAGTATTAGTTCGCTATTTGGCCGTCTAGAGGACGACCTTGTTAAGTCAGCTAGATTCCTATACCCCAACCAGCCTCTCCATTCGGACAGCTCAGGGCACTGGCACGGCACGCCAAGCACGCATAGACAGAATCGTCCTAGGAAAAAAACCGGCCTCATATATATTTTATCCTTGTACTTACAATTAAATATTACGATAGCAGTCTCAATTGGACAACATTCGACAATGAGCGAAGTATTGAAAATACACCTTGCTGACGGCTGTGGCTCTGGAAATAGAACTATCTGTACCATTCTTATGACTTGACATACTCTTCCATTTGCTATCACAGTATTCCATGTCAAATCCATACCTTCCTTACGACTGGACATAGTAGTTTCCTTTGCACATGTCAGAACACACACACATACCTTATAAGTCTGATGCTTATGGTGAACCTATCATGCACCTCCTACTACTAAGTATAATGCTTCGCCAATAACTGATTGCCGGCGATACGAAATAATACTGACTGAAAATCAGTGATGCATGAACATGTCTCATAAGTTTTTTTTGCGAGTGGTACCACTGTATCTTAGAAAGAGCGACGTAATCGTCTTACAAGCCACCAGATGTAAAAAACACTACCATATTACTATCACAAGCGGTCTTGGTTCTACAGGTGCACACAAGTATCCATGTTAAAGCTATACCAGCTTTACAAATCGAGGTATGGCATTACCTCTGAATGGAGTGTTTTTTCCAGACAAATAGTACGACACTGAATATAGACGGTAATCACTGGAGTGTATATTATCAGACCAGCAGTGTGATTACACATCACCGAATTTAGAAAGTGATTTTGCTAAGGAATGTAGTATGAAGCCGGTATTTGCAACTCCCTCATGCCACTGCTAGATATTTCTCCAGTACTTGTATTGCATTCTGTCTCGATGCCATGTCAGAGGTTATGAGCTGTAGGCGATGGTTGATTAAGAGGGAACACAAACAGTAGTAGATGGTGTGCTGATTGCAGTCGTAAGAAATGTACACTAGCTTTTCAGATCTCTAGTGCTACACTTTCGGTAGAAATGATGTTTATGATTTGTAATCAAGTCTTTCTATTCAACCACATACCTGTGTTGGATCCTATGGAGAAGCCACTAGTGAATCATATTTCTGACTCTCTCATATCTCGAAACGAGTCACCTTTCTCGAACCTATCTGCTACTGTAAAATTCCAACATGGTTTTAGGTAGTCCCTATACATCCTGCAACTGCCCTTCGGACTCTGCACGACTATACCTGCAGTTTTGCGCATGTGATCATTCCAATATAAGTTGGAAATGAGTAGAAGTTGGAGAAAGCTTATCTACCACTTTCTGCAACCCGTGTACATAGAAGCAGGCGAAGCTGAGTTACTGCGACAGAACTGTGTTTTGACCATTCAATAGAAAAGAAGCCTGCTCCTGCAACACGAGGTAGTATGAAAGACAGTACGGGAACTGGGGGAAGGACGTTGATTTTGCTGCTGCACTGTGGTGCTTCTCCAAACTACAAACAGGTATACAGGTCCGCGTCCCTCAGGGCCCATTCTATCATCGTTATTCTGTACCATCCACCAGAGAAAAATTACGAACTATAAAAGCTCCACTAACTGCATCCGATGGAGAACTTGGTAAGATTTTTACCACATCTCTCTTCTCCCATAATTCGAAAACAAATACCGCATGTGACGATCCTATTAAATATACGGCTATTGATCCCCTGCTATACATTTTGTTTTTTTTCCCGCCACGACTTCGAGGTCTTTGTCAGGTTCTAAACTTACATTAGCACATAATGATCTATTGCTTCTCACAGAAAATTAGAAGTCACATGGTATAAGTCATGTTGTTACTGCTGCTACCAAAACACACCACACACACTGGATGATTTTAAATAAAAGACAGTTACAACTTAAGGAAACTGGAAGAGTTTGGTGGCGTTGTGGAGAGTTTCCAAACTGCAGTTTGAAAGTGATTGATGACCTCTACATTTTAACTCATCTGTCACAGTGATGGAATAGCTGATGGCTCTGCATTCTGATTCCTCATACTGCAGTCATGTACGGTGCTAGCCATTCCCTCTACCAAAACTCTTTCTCTAACTCAAACAAGGCATGTCAGTCAATCATTATGTGGTAACCAACAGCGTATCAGTGGATGGATTAGATGGAAAAGACACCGTCGATGTATTATAATAATAAGCATCACTGTTGATAGTGCGAACAATTTTAGCAATTTTTCAGTAATTTCAACACCAACCAATGATGCGACAGCATGTTCCCCAATTTCAGTATCATAGCTAAACCTTCCCTTCTCTACTTTGCAAGTATCATTGCGAATGTAGATAGATGACTGTGCAGTACATCCATTCGGGATTGTTAATTTTCGAACACATACATCATTAAAGTATACCAGACAGCACTCTACATATTTCTAACACATCAAGCATAGTGCACAGCTGACGATCTATCCCTATGTGGATGGGATTCACAGAGCATTCTCGCAGTCTTAGGAGAAAAGATTGAAAGACCCACTCGCACTGTCTTTGACCAGCTCGCCCTGCAGCACTGGCACCGATTTAATCTGCAGTTGACCAGAAGTAGAGCGCTACATTCCATGCCTCACGAATGAATGGAGTTTGCAGAGTCCTCGCCCATCCAAGTGCACAAGATTTCTCCAGATGTGCCGATGTCATTGAGGTTAGCACTCCTTATCAATGTATAGTAACAGATTTGAAAGTGTTGTGGTGTAATAGCAGACGGTTAAGAAGAACAAGAAACGGGTGATTTTTATGCAAGATGGAGCTCCAGACAGATGGAGTTCAAAGCATTTTACATAAATCAAATACGCTATCAATTTTAAAGTAATGTTCTAGTGTCTGGGATCAGCACCAGGAGGGTATTGGTAAGAGAGAACATAAACACACACACTCCTAAGGCTACACAGTTTTGCACTTATAACAGGCTATAATGTTAGACTGCTTGAGTTTCTGACCTATCAGTCGTGTGGAATACAGCGCTGTTAATATTCCAATGTAAAAAACATATTTCCAGCGCATGGCATACATCTTTCTTGCAGGTTTCTCCACGATAAACTATGGTAACAAACTGTAAAACGAAAACAGTGGCTCTGTGTGATACACGTACAATATAGCTTTCCAGAGATGTATAGCGTCCACTGTTCACATCCGATCCCGGTTCAGAGATTATACTATGCCCACGTCAGTCCTATATAAAATGATCATTAGTAACGGAGAATACCTCTTACAAGGAAACAGATAAATGCATAGCAGCAGTCTCCGACATATGAAATTACATGTCATGCCACCACTAGCTCCGTAAACAGCACATCTGTCAAGGAGATGTATACGAGGGGATTGCAGTGTTTCACAAACACCTATCGCTAACTTAGTTATGAAACTATTTTACACCCAAGATGCGACAGGGAATGTGTCACGTTTCATCACACATGAGATAGAAGTCCTCTGATGACCGAGAGGTTTACTGTTAACAATCGCAAGTAGACACTGCTCTAATACCCACACAGAATACGCAGCTGTATACAAGTCAGACGCAGGCTATGTCACATTCTGACAGAACATCAGGAAAAAAATGGTCAAATGACCGCCAACAACTTCTCCCTCTCTCTCTCTCTCTCTCCCTCTCTCTAGAATGCATCATCAGTCAACCATTAAACCGTACCTCGTTACAATTCCATCTCAACCGACCACACCATCTACTCTATGTCATCCTTTAAAGCAGAAGCAAGTAATTTTAGGGGCAGATGGTTCTCTATCTTCCTGAAAAGCGTCAAATACAGTAATCAACTCGCGTGTATCACTGTTACCTCAATAGACACACAGTAGAATGCTGCCTCAATGGGAAAAAGTTACCGTTTCCCTTGTTCCCTTCGCTTCCATGTCAATGTTTTCTCGAATTCCTCTTGCTGTAGCATACTTGCTCCCACGTACAAATCGTTCTGTGCCAAGCAGAAGACACCCAAGTACTTCCTCAATTTCCCCACATTTCAGTGTATATTCCCTCAATTTATATATTTTTTGCGCTATTGTATCGATTTTATGTCAGTTCTACCCATGCGATCGTGACATAACCTCTGATTTCATGCTCTAAAATTGCTTGTAAATGTAGTACAGCTGCCAACACCTAGCGCAAATGCACTGATTGGGAGGCATAGTATAGCACTGTATTCGATTTTATCCAGTCGCCTCCATACCACATATTCCACATTTGCAGAGTGTCTGCTCTGTTTCTTGTATGTCTGTGTATGTGCATGTGTCGCGGACGGCAGGTAAGCATGCATGCACGGCTAGATGCAGCTTGCATGTTCCGCTAGGAACAATGGAGGCTGTGTTATTCTGGGAAGCATTGCAACATATTTCTATAGTGCATCCAGAGGGGGGACTTGGCTGTTATTTACATACATATGTGACGTCGGTATAACACTGAGAACCTTTTATCTGCTATGTAAACATCTCTTGGCGCTGAACCCACACCACAACTATGTGTAATCGCGCCAGCAACAGTGCCTAAGTGAACACGTATTTCAACAGGAAATTCTCTGGTGTCAAGTATGAAAGGGATGCCACCACTTCATACTTTCGGGATCCAAATGGACACCTGTGGATGGCTTGGCAGCTGACGGCCACGTCGTCACTTTGTGACGGCCATGGTTTTACCCCGACTCTTGGGGGTGTATGCGCAGTCAGGGGCGGCGGCGGCGGGTGGCGGGACGCGTTTTTTATTAGCGATCTTATGTGTAAACTATATTCCAAAGATTTAACCGACCAATAGGATGCAGCGAATTAAAAAAAAAAACTACCCCCTACATGTGAAGAATATCGATTTAATTAATTTGTATAAATTTTTTATATCAATTTGGTGTTAGCTGTACAATAGTTAGCAGGAGGTTAAGGGGAGGGTGTGCGTGAGTGGGTGACATGGAGCACAACAGCAGGTTAAGTGCAGAACACTAGGTTAATTCGCATAATTTTTATGTAAAATGAAATACAATAATTTAAAGGGGTGGGTGGCAAAGAATAATGTGCCAGAAATGGCGTTCAAAAGCATGTGAAATTCAAGAAGTGTGCCAGAAAATGGTGGGAGGACATAAGTAATCACTTAATTTGGTCTCAATGGCGGTACAATAGTTCAAAGAAATGGGGGTGACATGGAAAACAACTTAACAGAACAATAGGCTAAGTGCTGACAAACGGCCAAACATTAGGTTACGACACCCAGAGCACAGTGTCAAACATTAGGTTATGCAACATGTTTCCCCATGCAATTACTTCTTACAAGACCTATATGTTTCCAAACAGCAGAGAATGATGAGCAAGAGAAATCCAACCCTCACAAACTGAATTTTTTTATAAATAAACAATATACCCTTGAATATGAGATCCTTCCTCTCCACTAAAGAGCCACCAATTTTCATATATTCCATACACTGCCTTGAAAACCCTAAATTTTTTAAATATACAATGTTCCACAGATTGTCTAAACTGTTTAAACAATATTCCACACACAGCAATTGATTTCTGGACAAATTCTTTAACTAAATAAATAAGCTATATTCCATACACTGCCATAAATAATTAAATAATATTCTATACATTGACTGGAACTGAATTCCCTCCAAATAACCCATCAACCGAGTCTTTTTCTTTCCAGTTTCTGGGAGGTAGGATGGGAGGGAAGGGGATTTACCAGTGGGGGAGAGGTTAATTTATTAATTGATTTAATGAAGTAGTCAATCAAACTGATAAGAGTGAGAGAGGCTATTCCAGTAACTCAGACCTGAAAGTGTACCTGTAGCAGTAAGTGTGGAGGCTTCCTGAGGAGTGAGGGTGGGGGTGGGGGGGCGGGGGGAACAATAGATTAAGTGCCTCTCAATCAATAGGAAGGATCCTTTTAGCAGAACAATAGATTAAGTACCAGTCAAGCAAAAGGAAGGATCCTTTTAGCTGAACAATAGATTAAGTACCTGTCAAACAAAAGAAAGGATCCTTTTAGCAGAATAGGTTAAATACCTGTCAATCAAAGGAGAACAATAGCTTAAGTACCTGTCAATCAAAGAAGAACAATAAGTTTGCCCCTGAGTGCATACCTGCCGCTGATGTAGGCAACCCACACTAACAAAATGGGCCAGCTCTCTCTTTGGTCTACTACTCTCGGTACTTTGCATCTAGTTATTATAGCTGTTCATGGCCTTCCTTATTTGTCATGAAATGTAGCCATTCTCTTCAAAAGTCTTCTCAAAGTGTTATAATTCAGCATGGAGTTTGTTACCGACCGATATTACGTGCGCCAGATGTGTTAGGGTACTAAGAACACAGACGGTCTGTGCAGGGTGATGGCAGCTAGACACTTGAAGAGACAGATCTATGTGTGTGGGTTTCCTGTACACAGAATGTCACAATGATACATCATTCTTACGATGTACTAGCACGTCTAGAAAGGATAAAGTCCAATTTTCCCCATCACCACTGTAAACTTGTTGTTCTCATGTAATGAGTTTACTTGACAAAAGAATTTCTCCAGACCTTGTCAGCCGTGAGGCCATACAAGTAAAGTATCTACAAAACGCCAGAAAACTGTGGGCTTCAAAACCACTCAATTGCCTTTAATGGATTCGTTACATCATATTGGTAACTTATTTAGTGCTGACCTCACAGCCTTGTCTTAACGTGCTCTCTGCTCATCCTACTTCTTATTTAACAATGAACTCTTTGAACAAACAGACGTCGTCGCCATGGGGAGCCTTTGCCCTATGTGGTGGCCAACCTTTTTACGGAGGACTTCGAGGAGAAAGCGCTTGAATCTCTC
The DNA here is from genome assembly GCF_023864345.2 of Schistocerca serialis cubense. Classification (NCBI taxonomy): domain Eukaryota; kingdom Metazoa; phylum Arthropoda; class Insecta; order Orthoptera; family Acrididae; genus Schistocerca; species Schistocerca serialis. The sequence continues at coordinate 919,987,539 of NC_064639.1, forward strand.
AATCCATGAAGTTTCATTCTGTTTCCTCCTCCCCTTCTAGGTGGTTCACTTTTTTGTGTCACTTAATATTACATTATGGTTTGCTCTGGAAACACAGCCAGGTCTTTTAATGGTTGTTACTATTTCTAGTACCAGTAAATGAAGGAAACAGGGAAGGAAGATTAGGGTTTAACGCACTGTCAGCAGCAAGGTCATTACTTGTTCCTGGAGGGCAGATGCAGATGTGAAGGGGCTACAACGTGCTTGGTGTATACCACAGTGATCTTCCTTTCTGGTGATCAGATGTCGTCAACTGGAACGTTGTCGATGAGTGTGCTTGCTCTCACGTTCCCCTACAGTCCAACACTGGGGCGCTGTCACATCCACAATTCCCCACAAATCTGGATATTCCATGATTCGACCAGCTGTCCAAATGGAGACCCTTGATGAGGTCCCTTTCAACCTCTGTCAATAGCTGAAAATGCTGTCTCACATGAGTTCACAGCTTCTATGTGTTCTTCACAGTGATAATTCAAGACCTGACCCTGTTCACACCAGTTACACACCCTACCATGCCTGGTAACACTAAGCACAAATAACACTAATTGCAATCTCGTGACCATCTACCTGTCACAGAGAATTGTAAAACACCTGCCACTGGTATGTTGTGTACCAAGTTACACTGAAGTGCCAAAGAAACTGGTATAGGCATGTGTATTCAAATACAGAGATATGTAAACAGGCAGAAGACCGCGCTGCGGTCAGCATCGCCTATATAAGACAAGTGTCTGGCACACTTCTTCAGTTGGTTACTGTTGCTACAATGGCAGCTTATCAAGATTTAATTGAGTTTGAACGTGGTGTTATAGTAGGCGCACAAGCGATGGGACACAGCATTTCTGAGGGAGCATTATGTGGGGATTTCTGTACAACCATTTCACAAGCGTACCGTGAATATCAGAAATCCAGTATAACATCAAATCTCCGACATCGCTGCAGTCAGAAGAAGATACTGCAAGACTGGAATCAATGACAACTGAAGAGAATCATTCAACTTGACAGGAATGCAACCCTTCCGCAAACTGCTGCAGACTTCAATGCTGGGCCATCAACAAGTATCAGCATGTGAACCATTCAACAACACATCATCTATATGGGCTTTCCGAGCTGAAAGCCTACTCATGTACCCTTAGTGACTGCATGACACAAAGCTTTACACCTCGCCTGGACCTGCCAACACCGACACTGAACTGTTGATGACTGGAAACATGTTGCCTGGTCGGACAAGACTCATTTCAAATTGTATTGATCGGATGGAAAAAACCTCATGAATCCATGGACCCTGGATGGCAGCAGGGGACTGTTCAAGATGTTGGAGGCTCCGTTATGGGGTGGGGCGTGTGCAGTTGGGAGTGATATGGAACCCCTGATAAGTCTAGATACAACTCTTGACAGGTGACACGTATGTAAGCATCCTGTCTGATCACCTGCACCCATTTATGTCCATTGTGCATTCCGACAACTTGGGCAATTCCAACAGGACAATGGGACACCCCACACATCCAGAATTGCCACAGAGTGGCTCCAGGAAGACTCGCTGGCCACCAGACTCCCCAGACATGAACATTATTAGCATATCTGGGGTGCCTTGCAACGTGCTGTTCAGAAGAGATCTCCACCCCCTCATATTCTTATGGATTTACGGACAGCCCTGCTGGATTCATGGTGTCAGTTCTCTCCAGCACTACTTCAGTCATTAGTCGAGTCCATGCCATGTTGTGTTGCGGCACTTCTGCATGCTCGTGGGGGCCCTACACGATATTATGGTATACCAGTTTCTTTGACTCTTCAGTGTAGTTTAAAGAGGGGCTAACTCAGCTGCAAATTCAGTATAGAATCTGACACTGATTCCATCGAGCCCTGGAGCTTTGTTCAGTTTTAACAATTTCAGCTGTTTCTTAGCACCGCCGACACTAATTTATTTCATTCATCTTCTCAGTGGTGTGAGGATTAAAGCCTTTGCTTTGCAACCCTCAGTTTCAGTTCCTGTCCCATTCGCTAGAGACTGGACACTATCTCCACTAACAGCCTTTACATACAACCAGAATTTCTTTGAAAAAGATCACATGACAGTATTCTGCTACAGTAGTCATTGAAGGCATCACGCATTGCTCTCTTGATGGCAAAACGCATTTCCATTCAGCATCTCTCTATCTATAGCCCTACACTTTGTTTTACACTTATGATGCAGTGATCTGTTTCTTTACAGTGACTGCATACCATGGAGGTTCCCTCTCATTATGAATTGTTCTACTGGTTACATATCTGTCCAGTGCATGGTCAACTGTTCTTTTAAACTTGAGCCACAGTTCCTTTACATGCTCCTGCTCTGTGCTGAAAGTTCCAAGTTCCTCATTGAAATATGACACTAATGATTTTTTATCTAGTTTACACAGCTTGGTACCATTCAACAGAGTGTACAGCATCACACTAATGAACAATATTGTAGTGGTGTGGCATAAATTTTCTCATCATTGTCTTATCAAATGTAAGTCTAGAAGTATTGTCACCATAAAAATCAGATATTTGTTCACCACTAAGAAGTCACTTCCTACGTGAATCATATATTTCGCTTTGCAACATTACTTAAACTATTAACTCAGCTTACTGCGCCACTGAGATTCTAGTGCCAACAAGGATATGATCTCCTCTCAATCAGCCCTTGTCACTATCTCTGCAAAATTGTGAATAGTTACCCTGTAAGTAAATTCTTCCTCGCCTCTGCTAATAGATATAACAATTTTAATAGCTAATGTAATCAAAATATCGTTTTTAGTTCAGACTGGTACTAACACTTACTCTCATCCAATCAACCATTCCAAACAGTGGAACTACTGATACACTGTTTTGTATCTGCTCCATTTCAGAGGCATGGGCAAGCTCATTCCTCCCAACCCAAGAGGTATCCCTTCACTCAAGAGTCCCTTTTTTCAAAAACAGGATTTCATCTCTCTTTCAGCTGTTACAATTTATTTTGCGATTGCAATTTTGGCATTAAGCCATTTTCAAGCACAAGATTTTGACATATAGGCAGAGAAATAATGTAAAATATTCTCTCTGCCTACAAGTCAAAATCTTGTGTTTCAAAATGACTTAATGCAAAAATTGCAATCTCAAAATAAAATTCAATGCCTGAAAGCAAGACAGAATCCTTTGAAAAATTTATAGAAGATGTCGACCCACACTACAAGAAAATAATGTCTCCATCTGTTGGATAAATTTCAAGAACCAATATTAGAGGAAGACTCAGCAACAACAATTCTACAACCATTCTACACACAGAGTGAATAAAACTGTGGAAACACCATAAGAAATGCAGGCTTGAACATATACACAGATGCTATTCAAGACTGCAGGCTGCACTGTTGTATTCTGAGCACAAATGGCAACTGTGTAATGTCCTAAATGCATTGCAGGTATCAGTAATGCTCGAAACAGTGTTCTGTGTAATGTGAGTGCATTATGTTGGAGTTAAGTGATTTCAAATCTGGGCAAATTGTTGGTGTTAACATGGTGGGTGCTTCCGTAACCAAGTGAGCCAAACGTTTTTGGTGTTTCAAGAGACACCGTATCATTTATACCGTGCACAAGGAAGAAGTAAAACATTGTCCAGTAAGTCACAATGCAGATGAAAATGTGTGTTAAACAGAAAGTTGCTACACACCACATAGTGGAGATGCTAAGTCGCAGATAGGCACAATAAAAAGACTGTCACAAATAAGCTTTTTGTCAATGAGGCCTTTGTCGAAAATAGACGACACACACACACACACACACACACACACACACCCCTCACACACACGACTGCAGTCTCTGGCAGCTGACGCCACACCCAGCTAGCTTCTGCTACCAGAGACTGCAGTCGTGTGTGTGTGTGTGTGTGTGTGTGTGTGCGTGCGCGCGCGCACTTGCGTGTTGTCTAACAAAGGCCTCATTGGCCGAAAGCTTATTTTTGACAGTCTTTTTGTTATGCCTACCTGTGACTCAGCATCTCTGCTATATGGTGAGTAGCAGCTTTCTTTTCCACAATATTGTTACATTCCATCCTGGATTTTCCACTGTGTTGAGCAATCACGATAGATGGTCATTGAAGAGGATTCTGATGAAAAATAAGAGGACAGCAGCTGCAGAAGTCACTGTGGAACTGAATCTCACACTTGTGAACCCTGTCAGCACCAAAGCAGCACGAAGGGAGCTCCATGAGCTGGGAACTGCAGGGCAAGCTGGAATTCCGAAACCACTCATGAGAGATGCAAATGCCCATAGTAGGTAAACGAGGTGCCAAAGCCCTAGAACCTGGAACACAGAGCAATGGAAGAAAATCATCTGTAAATTGGAGTCTTGTTTCACACTGTTTCAAATTCTACCTGAATTTACATCCCATGAATAAACATAGTGGCAGTTTGGGAATGGTTTGAGCAGCCTTTCATGGTATTCCATTGGCCTCTTGGTTACTCATCAAGGTCACATAACTGCCAAGAATAATGTTATCATTTTGGATCTATCCCTTGGTAAAATGTCTGTTCTCCAAATGTGATGCTGTGTTGCAAGACAACAGAGCCCTAGTTCACACAGCACACATAATCCGGGACTGGTTTTTGTGAGCATGATAATGAATTGTCGCATGTCCCCTGATCACTAGTCACCAGATCTCAATATTATTGAGCCTTTGTAGTTCACTTTGGAGAGAAGGGTGCACGATCACTATCCACCTTCACCATTATCACCTGCACTTGTCACTATATTGCAGGAACAATGTCATACGATTCTTTCTATGCTCTACCTGTATTAACATTTCTTTTCACATTGTCCAGATTTCTGATAACGATACAGCACCACATCTTCCTCTGAACTCGAATCAGTGCTCAATACAATGTGTGTAATGAAAAGATGCTTGAACATAATAACAATCAATACTGCATATCCTTCAAGCTCACAAGCATCAGCTGCAGTTCTCATCCCTTCAGAGCAATGCTGCGTGTGGTACTGTGTTGCCAATACGTCAGTAACCAGTCAGCAATTTTCATCATCCTGCCAGTTCTGTTCCTTCTGTATACTTCCGTGTGTGGATGGCCTATGAGTTAATATTCTAGAATTGAAAATTCACTCTTCTTGGAACACATGCTGATATAACAATTCCCAAATGACTATGATTGTACTCTGACTGGCACTCAAATCCAGGCGTTTGCCTCTAATGGATGGACCTCAAGCCAATTGAAAGTATGAGTGAGTTCACAAGGCATACTAAGAATGTACATGGAGCTGCTATTGCTTTGAATACTGTGAATATATGGCTTGAAGCCCAGTTCCACAAACATTTCCAATACATAACAAGCACTCATTAAATTCCATCTTTTATTAACAGATGTGAATGATGAAACTTCCAGTGTGATGGATACTGCAGTTTCTAAATGCTGACTGAAAATCAAAGAACTGAAATTCGGGATTTAAATTTTTGTCCAGTTAACTAAACTCAGGTTTTATGTTGCTATTGCAGCTCACACAATGTGACTTCTTTGCTACATATAAGTTGTTTGTGTGTATACCTACTGCTAAACCCAAAGTTTATGCAGTGAACAGTCACCTGTTCTGAAATTGCTTTGAAATGTATCTACTTTCGCACCACATGTTATTTGACATTCCTAAGAAAAATAAATCACAGATTTAATAAATTCATCCAGCACTGTCTTACAAAGGTTTTATTTTGAGGCAACATACCTTTTAGCAAGAAACTTTTACTGTGCAAAAGCGTAACATTCTTTTTTTGTGATGTTAGCATTTTTCCCTTGAGAAGTGGCTACACTTTGAAAGTTGTTAATAAAAACATATTATTGCCTTGGTTTTACAGTTACAATTTGCAAAGATTTGCTTCAATCATACTACAGTGATAACTTTTTTCCCACAGTCATTACATTTCTCAACAACAACAACATACAACTAACCATTACCTTGTGTTATAATGACATTAAAAATTAGATATTTAGAGGAGTTGTGGAAGGCCTCAAGGCCATTTCATGGTCAATTAATTTATTTGATTTGGCTGGGAAGTTATCCTCTTGCAGCTTCTATACTGTACTTCAAAACCAATACACAAAAGTAATACCACGGGTGTTATAAGGTTAAGATCAAAGGTGCAGTTGAGTTACCGCATTAAATGAAGTCACAACACCTTTGTTTTGATTTACATTAATTTGGCAACTAAAATGAGTGCTTGCTGTTGTCTTTCTGAGTGACAATGTGAGTCATAAATACTTTGAAATTTGATATTCCATCTGTATTTAACGCAACATGGTTAAAATGAAATCTTTAATTGAAGTATCAGGTATGACTTACGAAAACTGACTCTCTTATGAAAAGGTAAACGCAAAGGGAACAACACTGGTGATAAGAAAATGTTTAAGTGCTTACATTTATTAAACAGTAAATGGAATTTTATTTTGAAATTCTTGTTATAGATCAGATCAAGTAACAATGTTACACTTAGAATAGAATTTTTCAAATATATGTGGTTTCTGAAGACAATCAGAAAATATTCTTCACATTAACCTTTTAATGCCTGAATAACTTTCTAGATGAAAAATAAAAATCAAACATTGTGGTGCTTTAGGTACCAGAAACATTCAGGAGACTGCAGCACTTGTCAGAAGCATTGATAGCTTCATGAAGAATCAGCATCTACTGGCATTGGCATTCAAAAACAGTTAACTTTCCAGTTATTAGCACAGCACTGGTATGATATGAAATCATGACACTCGGCATTACGAGGTTAAATGAATTTTCTGTCAGAACATGACAGAAAAATTACATAGGAAACACATTCCTGATGTTCTGGAATTTCATCAGGTGATCAAATAAACAATATTTTACAGAACATTTGGAAAATGTTTCCTATTTAAAATAGTTTAGCAGACTTCCAGTTTGCATGATGTCAAACAATTTTCATCACTGTTCTTAGTCCATAAACTGCAAAACCAAAACTTCACAAAAATATCAACACCTAATATTTCTAATATTATTAGTCAAAGTAACAACACATTTATCAGAAAATAGATATTGCAATAATAAATTATGGCTATGCTCACCATACATGAAAATATGTGAAAATTGTGGCCAAACACACAATAATACGTAAAAATATGTAATGCATTTTGTGGTGTCACCGCCAGACACCACACTTGCTAGGTGGTAGTTTTAAATCGGCCGCGGTCCATTAGTACATGTCGGACCCGCGTCTCGGCACTGTCAGTGATCGCAGACCGAGCGCCACCACAAGGCAGGTCTCGAGAGACGGACTAGCACTCGCCCCAGTTGTACGGACGACTTTGCTAGCGACTACACTGACGAAGCCTCGCTCCTTTGCCGAGCAGATAGTTAGAATAGCCTTCAGCTAAGTCCATGGCTACGACCTAGCAAGGCGCCATTAGCCTTACATAGCAATTGATACTTATCGTATAAAGCATGTCTCATCAAGAACGATGTATACAATAAGGATGGATTAAAGTTAAGTATTCCAAAAGCTACGTACTTTTCTTTATAGCATTCATTACGTATCCTGTTTCAGACCTCACGCCATCCTTCGTGTGTTTATAGCGTGCATTGCGGTCCCCCTCAAATCACACTGTGTTGGCACTTCTGTCGACACATCACATTTTATACTTTTTCAATCACAGTTTTCATGCACTTACATATAATCATATGTACAATGAGATTCTGGTAAACTGCACCGCATCAGTTTCAGGATGAGATTCTTGGAGAGCTTCACAGCAAACACTGCTCCAAGAAGTAGTCTCAGCAATGAGGCCAAATGTTGGGAATAAATAGTTTGCCCTAAAAACTGAGGCAATGCAATTACCCAAAAGTTTGAAAGTGTCTGCACATTCCACACTTTCTTCTCTATGTGGCTGTAGCCTGTTGACCTGTCTTGGGCCTTCAAGGCCTGTACAAGGAGTTCATTATGGGTGTAACCTTACTGTAAAGTGCTACTGACTTTTGATAAAGCCTGAAGACAAACTATTGCTGCTGTCTCGTTCTCTCTCAGAAATTAAACAGTTGACTGGGCAGACAATGAAATATAAATGTTTTATTTGTCTTCAAAATAAGCCTGAAAAGGATGAAAATATAAAGGTCAACAAGCTGATTGCTGAGTAGAGCTCTGCATCATGTCTGAAGTTGGAGAAGAAGTTTTCCCGTGGTAACCAAACTAATTATGGTGATGGTGAAACCAATTAACACACAAGTGGACTGCATTGGGAGGAATACTGCCACAAAGCAGTTATGTGACATCACATGAACTTCTCATAAGGAAAAGCTTTTGTATAATATGGCTGAAAATTAATTTGGATTCAAACATCTCATCCATAATCAGACAAGTAATAGAAGAATTATAGCCAAAATGGCATGAATAACATCAAAGAAAACATATGCACTGTAACTAAGGGTCACAAGAATTTTTGCAAGAAAGCTCTGATCATTTCTATTTGTTATGGCACACAAGTGTGAGGGAATTAAGCCTTCAGTTCTGAGATTCTCCCTCCTGAGGCCACCAAAATATAGTGTTGAATGAGGCCGACAAACTGTTATGAATTAAAGCGAGTTAGGGAAAATATATCAGTGCCTACACATCAATACATCAATCTTGTATAAATACAGTCTGAAAAGTTTTCTGAAGGGCACTCTGTTTGTTATGTTGACCTAATGGCACGTCTTAACATGGAGTGTGGGAATTGAGATTTCTTTAAACTCTGATATTGTTACATGCTGTGGTCATAATATTTCTCAGTGGAATGGGAGTTATATTGCATGTGTTGACACTAATAGTAAATTTATTTGGTTGGTGAGCAAAGCCTTTCACATTTATTTACATTCACTAACTAAATTGTTTCTCCAGAAAAATATTACACTTTTACTGAGAAGATGAGGCAAATACAACTTGAATGTTACATTTCATACAATTCTCTTATGCGATATACTCATTACAATCACAAAGTCATGATAATACTTAACATATTGGAGTTACATGATGAAACTCTAAACTATGTATTTTCAGTCTCAATTAAAGCTTTGCAGTGCTAAAATATAAATGACACTTTTCTGCTCTGAGTTTAAGTAAAATTATAGGAATTATTACAATAAAGATGAAAAAAGGGACTGGAATGCAACAAAATCACACAAGAGAATCAAAATTATATTGTACGAGCACCCATGGGTCATTTTCTAATGACCACTGCAACTCTGCATGATGTGTAAACATTTTTTGTGTCATTTTTCTACATGTTAAAAATAGAACAATTTTAAATCTACAAATAATAAAGTCATAAAAACAGGTAATACAAAAAACATTGATCAACACATTTTTTTTACTTTATTAAAAAATTAAAGACTTGTACTTTCCTTAGAGCACAGAACTGCCAGTCACATTGTCTTCTCTAACGAGATACATGAATAAGCTCAAGTCACACAAACTGTTGTCAAGCATGTTTTACACGATAAATATGTTTCTATGTGTGTCACAGGAACATCATTAAATTTGTTAAAAATCCTCTAACAAACAATTAACACTAATACTACATTTGATACCCTATACACAGCCCATCTGATGGCATCAAACAAGAAATATTATCACAGCCTGTAACTCAATCATTATCATTTAATTAAATCTGATATAATATATATTTTATCTGTGATTAATCTGAATAGAAATCATTAATGCAGAAAAAGAAAACGATCTGTCTAACATCTGCTGAAACTGGGACAAAATGGGCACGACTGATAAGGCATACAAAGAGTTACAAATATTAAAGCTTGAGATTTTGGAATGAACAGTTTCTTTGTCAGGAAAAAGGGGATGCCTCATATGCAAGAACTGCATAACCTGAGAATGCAATTAGCCTGACACTGTAATTTATGGGGTTGAAGAGCTGAGAGAAAGTCATAGAAGCACAGCAGAGTGTGGTGAGGAGACCACACACAGTGTATCTGGAAGCCTTCAGGTGACATACAAATAATAAATTTTTAATGCAGCAGGCACATATCAGGACTGTTTGCCCTCTACATCTCGGCGTAACAGAGTGCTCTATGATTATATCGTATTAATTTTCCACTTGACTGTGTTTGTTGTATTATACTTTATTTACAGTCAATTTTGAAGCTTTTTCCTGCTTCATCTCCAGGCATTTTGGTGCAGTTATCAAAATGGTATACACCTGGAAGTATATCCTGTTGCTGTACCACAGCATTAAATGCCTTAATATGAAGCAATAGTAGGTTTTGAAATCCACTGCAAATCAAGTACAGCAAATGCAGTTAAGAGGAAAATTAATAATAAAATTACCTTCATACATCACAGCAAAGCACTCCACAGATGATGTGCCCAATATTCAACAACATGGAAAAGCAAGACAGCCAATAGTTCCTCTCAGCATAGACCAATTTCATACTGCCAGGAGGCTTCTTGACAAAATGAGTCACTGTTTTCTATGGAATGTGGATAAGAAAGGGTCACCGTTACTGGGCAGCACCTTGAATTTCGACACCATGTGTGGCAGATGACATTGTGACCACATATAGAAGGTAGGTATTCATCATTTGCAGAGTAGTAGCTGCGTGCGAAGGAGTCGGTTTAGAGGGACTCAGTGTTGATCAAGCCTTAACCCTGGACTTGAATCCTGCTCTTGCTGTGCTACTCAATATTTAGCTATCCCTACCTTCTCAGAACAGATTTTGTCTCTGATTTGCAATTAGATCCTGTAGCTTCATAGTGTTCAACCAGACAAATGTTAAAGCAGTTCAGGTGACATTTATTGTTGTTTGTACTTTCCTCGGGAGTTTATTAGATTAAAAAAAAATCCAATTATCTAGCACCGCTTTGCAGCTAGCTAACCATACCTCCTCAATAAGTGTCAAGCAACATCTAGACCATCTAAAGCAACATCTAGACCATTTACTGGATGTGACAGAGGACACGAAAAACATGAAAATATGAAACATTCCAAAGGCATAGAAGGTGGTACAGAACCCTAGAGCAAGAAAGCCCACAGTTAAAGAGTACAAATCAAGCAAGTACAGAAGGTTCAGAATCAGTAGCCTCTTTTGTTCCTATTAAACGTGTCCCATTTATCCCAATTTTTGGCCGCAGCATATTTTGATCAGCTATGTGTTCGTACACAGATCAAATAATATTAAGTTACATTTATTAATGGTAATTTTAATGCATAAAATATTTCCACACTATAGGAATTATACAAACTGAAATGACTTCAAACAACGATTAAAAGAAAGCACATCAGCAGAGTTGTTGCCCACTGAGCTAGTAAAAATACTTGCTGAATGCTTTGAAAAATACTTACTCTTACAGCTTTAACAATTAAGTATGCAACATTGTACAATATGTTATATTTATCTTCACAATTTCAACTGAAGAATTAGTTCATACTGCTACTCACTTTGTAGCCAAGCCCGATGTAAGAAGCCATTCTGTAATGGTGATAATTAATTAACAGTACATACAAAAATAAATCTTCACTATCCTGACAAAATGTTGGACCCCCAACTGTTGGTCCTCACATATAAACAAATTTATCACCCTGAAGTCTGGTACAAAATTAAATGCATTTTCAGTCTACTGTTTTAGTCAAATGTAACATGAGAATTATATTAAAAATACAGCTTATTTTTCATACTCAAATGCTTGATCAAAAATAAAGATGCACTGTTATGTCTTTTTATTTCTTTTTGATTTGTCAAATTTTAAAAAATAAATCTGTTTCCTTCGCTTTCTTGAGGAACATTTCTTTCGTATATAGTACAGGTAATCTGTACAAAACAGGTCCTCTTTACTATGGGATGGCCACTGTCATAGATGAAATCTTTGAAAATAATAATAACACTGCAAAATCATGAAAAATATTCTTGGCCCCCACTTAATGGAAGACGGCTACAGGTAAAATCCCACAAAACAAAAAATTTGTCCAGCCTCGTGGCAGACATTCGAAAAGGAAGATTAAAATTTTATGTATACGTTTACAGACGCCTAGTAACAAGACTTACCCACAAAATCATAATCAAACAATAGAAAGTCCAGTTTGGAATGTCAACAGTACAAGATAAAGATAGATTACTATTTGCCATAAAGATGACACGTTAAGTTGCAAACAGGAACAATGGCACTATGGTCTGAGCTGCCAGAGATGGCAGTCACATGTGCGTGAAGTATGCTTGCTTGGTGAATGAATGTGTTTGTTTCCTTTTCTGAGGAAATCTTGGCCAAAAGCTAAAGTGTAAGTGTCTTTTGTTGTTATTGTCTGAAACTTAACATGTCATATTTACAGTAAGTAGCAAGCTAACTTTTCCTTATATTGTCCCCAAAACCAGAACAAACAAGGGATGACTGAAAACTACATCCTGGAGTCAAATCAGAAAAGATGTAGAAAGAGCACAGATAAATTCCTCAAGATTTTAAGTAGAAATTCTTATACATAAAAAAGTGGCATTTGGGAAGTGCATTTGGAGAACAAAGCTGCAAAGAATGAAAGAAAGAAAGGAGCAGACAGGAAACTCAGACAATTGAATCCTAGAGCTATGCATGATCTGATAAGGTCTAATAACAATAATAAAGGTAAAGTCTGTGGCGCAAGCCCAGAACTGTGCTACTGGACAGACTGCAGGTACAGTATAGCTTTTATTTGCTGCGGCACTAAGAGGGGTCAGGTGACAAATGCAGCATCATTGGAGCATTTTACCACTGAGAAGGATCCCTGGCACTCATTTGATAGTAACGAGTGGACCTGGGACCATCCAGAGGGTCAGGAATGAGGAAAAATCCACACCCTTACCCAGGACTGAACTGAGGATCTTCAGGGCCAGAGTCTAGTACTCTACCTGTTAGACCACGATAGCCACAATAATTTCAATAATAATAATTTAAGTGTTAATTTCTGCTTTTTCTTACACACAGAGAATATTGTTAAGTTATTGTCAGACTTTTGCAAGAGGGAACAAACACCTAGGAGCAGTTAGGAGGGAGCTCTCATACAAGTAAGCAGTTTAAATGAAAGGATTGGTAATTACAAAAGCTATAATTTTTCAAGAGGTGAAAACTAACACTTCTGTTGCTCATGATGATATAGTTGCTTGAAAATGGATGAAAAGCTTATTTTTAATACCAATTGTAATCTGGCCTAAAGTATCTTGGCTTGGTGTTCATTTTACAAGATTCCTCCTAAGAAATACATAACTTAGTGAAGAAAAAGATTCAGCACGATTACAAAGCATACAGCTGAGGTGTTGAGCCGTTAAAAAATACATAAACAGGTTGAAAACATTGTTGAGCATTCAAATAATATCCTTTTTCAGACTTGACTAAATTGCCCCCCCCCCCCCCCCTCCCCCGTACACACACACACACACACACACACACACACACACACACACACACACACACACAGAGAGAGAGAGAGAGAGAGAGAGAGAGAGAGAGAGAGAGCACTTAAGTAACTGGGATTGCACAGCAAGAGTATCTTGTGGAGGAATTTGACAGCATACCAGGAACAGGCTGTGGGGTTAGGACTTGATTAGGGATAGGGATGCTTTTCTGAGTTCACACTGACAGATGGAGTAGAAATTCATTAAAAATGGAATGTATCTAAAAGGAGAGAAGAAAAGAAATGATATGGGTGTGAACACAATAGAGGAACACTCCAGATTAAACTGGAAAGAACATGCTAAAAGGAAAAGCAATGAAATAAACATGGGGAATAGAAAAATAAATACATGAAAAGGCTGTAAAAGGTTTGAAGGGGTGAACAATGGCAACATAAACAGAAATTATACAGTGGGCTGTAGAATAGTTCCGTAGAATGAGAATATCTCATGTACAATTTAGGACTGTCGTGCATGGAAAGATAAGGGAAATAATGAGCAGGAGAAAGGTGGATAGATCAGGGGATGACACACAATTATTTGATGATTAAATACTATTAAACAGATATCCAATTGTCAGGACAATGTAGTCATGCATGTGCATGTTTATATAAGTTAGCTCTGAATATGAACACTATTCAAAAACTCAGTAATGTTTTCATTACTGTGCCTGAAGACTGCTGAATATCTCAGCTATATGGTGAATAGTTGCCTTTACTCCTTCCATAATTTGTATTCTGCCCAGGACACTCCAATACCATTTGGAAAGAAAAGAAACAAAATGACTTCATCATCAATGCAAGAGTCAACAGAACAAAAACAGTTCACTACTGTATTTCTGAATTATTTTATTGATGGTGGAGTATTCAACTGCCATTACTGTGGAGAAAAAGAGTGCTGGCTGGGAGATATTATTAATACTTTAATTTATGATAGTTACACATAAATAAAATGAAATATGACCCACACTAAACAAAGATAAAACAGCCAAAATTAACAAGTAATCAAATGTAACACAGCTGACAGCAACAACAGAAAGTGCTTGATTAATCTCAGCATTTTAAGCCACTTCTCTGGAAGTATATGTGGGAACAGGGAAGATACAAATAATAATGTGTCATCAAGTACCAAACAGAAAACTGTATTCATTTATGTGATATTTTTTGCAAATTTTTGTTTGTTACAGCTCCTTTCTAACTTTTAAAAAAAGTTATCATTGTTTCCAATCACAATTTTCACATGTGCCCACTAAATCCTCATTTTCAAGGACAACTTAGTGGTTGCATTGTCAGTCCAGTCTGCTTCTCTGTCATTTGAGATCACTGGAAATGCCAAGAGCCTTCAACAGATAGTTGTAAAATGAACAATGTAATTTCACTAAAAATTCTCAGATACATTTTTGATTCATACAGAAGTGATTTGGTCTCATGTTATGGCTTTTTTTAGGATATACCAGGAGAGTTTCTTTAGACTGTGAAATCATGCACAAAAAAAAGACAGGTCACTAGTCAGTAAGGAGCTGAAGTTGTGACCAGTAAAGAGGGACTCTTAACAGAACAAGAGTTAATGGCACAGTAAGAACACTTTACACATTTTTCTATTTTTCAAATTCATCATTTTTCCCCTTCTCGTCTGTAACAGACCACTTCAGCTTCATTCACATTATTCACAGTTCATGTTTAAACTGGATGTTGACCTATTGTTCTACAGCAATTAAAAATCAAACACTGATTGTGCAATTTGTCTTGAAATGAACTAACAAAAACAGCATACTGTGTTTTTCTGTGAAAGAAGACATCAAGAGATCTCTGCCTCACAATCTACACAGCAAAAGACAAACTAACTGTAGAGAATCCTACAATATATTTTGGTGTTTACATAATCTCAATTCAAACACTCTTCTTTTTCATCTGCTAAATATTTTTAGTCTTTGCTATATGCATGAAGACTACTTATACCATCATCTCATGTGAACAATATGTGAAGATATGGAGAACTGCATTAAGTTGTTTCTTTAGCTTTTAACAACAATGATGTGTATGCAGCATATTAACCACCACATAACACACTCAATCGTTGTTACCAACAATTTCCATATAATTAAGCAGCATAACATCATGAAAACAGTTTATTTTAACTGACAGTACTCCATAGAAATCCAGTGAACTATTTGGTTTCTAGTTTTAATTGCTCTATGTCTCTTTCTTAGACATTTTTATAACTACTACTTTCATTGTGACTAAGTTAAGCACATCAACTAAGAACATAATGACGTCTAAGCATACAAGGAGCAGTGATTCTATTATTAACAAAATACATGGAAACACACCTGATAGACATGTAGAGTATTTGAGTTTTTACCGCTATCTAATAGATGGTATCCAATAATGTACTACATTAGTAATTGAAACATTTTTCTACAAATCCATGTAACTATGTATGTATTTACTATTTAGCATTTATGACTTCTACCGTTTTTATGAACTGATATTCTAAATGTCATGATGATTAACATCAGTATATATATATTTATAGGCTTTGACGTACTGCACTACTTTATGACCCATTATTGTTTACATAAATGGGATAACAATGTAAATAATTTAGGAGTATGAGCTTGAGTGCAAAATCACACACACACACGCACACACACACACACACACACACACACACACACACACACACACATGCCTACAGGTGTGTGTGTGTGTGTGGGGGGGTTGTGTTGGATGCACGTGTGTGCATGAACTCCGTCAAAGGGTTTCCTCCAATAACTGGCTAAGTTTTTGTTCTCTTTTCCGCATCTTCATCAATGACTCAATATACTTCAGCTAACCCAAGACTAGTCACCTGCACTCCTAAATTATTTACATTATGTCAGACCTTGCCTTACATATATATATATATGGGATAATATTTAATAAATGTCATCCACAGGGAAAAAACCATGAGAGATTACATGAATCCTGCGGTAAATATCAAATTTTGAGTGTTTAGCTCTGATTTTCTTTTAAAGGAACTACAAAAAAAGGCAACTGAGAGAGAAATATGTGCAAGAATGATACAAGTAAGAGAGGAAACAGTAAGACACACAAAATCCTGTATGAGGAGAAACAAGAGATATTGTTTGTATTTCTTGTAAGTATATGAAAGTAATACAAAAAGTAAGGAGTATTTCATCACAGACCTTGAGCTCCAGTAAGTTTTTACCATTCCTTTGTTTTTCATGCTAAGTTAAGTGTAGAACCATGGGTAGTGCTATTCATTCAATGGGTCTGTTCCTATAGTAAATGGGACAAGCTTGGCAAAAATCTCAGTAAAGCTAAGTGCGCCATCCACTGTGAAATGTTACTTGTGATTGCCTTTTATGCAGCTGGAAAATGATAGATGCACTAGCATGTACAGCAGACTTGATATTGTATTTCACAATACTACAGACTTGTTACTGTCTATGGTGACTGTGTTACAAAAGTGTTTTATGTCAGAAATTAGTGATTGATGATTAAAAATGGGTGAACACATGTCAACGATAAGCAGAAATGGTATTATCAACTGTCATTTTGGACTGACAAGGAAAAGGTGAACTGCAGCAGTAAAAGAATAAATGACTTCATGAATAATGCACATAATCATTGTTCAGCACGTACAGATTTGTGTGTGAATTTCTAAGAACAGATCCATGTCTACCAATGTTTGTACTTTGAATGACCAAGCAAGTTCGTATTATCTGAAGGTATTGCTTAGATGGTGTTGGCAAAAGTGTGAATGTTCAGGGTGTTTATATGGAGTGGCACATAAAAGTACATAAAGTTGTGCTTAGCCTGTTTTTGCGGTGTTAATACATTTATATGATGAAATATTGTTCAATTATTAAATGACCCTTAGTGTTAGTTAATAATGAAGATATATACAGCTGTCCACTAAATGTGAAGCTGGCTTACAGACCAAAAACATCATTTAGTAATAATATATTAAATCCTCCTCCAGACAAAAGGCTACTTTCCAAGGACATCCCCTAGATCATAGCTTTCAAGCAACTTTGGTGTAACAGTTCAACTCAAAACAAGAAAATAAGTACACAGTATGATTCAGCCCAGTTATCTCTCACTGACCAATATTTCTACTTTTTTTAAGTCTTCTTGTGTTTGCGAATCTTATAAATTATTTAACACCACTGATTATATATTGACAAAACTGTGGAATCATTACAAAAAAACTTTGAATAAACAGTAACAACTCTGCATTCAACTGTCAATGACAAAAGGATGTGTTCATACTGGACAGAACAGACAATGTGCATCTTTACTTAATTTAACTTACAGCAATGACCACTTGGTTCTAAAGCTATTTCTACATACACATACAAAGGAAATTCTGTCGAGGAACAATGGTACTTTAAGATGCTAAGGAGATTTTTAATTAACTTTTCCTTACAGTAAAAGTTTACTAAGCATGCAGTACATGTTCCATGCAGCTTTCTGGCAACCACATGAACTGCCTGGTCTCCTCCTCATTAGATGGGCAACAATGTGGAGGAGCTTTCATCAGCATGTCTCGAACTTGCTGCATGTACTAAAATTTAAAGAGAGAACAGTAAATATTAATGGACATGAAGTCTCTGCATAAACACAATAATAAAGACTGTCAAAACTGAACTGAATTTTATTTGATCCTGTATGATTACATTGTGTATTGATCCTGTACGATTACATTGTGTACATTAAATTTTTGTGTACTACAGGACACTTTTTATGAATAAAACCATCTATGTCACTTAATAAATTTCTTTATTTATTATGCCATTTCAGTTACTGCCATCACAAATATCTGCAGTCAATATTAAACGAACAAAAAGAGCAACAGGTATTTTTTATAATCCAGCTACTAAAGCTCATTCATCGAAAAGAGTAGAACTTGCAAAACAGCCTTCAGTTTCAGTATTAAAAACCCATGCATAATCTGAGTGTCAACTAACAATCTGGGTCAAAAAATTACACATAGATGTAAGTTCCACCCAGCAGGTGAACCCAGTGTGTTGGATGTTGTCTTCAAATTTTACTTTCTTTTCTTTATTTTTCCACCTTGATGCTTATAGCAGCTCCATCTTGCAGAAGAACCAGTAGCCTGCTCCCCGAGGTAGATAACTTGGCATGCAGGCATCAGGAGGTCTGCACATGTCACACTAGCAATCCTCAAAAAATATCAAAAAACCTGTTATGGCTAAATTAACTCTCTGTTCAAAACTGTTTGCAGAGCTCTGTTTCTGTGGGTAAACATTTCTAGGTTCTCCAGTACATTCTAGGCATGTCCCTTTAGGGCTCCGTGCAACATTCCCATGCTTTCAATTAAGTTAGGTCTCGTAGTTGAAAGCATGGAAGTGTTGCACGGGTCCCCAGAGTATGTGCCTTAAGCTTACTGAAGGACCTAGATATTTTTACCCACTAAACAGAGCTCCATAAGCAATTTTGAATGAAGAGTGAATTTAGATATAACTGGTTTTTTTGACATTTTTCAAGAATTGTTAGTGAGATGTGGGCTAACTGTTGTGCTCTCCTGCTGTTGTCTGGGCCAAACCTAATCTCACACTGAAATTAAAACTGCAAAATGGACCACTTGCATAGTGCATACTTATGAAACGATTGGGAATCATTTACAGCTCTGCACAAGGAACTTGTAGTCTGTTCCTGGAACAACACAGGAAAAATGGAAAACCTAAGTCTAGTAGGGATCCAACTTCACACTGGCAGAATAATAGATGAAACACTGCACACGAGTTAACTGTCCACTGTATTTCAGAGAGAAAGACTGATAAAAATGCTACTATCCAAAAGCAGCTTATTTTATGACATCATAGTTATATGTATGCACAAAACAAAGAAAAATATATAGTATATGCGATGACAGGAAAATGCATATATCAGAATCAATGTGTATATCATGGAAATACTACTTTCAGACAACTTGTAACAATTAAAAGAAAGTGCTGTTTCACAACTGTTCAGTGCCTGAGAATAAAAACAATAAAAACATGATGCCATGTTAGCTACAGCTGAGTTTAAGATGTGCAAAACTACTACCTGCATCAAGAATATGCACAAGTGAAGAGCCATCAGTAATTTTCTCAAAAAGGAAGTATGATTGAGACACATATTTCTTAGACCTTCCAAGTGATTCACTGTTATCAGCCAGCATTCCATATATTTTCAACATATTTCGATGTCGTAACTCAGTGTCTTCACCAGGCGTTTCATGAGACTGGTTGGCAAGGTGACTAGGTTCCATAAGAACAGTTGACAGAAGATCTAAGGAACACCAAAGCCATACCAAGCTACGATAGACCACTAAATCAGCAATAGCAAAACATTGTCTGGAACTTGAACACACCATGAATTATGAAAAAATCAGGATCCTGGCTCAAACCCCCAGATTAATAAATCTATTTAAATCAAGATGGCAGAGAACCTGAACAACTGGGAAGCATACCATCTCAGTACAGTGTGGAATCCAGCTTTGGTACTACTATAAAAACAACGGAAGAAAGTTCCCTTCACCGGTAATGGATCTCAGATGACCAGGGGCATAATTAATGAGATCAAACCTCTTAGGAAGCACCAGGCAGTGACTACCTCATCAGGAGACAGCCACAGAGGTCACAGACAAGTTTGGGAACAACATCAACCACGTGACACCTCAGGCACCACACAACCTGCGAGCAGACATAGGATAAATCGACACAGTTGCCACCACCTTGAGAAGTTGCTGCAGCATGCATGGACATAATATGCAGCTCCTACAGCAGCCCAATGCTGCAGAAAATGCACCTCACAGGCACAGGGCAGGAGAATGACGCAGTCAAGCGAGAAAGCCGCAATGGTCACAAACAGCATAATAAATGTCTACTGCATTATGATCGTGCTAGGAATGCGCCTGGTGAGCGTGGACCTAATATGGAACACAACTGGATGGCTGCCACAGGGGAAAACAGCCACAACAGGCATGGACATAAGACAGAATGCCTTGAAATGGATATCACTGCCACAAATGGCCATAGCGGGCACAGAAGGCACAGTGAGCACCAGACACAGTCCTTGCGTAGATATAGGACCCGGTCAGTGTGTGAACTAGTCTCAGGACACCTGATGAATGCACTGAGTTATAACGTCTGACTATCATGTTGGAATGACTCTGAGCACTGGCAGTACACCTGATTCTACAAGATGACAAAGAATTGCCAGGAAAGTCTAGGAAAATATAACTCAAGACCCTATGGGGAGGAAATGTGCATCAAGATGAAGCTACAGGGTACGCTACAACAGTGCAAAGAGGATGATGAGCTCACTCCACTTTCTATTAAGATGCAGAGAAAGACACATCAGGCTCGTATTGCCAAAATTAAACATCATATCACATCTAAGGTGGCTAATAGGATTAAGTATTGTGCCAGTATGGTTCTGGCAAGGGAATGGATCCATGATATGCGGCATAGAGTCTATGTCACCTCCAGGGAGCTACTACTTCTACATCTGGACTTGGAAAACAACTTACCACTTGGGCAGGATGGACTGTATGTCACAGTCACTGGCAGCATGCATCAAATACAACACTACAGATTGACAATTGGCGAAATTCGAATGCATAAATAAGTGTAACAAATACAATACCTGCAAGGTGGCAAATCTAAGTGGTCGCATAGTACAAAATGTCACCTTGAAAGTACTTGGAAAGAGTCTCAACTTTGCAGACCCTCCTAGAGACCTATCAGTTTCCAGATTCAACAGCTCTGTGGATCAAGTGTTTAGCACACTAACATTAATTGTAACAAAATATATTCGGACAGAGACATGCAGGGCACTAACCAGAGACAGGATGCCCAAAACGAACATCTCTAGTGGTGAGAGGATGGTCCTCAAGAGTTGCAAGAAGATGAAAGCTCAGTGGTTTTACCCTTGGACAAGGGGAACTCTGTCATACTGCTGAAGACAGATCTTGACTAGATGTGTTAACTTTTGCAGGGACCTGCATACAGTCCATTAGAAAATGACCCCATGAACAGAATGAACAGGAAAACCCAGGCTCTGCTTAAAGAAACAAGACTGTCTGAGAAAATCGTCAAGCACCTGAAAGCTAAGTCACCAGTACCACCCAGACTATATGGCACCCACACTATAAGGATTACCCAAGGTCCACAAAGATGGTTTATGGCTTTGTCTGATTATAAGCAATATCAATGCAGCCACATACCCTACAGCCACCCATCTTCAGATGATGTTAGCACTATATGAGTGAAAGTGCATCCATTACACCTGCAACTCCTCGGACTTTGTGGAACATCTCACAAATATACACATCTCGAACACAGACATCATAGTCAGCTATGATGCTGTGTCTCTTTCCACCAGGGTATCAGTTCAGGACACACTCGATTTAATCAGTGAGAGGTTTGACGGAGATCTGCTAGATCTTTTCAAGCATATTTCAACATCAACTACTTCCAACGTGGAGGCCAATTCTTGAGCAAACTGGAGGAGTGTCAATGGATAGCCCCTTTGAGGCACTTACTACTCCTCCCTACTAGCTGACGTGTTTCTTCAGATAGGTTGATCATACGTTCATCATCTGGCCACATGGCTGGAAAAGTATGGACGAGTTCCTGGACCATATGAACTCAAGACATCCCAACTTTAAGTTCACCATGGTACTAGCAAATGATGGTCAACTCCTGCTCCTGGATGTCCGGTGAAGTGGTAGGCAGACAGCACGTTAGGCTACAGTATGTATAGGAAACCGACACATACCGACTTATATCTAGAGGCCAACAGCTGTCATTACCAGCACAGAAAAATAGGGAGCTGAAACATTTGTACACCAAGCCAAAACACTGTCCAACCTAGACAGCTTGACAGCAGAGTTAGAACATCACAGCAGAGTTCACAGACAATGGTTAATCAGGGAGGTCCAACAAGTGCTGTATCTCATCAGATGACCTGATACAACTGGAAAGGAATAAGACGAAGGGACTAGGAAGGTAGCTTTTTTGCTGTAAGCAGGGCCTATATCGGCTAAGATCAGCAAAATCCTGAAGAAACATTACATAAAAGTGTGTTCTGTCTGCCAAACAAGATCAGGGTGATCCTCTGATTGGTCAAGAGTGATGTGGGATTAGAAAACTTGTATCTATCATATACCATCTGAATGGGGTATGTCTTCCATCGGTCAAACCACAAGAACAGTTGACATAAGATCTAAGAAACATGAAAGACATACCAGGCTATGATAGGCCACTAAATCAGCAATAGAAGAACATTGCCTGAAATTTGAATCCACCATGAATTATGAGAAAACCAGGATCCTGGCTCAAACTCTCAGATTTAGGGATAGGGTCATTCCATGTCAATTCAACCAATTTGAGAAAATGTTCCAGCCGATAGTCTCAAATTTGGCTGAAATTTAGCACACCAATGCTACCAAGTGTGGAACACTCATGTACAAAATTTTAAGTTCCCCTGCCAATTAGTTCCAGAATTATGGCTTGTAAAAGAAGGTGGAGTGACCCAGAAATTGCAACCCGCATCTGGCAATCTATCTTGAGACCCAACTTCAGGTCTTAATAACTTTGGAACTATTCCACACAATCCAGTGAAATTCTTACAACCCAGTAACATCCATTTAGAGAACACACTCCATGAATCAAAACACCAACAACATATTTCTGAGGGAAAATAAAAAATTCCAAAATGTGATTTAAAAAATGTAATATGTTAAAAGGTACATATTGTAGGTGCCCTCTATGCGAAATATAATTCACTCAAAAAGGGTATTAATTTTTTTGTGGTAAGCTTAATGTGGCCTAAACATACACAGAACTCATCTTGCCATATCTGTCACACAAACTGAGTTACATGCACACGAAAATACAAAAATTTGAAAAATTACCTGAAAAACATGGATTTTCGAAGTGTGGTAGCACAAAATGGACAAGTGATATCCAAGCCAAATTTCAAATACTGCATAAGTAGACCATAATATAATATGTGGCAAAATTTCAATTTGTTATTGCAAGGCATTTGTGTACAATAAAAGTTGACAGAGATGTATTTGGTTATGTTTCTTTTAACACGATTTAGTAAGTAATAGTGATGATGTAGACAGCTTATTTCAGATAAAGCTGCAGCAATTGTTGGGAACCATCAGGCAACAGAAAGTTAAACAATGATAGTTTTCAGGGACAGAATGAATCATTGTTAGGCAGGAAAAAACAAAGGAAACAAGCAACAATTACAGGTTACTCATGTTTTTAAGGTTCTAGTTCCTGGTCAGTACTGTTGTGGAAAGTCAGTATGGAGGCAGAAGAGTGTACTAGTGGTGCTTTTGTTCAAACAAGTTGCAGTATTGGTATAGCACAAGCATCTGAATGTCATAAAACGACATATGGAACAAAATGTGGCATTCCCTTTGCACTGTATGATCTGGATGAATCAGACCAAGATTTGTTGCTATGGAGATCTGGGATACACCCTGTGGGCACAAGAAGTACAGTTCCAGGAAACTTTGGTGTTTGTTATTATCATATGAAAGTGTTTCTGGATAAGTATTCTTTCCTACAAAGAAGTTGTTTTGATCCGTTTCGGATTCATAAGAAGACAGTGAAGTGTAGCTTCTGAGAATTTGCTATAAAAACAATATTGAAAGTGAATCAGTGCATGGGACTTAACATGAAACCAGGACAAAAGTTATGTTCCAGGTGTGTTACACTGCTAAAAAATGAAGAATATTCTGATAATTTACATGACAGTGACGAAGAGTGTCAGCCACCTACAACCACAGTCGATGAGCAATTAAATACTTCAGTGACTGCTCTTGGTTTGCCTCCCATGAAGACACACAAAGTTGGGAAAAGAGACAGGCCCAGCTATGGTAGAAGAAAACTACAAGGAGCTCAAATGGAATTAAAACACAAAGTTGCTGACAAACTAATGGTGGAAGAGGAAGAACTATCTGCCCCAAAGGAACAGAAATTATGCCAGAAATGCTCTGATTTGGACAAAATTGTGCATGATTTGAGAGAAAAATGTGCCATATCCACACGCCAGAAAAAAGTAGCTATTCTTATCCTTGCACCTTCCAGCTGGTCTATTGACTACACTGCAAAGGAATTCAATGTTTCTACATACATGGTAAAGCAAGCTAGGAAAATAAAAGCAACCCAAGGAGTGCTTCCACAACTTCACCAGGCTAGGGTAAGCAACTGAGTTCAGAAATAAAGGTGCTAGTGTCGGAGTTTTATGAAAATAATGACTACAGCCAAATAATGCCTGGAAAAAAGACTATGTAATGGTGAAAATGGGAAATGTACGTGTCCAGATGCAAAAAAGACTCTTGCTATGCAACATATCAGAACTATATGTAGAATTCAAGGAAAAGTATCCCAATACCAAAGTAGGTTTCTGATCTTTTTTCAGTCTTCGGCCAAAATGGGTTGTGCCTGTAAGTGCAAGGGGCACACACAATGTTTGTGTATGTGAGACCCATCAAAATGCTAAGCTGATGTTTGTTGCTATAAAGGATTCTGAACTGGATTACAAAGGTGCAATGAAGTTGCTAGTGTGTGACATAAGTTCCTACCAGTGCATGATACACAGGTGTGAAAAGTCTCCTGGTAAGGCAAATCTTGCAGAACACATGAATAAAAAACTGTATGGTGAACTCATTATGGATGATGATGAACTTGTTTCTAATAAACAATAGACACACCTGGATCGCACAAGTCTTGAAACAAAGCAAAGTAAAGTGGAAGATTTTGTTGAAATGTGTTGTCAAAAAACGGACAAACTGACGACACACAGCTTCACAGCAACAGCACAATCGGCTTATCTCCAGTATTGTAAGGAAAATTTGAAACAAGATGAAATTATAGTAATACTAGACTTTTCTGAAAATTATGCATTTATAGTTCAAGATGCCATCCAAGGATATCATTGGGCCAACAGTCAAGCAACTCTCCAGCCATTTGCGATTTACTATAGAGGTGAATCAGGTGATGTGTCTGTCATGAACCTGTGAATTTTTAGTGACTGTTTAATTCACAATGTCATTGCAGTTCATGTCCACATTCGCACTGTCATGGCATATGTGAAAAACAAGCTGCCTCACATACATTTTGCGAAATACTTCAGTGATGGGGCAGCTAGTCAGTACAAAAACTGTAAAAATCTCAAAAATTTATGCATGCATTACCATGATTTTCAGATTCACGCAGAATGAATTTTTTTCATAAGTCATGGTAAAAATGTATGTCATGGTATTGGTGCTACCATTAAGCACATGTCATCACGAGCTAGTCTGCAGCACCCTACAGAAGGTCACATTCTAACACCTCTTCAATTATTTACCTGGGTACAGAAAAATATCTCTGGCATACAATCATTCTATGTTTGAAAGATGAGGTGAAATCACTCGAAGAGTTGCTGAAAAGCAGACTAGAACATGTTAAAACTGTTGCAGGCACAAGGAGCCACCATCACTTCTCTCCAACGGACTCTGACAATGTGCAGATGAGCAGACTGTCCGGTTATAACTATAGGTTCATGCCCAACATATGTCTTCCCAGTGTGTCAGACTCAGGATTCAGAAGCAAAAGCAGCAACATACAACCAGGTTAATATATTACTGCTGTTTATGATGACAAATGGTACTTAGGATGTGTTGCAGAGTGCTGTGAAGCAGAAGGTGATGTATTTGTGAACTTCATGGCACCAGCAGGACCAGCAAGATCATTTCATTGGCCACATTTGGCAGACAGGGGTTGTGATTCCTGTTGAACATATTCTTATGACAGTTCCAGCTCCTACCACAGTGTCAGGAAGACAGTACAATTTGCCACTCAACGTACAGAGTACAGCAGCTAAAGTGTGGGAGAACTTCTGTTTGAAGCACAATCGACTGGTTTTTAGCAATTAAGGTGCAGTAAACATTAATGATAGGCTCTGTTAATCTGTCTATATGTTGTTGCTTAGTAATCAAACAGTTGTGGGAGAGGATAAGAAGAGGCAGAACAGTTTATGATAAGTTTTTGCAAAATTGTGTTGTGAAACAATGGCCACATCACCAAATACATCTGTCAACTTCCGTTGCACACAAATGTCTTGCAATAACATGCTGAAATTTTGAGATATTATCATTAAGGTCTACTTATGCAGTGTGTGCAATTTGGCTTGGATATCACTTGTCCCTTTTGTGCTACCACATTTCGAAAATCCATGTTTTTCAGGTAATTTTCAAATTTTTGTATTTTCATGTGCATGTAACTCAGTTTTTGTGACTGATATGAGTATGATGAGTTCTGTGTATGTTTAGGCCACATTAAGCTTACCACAAAAAAATTATACCCTTTCTAAGTGAATTATATTTGGCACAGAGGGTGCCTACAATATGTACCTTTTAATGTATTACATTTTTTAAATCACATTTTGGAATTTTTTATTTTCCCTCAGAAATATGTTGTTGGTGTTTTGATTCATGGAGTGTGTTCTCTAAATGGATGTTAATGGGTTGTAAAAATTTCACTGGATTGTGTGGAATAGTTCCAAAGTTATTAAGACCTGAAGTTGGGTCTGAAGGTAGATTGCCAGATGCGGGTTGCAATTTCTGGGTCACGCCGCCTTCTTTCACAAGTCATAATTCTGGAACTAATTGGCAGGGGAAACTAATACTTGGTACACGAGTGTTCCACACATGGTAGAATTAGTGTACTGAATTTCAGTCAAATCTGAGACTATGAGCTGGAGTCCCTGGTTGAACTGACATGGAATGACCTGATAGTGTCATTTATGAATCTATTGAAATCAAGATAGCAGAGAACCTGATCAACAGGAAAGCAAGATACCAGCTCAGTATGTTGTGGAATCCGGCTTTTGAACTACTACAGAAACAATGGAGGAAAGTTCCCTTCACTTGTAGGCAGCAACAACCTCCTCAAGAGACAGCCACAGCTGTCACAGACAAGACAGGAAACAACATCAACCCCCTGAAACCACAGGCACCACACAAACTGTGAGCAGACACAGGACACAACTCCAGAGAATCACCATCGCCATGAGAGATTGCTGCATCATGCACAGACATAACATGCAGCTCGTACAGCAGCAGTGCACCTTGCAGGCGCCCATCGAACTCAGTAGTGCAGGAGAATGACTCAACCATGAGAGATAGCCGCAGCAGTCGTGAACAGCATAAGAAACCTCTACAGCATTACAATAGCGATAGTAACGAGTGTGGCAGGTGTGGACCTAATGTCGAATGCCTTGGGACAGCCGCCACTAAGACAAACAGCTGCAATGCACCCGAATGTAAGAAGGAAACTTGGGATGGATACCACCACCAGAAACGGCCATAGTGTGTGAGCAGAAGGGCACAGTGAACCCCTGACACTGTCCAGGCATAAACATGGGACCCGGTCAGCTTATTAACCAGTCTCAGGAAACACCTTATGAGGATGATGATAGGCGACATCAAAATATAGTGTTGAGAAGATACGGAACACCAGGAGTACACCCGATTCTACAAGATGACAGGACTGACACAGTTTAGTGCAACATAACTACTGCATTACACTCTAATAGGAGTACGTATGCCAGTAACACTACTCAAGCAAGAAGTACTTTTTATTTACAACACACCTAAATGTGGGTCACTGATGATGCTGGACAGTGACAGACAAAACTTAGATAACGTGGATGAATCTTTGCCTTTTCACGCTTTTCATTCCTAAATAAGGAGAAATGAAAAGAAAGGCAGTGACATAATAGTTTCTTCAAGCCAAATCCAAGAAAATATTCTTTGTTTTAATATGTTTGCATATTAATACAGTGATATGTTATCAATGTCTGAAGTTTTATCCTGTTGATACCAAAACTGACCAGAAGTCAATTGTTTTCACTTTTCAATGACTACATGGGAAAATAAGCAAAAGAGAGAAAGAATAATTTATACACGTTAACAGTGAGTGAGATCTGTGGCTGTGGATTGAATTACTTGTAGAAATACAACAACAAGAGACATTTTGCATAGCTTTATTTCTGTTTGAAACATGTATTGGCAAAAATAAAGCTGCACAAAAAGTGGCTGGCTGCTGTTTTCCTTGAAGTGATGATAGAAAGAAACTTCTGCAGCATGGACGTACTCCATACATGACACAAAAAAGAAATGAATGCTAAACAGTGGATATAACTTGGTTATATTATTAACCAAGCAGAGAATTAGTATCTGCCTGAAACTAAAAGAATAGGTGATAAGTCTACAGACTCAGGACCACTGTAATAGGAATGGGAAAGTGTAAATTTTGTACATTTTGTTCAGAAGAGGACCAATGCATTCACCTAGACTGTCACACACGGGAAAAAATTACTTTCTTGCAGATAACTTACAATTTGAAATTATAACAGTACTACACATTCAGTACCTCAAAAGCAAGAAATTGTGGGATATAGCAACAATCATGCATGGTACTAACTTGTTTATTCCTTCTGGAAACATCTTGATGATCCACAATCCTCTCTGGGTAGTGCTTTCCAATAACACAGCCAGCTCGTTCTTGCACCTCAAGTGGTGCTTTCCACGGCTCATATAAATATTCTACCGGATAGTTTTGTAGTTCAGGTACGTAACGCCTATCAGGAAAAATATAAATGTTCTAAAGTATCAATGCTTACTAACAGAATATATTAATACAGAGTAGCTAGCAGCGATGAAGTAGAAAATGTGCACCATTTTATATAATTCATTGGAGAAAAATTATGTTTGTGCTACATACAATTAACAACAATAAAAATAAATTATAAATCACAAAATCAGCATGAGATTCTATGTACTACAACATCAAATTAAGACATACTGAATGTGTTCCATGAGTATTTACTAACTGGTAGTTACGATCATAGTTGCCTAGTGACTATATAGCATATGGCAATTATCTTAATGGCACCACAAGTAGTTTGCAAGTGTGTTAAAATACAAGAAGACTTAAGAAAACTGCTCAACGTGTAACACTTTCCGCTCATAATGAAACCATTATGTTTAGCGTGTTACATTAAAAATAACTGAAAGAAACAGTGGTAACTAAAAACTGTGACAAAGACATTACGTGTGCAGAGAGTTCATCATATTACGACAATCTACCACAAACATCACCCTCAGATTTGGGGCATTGCAAGAAGCATGCTATTAAAGGCATTATGTAAGTTAACTGAAGATATCTGTTAATATGAGTTCAAAATAAAAAACATGGTTTTGCACATGATGAAGGTATCAAAGATGATTTAGCACTCTTACTCAACACAAAGACAATAAAGATAACATTACTGGCTTGATTTAGGATGAGATACACATCCCAAGATCTACGTAAATCAAAACTGTGAAACAGAGAAGATGGAGACAAGCCTTATAGTGTGCTGTCGCCAAATACTTGGGTTAGAAATATTGTAATTTACAATGGAAACTTATGTGGAAAATGTGTGAAAACAGTGAGCAGCGGAGATATGTGCTTAGAATATAAAACAAAATTTACAACAATGTAGGAAAAGATAGATTACTACTTAGCATAAAGATAAAATGTTAAGTTCCAGATAAGCAAAATTAAATGACACACTTAAGCTTTCAACCACAGCCTGCGTCAGAAAAGAGAAACACACACAGTTCACTGAAATAATGGGTCTCACTGAATGAATGGTGGGTTTCATTATACGAATGGAGTGTGTTTCTATTTGTCTGATGAAGGCTATGGCTGAAAGCTGATGTGTAAGTGCCTTTTAATTGTACCTCTCTGGAACTTAGTATGTTATCTTTAGGGTAAATATCAACCTATCTTTTCCTACATTGTTGATATTCCTACCTGGAGCTTCAATTGGTTAAACAAAATTTGACTTTCTATGAGTGCACGTAGATCTATATCTACATCTATACTCCTGCTAACCACAGTGATGTACATATAATTTTATTGTGGATTGGAAGTGTGATACCTCCAGTATCACTATATCAAATGCAGATGTACTCCCAATAAACAATAAAAAAGAGGTCACCAGCATCAGTGATGAAATTGTAAGCACTATAAAACAGCTGAACGATGAAACTGGCACTCATTTTATCCGGACAATTGCTACTGCTCAGGATGCTACTGCTTTAAAACACCTTAATGATCAATGATATTTTATCCATAATGGATCCTGTGAACTCCATGCCTGTTAATGGCTGTTGGTGAATAATGCAATCAGCTACAAACCTTTTAAAATGCTTTTATTTTAGAACCGTAAGCGGTTTTTGGTATTCATACCCATCTTCAGACGGGTAACGTTACATAAATGCTTTCAACAGCCGCATGACATCAGCTCCAGAACTGCACAATAATATTTGAATATTTACTGTGACTTAAGTAGTGTCAATGGCAAAACATGATAATATGGCTGCATTTATTTAGATTTAAGGTGAAATAGTTGCATTTACTTACATATATCCCAGTGGACTACATTTCATTTTGCCATAGCCCTTCCACAACAATGTAGAAACTGTTGCATTGTAAACAGTATATACATTAAACAAATTGCTGTGGCAAGTAAAACACACTTCAAAATATTCTTCAAGTCATTCAGTGTGAAACCCAGACTGTCTGGAAGGAAGGTAACAAAAGGAGATACAGGTAAAACAACAGAAGCCATGGATAGAACAGAACTGTATTATAATGGAAGAATGGTATTGCCACATGTGTTCCTAAATTTCTCTGGAAGCCCAACTGAGAATTCCTGAAGTCAGCTTCTATCAGTTTTTTCATTATTCTGCAAATAATTTGTGTCAATACTTTGCTTCTATGACTTATCAAACTGATGTTTGGTAATATTCACACCAGTCAGCCCTTCATTCTTTAGAATCGGGATTAAAACTTTTATTATTATTATATGAAGGTATTTTGCCTGTCTCATACATCTTGCATGCCAGGTGTAAGGGTTTTATCGTATAATGGTTGGTTCTTCCAATTCCATAGGGCTGATGTCTACTAAAGGTGCCCTGTTTTGAATTATGGTCCTTCAGTCCTCTGTCAAAATTTTGTTGCATTATCACTCATCTCATCTACCTCTCTGTTTCTCCAACAGTTTCTTTAATTTGTCTGTGCATGTCACCTATCTTTCCCACAGTCATGCATGCTTCTATAGCTTTGTATTTTTCCACTAGCCATTTCAGCTTTGCACTTTCTGTTAATCTCATTTTTAGGTGTCTGACAGCATGTGCTTTTTTTTTTTTTTTTTTTTTGGTACTTCACTTACTACTGCAGAGGGAGTTATTCACTTAAAATTAAAAAATACATAATAATTAAGTTTTTATCATCATCATCATCTTGGACAGTTTCCAGCCACTGGCTGGGTCTGTCGGGAACACAAGCCTCTCCATCGTGTTCTGTCTTTCCACCATTCCCCCTCTTCCACCTTCGTCCAGTTCTCTCCTCTTCTCGTCACACATTCCTTCACTCCCTTCACCCATCTATCTCTTGGTCTTCCCCTGGGCCTCTTCCCCTCCAGTTGCAGATCAAACATCCTCTTTGGAATTCTTCCCTCATCCATTCTCTTCATGTGTCCATACCACTGCAGTCTTGATTTTTCTATCCCGTCCTGTACTGGTTCCTCCTTTAGTCTTTCCCTCACATACACATTTCGCAATCTGTCTCGTCTTGTTACACTCAACCTGCTCCTCTGGAACTTCATTTCACTAGCTTGTATTCTACTTTTGTCGCTTTTGTGCATTACCTATGTCTCACTTCCGTATGCCAATATGGGGACAAAGTAGGTTCGGTATATAATTCCCTTGGATTTCTGTGGCACCTCCTTGCTCCAAATAAGCCCCCTAATGCATTTGAAGAACTGCCCTGCTTTTCTGCACCTTTCATTTATTTCCATTGCGTTTCCCCCCTTACTTTCAATCATGCTTCCCAGGTACTTGAAGTTCTCTACCACTTGTAGTTTTTATATGTTTTATAATTTGTATTTAACAGCAAGTTTAATGGAGTCTGCATAGCAGATTTCGCTTAATAGCTTCACACACATAGAACTAGAAAGGTCCAGGAAAACTATGATACGTCAGATCTGTTAAGTGCTACAGTTACACAAATATGCAATAAAAAGTTTGTAATAAAGGGATGATTACGTGCACCATGGACAATATATCAGTATGGGCACATGAACCCACACAAACGTTCAGTACACTGAATGACATCAAAGATCACCACAACAAAAAAGTTGCACTCATGTTCTGAGGCTTCCATACAAACTTAATTACGTGTATAGATAAAATAATTTTGTGTGGCTCAGTTGCCTGGTACAAGTCTTTCTTTTGGTCATCATTTCGATGACTAGCCCAATTACCCATCCAGGAAAAAAGCACCCAAAGTTTAACATGTAATCCAAATCACATGTTTCGTGTGACTCCTCCATCGTTGAGGTGTGAAGGTCAGAGATTCAATCCCACAACTTCTCAAGTTGCATGCATGTCTTTAGTACTAGACTACCAAGCTAACATATAGATAGTTCATGTATAGATTTTATTGAGTTTGTATCAAAATATGTGACATATGTGGCCGTATCTTTTGATTTCATTAACTTAGAAGCTTACATTTTTCACACCATCAAGGGACTGTAGACAGTACTATGTGACATAAATGTCAAGGTGATACCTCTACCCTTTCCTGAGAAAAAGGAGTCTTAAGTCAGGCAGACAGACAGACACAGGCAGGCAACAGAATGATCCTATAAGGGTTCCGTTACACCAACTGAGGTACAGAACCATAAAAATATCAACATGAACTCAGATAGTAGAGGACTGCAGATAAAGTGTTATTAGGAACAAAAGAGTCACCTTTTCCTTGCAGTACTTAAAGGTAGAATTGTCACTGTATCACATTCCACACTGACTCTGTGAAGGTTATTTCAATTTTTGGCTGTAAGTACAACAGCTTTAGCAGTGACATCAGTATGAAAACAAACGAAACAGTAAAATATGAGACATCATGTTAACTCACTTTATATACTCCCCCCAAGGATCGAGCCGCCTGCCATAGTTAACTGGGCAAACACAATGTGAACAATCAAGAAGTTGTTCAAAAGCAGAACTGGACACCCACATCCAGTTGCCTGCACACACTGACCAGTCAGCATCCAACAAGTACTTCAAAAAGTGTTGCAAGCCTGCCTCCCAACTGATCCACAGATCTCCACGTGTAAGAAAACAGGCCACAGCATTACGAGCCACATGGTGAATCCAACCTTCCTGTGAGAACAGAGGGACATATTTTAGCTGCTAATTTCCTCTCTCTCTCTCTCTCTCTCTCTCTCACACACACACACACACACACACACACACACACACACACACACACACACACACATTTGATCTTTCCCCATGCTGCGATATCGTCATAGACATCACTGAGATATTCTCTGATGGTTGTTAGTAAATTTGCATAGATTTATTTTTCATTAACAACTTAGCTCTAATTGTCAGATTTTAAATGAATAAGAGGCATCAAAATTTGAAACCACAAAAATAACAGTTACATCATCAAACAGCTGAATTAAGAACACTTTATATACGCTATGGACATGACCCAAGTACATCCTAAATTTTTATTATTCAATTATTTCAATAGGTAATATGCAATCAAAATATATTTAGTTTTAATGCAACAAAATATATTTTTAAGCTGCAAGTTACATGAATCAGTTATGTGCTAAGCACAACAGTATTCACTAAACTAATCGTGCCAACATAGCATTCATAATGAGACTCACTAGCAATCTAATCACACTTCATATTACTTTTCTTGTTGTTTCATCAAAGGGTAGAAGGAGATGATATAAAAAAAGAAAAAGATAGATATATAAAATACATCTGGTGTTTCATTCGGAAAGTAGCTCCTTGTCTGACTTTATATGCTGCTGTGACACAAGCAGACATGATGAGGTCAGCTTAAAAGCAGTTTAGATTTTAAAAATGGGTAAGATCCCATTCAGACTCATCGAACTGATAAAAAAGTTGTAAGATATGTAGAAGATATTACCAGCTTTAGCTGTCGCATAGCAGCATCAATGAAAGGATATCCAGTTTCCCCTTCTTGCCATCTCTCTAGATGTCCCTTCTCAGATCCATCTTTCCATGGAATGTTCAGGCATATTGGATTGTTTGCCATTTCACCATAAAACTCATTATTGACTGACATTGTGTAAAAATACTCTCTCCATATTAACTGGCCAGTGATCTTTTGGTTCAAAGGAAGATTGCCATTGTAAACAGAGTGGAACAAGTCATGAATGCTCCAATAAAACCTGGGAAAACAATATATGAGACTAGAATGAATTTTTAACTCTAAAAATAGTGTGAGCACTGTTTTGAAACTTCCTGACAGATTAAAACTGTGTGCTAGGTTGGGACTCTATCTCGGAACCTTGACTTTCGTGGGCAATACTACTACCAACTCATAACAATAATGGAAATTTGTGGATGCAAAAATATGTAAAATAGGAGAAAAACAACCACTTACCTATAGATGATTGGTGCGTGGCACACAGAAACGTCTAACAGTAACAGTGAACACCAGATTCGAGCTCCTGCTATTTTTCGAAGACTACGAGAAGTACACAAACACACACACACACACACACACACACACACACACACACACACACACACACAACTAAACAGACACTCAAACATACACACTCACAGTAGCAGTGAGACTGGTTACTGAATATCAATTGTTAGAAGTAGTTGCTGAGTAGATGGAGGTGGGGAGGGGATAGGGAAGGATGCACAAGGCAAGGAGGGGGAAGCTGAGTAGCGTGAGGTAGGTCTTTTGCCAGATAACTCAGCAGCCGCACAGCAAGACAAAAGGTGGTCAGAGGGCAGAGTGTATAAGGGATTTTTTTTTGGTGGGGGGGGGGGGGGGAGGTGGTGGTGGAGAGGGAGGGTAGAGTATGGGAGATGGGAGGTAAAAAGGGGGGAGACCACTGTCTGCAGGAAGGATAATAAGGTATATAAACAAATTTGTTGTACTACCATGGATACTCATATGACACCTTCCAATGGCAATGCATTTATGGGCTGTCTGGAGAAATCCTTCCTTTCCAGCCAATATTCCTGATTTGAAAACCAATCTAGACCTTATTATCCTTCCCACAAACAAAGATCCTGAAATGTAATGACTATGTGATTGAGGATCTCTGCCAACTTTCTGACGCCTCTGCAAACAATCGTTACGACCATGATCCCATCCCAGAAGTCCAACAAGACCTTCAGTAGTTACTGAAGGCCTTAGATCCATCTCAAAACCTGACAGCATCTCCCTTCTCACAGCAGCAAGATCCTGCACTCCTACCTTTTACGTACTCCCCAAACTCCACAAACCCAACGCCGTATAATGCTGCCACTCAACAAACTTCTGCATTTGTTAGCTGACACCTCCCAACCATTATCCGTAACGTCCCATCCTACATTCAAGACACTGCTCACTTCCTTCACCACCTTTCCACAGTTCCTGTCTCATTACTGCCAGACTCCTGGTTGGTCACTGTGGGTGCAAAGGTCTTATACAGAAAAACATCCCCTGTGCTCATGACCATGCAGTCATGGAACACCGCCTTTCCCAATGTCTTCCTAATAAGAAACTGACCACCTCTTCCTAATCCTTCTGGCCAACCACTTACTGACCCACAATTCTTTCACTTTTGAAGGCCAAATAAATATAAAAAAATCCGGAGCACTGCCATGGATAATCACATGACACATTCTTATGTCAGCTTGTTTATGGGCCATCTGGAGGAATCTTTCCTTTCTATTCAACACTTAGAGCCCTTTGTATGGTTCAGATTCACTGATAATATTTTCATGATCTGGACTCATGGGCAGGCACCTTTGCTCCTTCCCCTGTAACCTTAACGCCTGTTCCCAAACTCATTTCACCTGGCCCTCCTCAACTCCACACGTCTTCTACCTAGATGTTGATGTTCTCTTCTCAGATGTCTCCATAAATATATCCACTCATATCAAGCACACCAGCCACCAACTATACCACAACTTAGAGAGCTGTCGCCTGTTCTACGTCAAAGTGTCTCTTCCATACAGTCTCACTACCCATGGACACCACATCTGCAATGGAAAGCAGGAGTCACTGAAATATACCAATAACCTTACCAGAGCCTTTACTGACACACAATATCCTATCCAGCTCATCAGTAAACAGACATCCAATGCCATCTACTCCTCTGACACCAATAATCCTGTTAACCACCCACCCAATGACCATCACTCGTCTAATCACTCAGTGTCACCCTGATCTTGAAAAGCTTAATGACAACCTTCATCAAGGCTCTGACTATCTCTTGTCGTGCCCTGAGATGAGATGAGGGAGTCCCAACCAATATCCTACACGCATCACCCAAAGTAATGTTCCACTCCCACCCATCCCACAGAATATCCTTGTTAATCCCTGCTACACTCTTGCTGTTAATCCTGCACCTCACGAGTCATTTCCCTTGTGGTCGACTCACGTGCAAGACCTATTCCATACATCCACCCACAACCTCCTACCACAGTCCAGTCATAGACATCTCCTATGCAATAAAAGATGGCCACATGTGAAAACAGCCATGTTATATATCAGCTACACTGCAATTACTGTACAGCATTCTATGGGGTTATGACAAGAAACCAAGTGGCCACTCACATGAATGGCCACTGATAACCTGTGGCAAACCACAAAGTTGACCATCCAGTTGCTGAACATGCTGCACTCCACAACATTAATGACTTCAACAGCTGCTTCACTGAACAGCACAAGTTTCTCTGAACTACACAGATGGGAAATTATCTCTCCAGCGTACCCTGCACTGCTGCAATCCCCCTGGCCTAAATCTCCACTAACTTGTTTTCCAACAACCTTTCCTTTTCCCTTCTCTGTCCACATCACTCCTTCCCCTTCAAGATCGTGTACTACTTTCTCCCAACACTCTTCCTTCTCCCCCCCCCCCCCCCCCCTTTCCGCATGCGCTCTCACTCTCTCTCTCCCAGTTTTTCCCAACCCTCCCCCGTATTTTTTTCCTCCTCTCTCCCTTACTTTCTCTCCTCCCTGTTTCCCTCTTCACTGTCATCTTTCTCTCCTTTTCTCCCTTCCACCCTCATCTCCTGTCTAACCCTCATATATGCTACCCTCAGAACTCTTTTCATCTTACTATGCAGCTGCTGAGTCATCTTGCAAAAGACCTGCCTCACACTACCCAGCTACCCTCTCCTTGCTTCATGCATCCTTCCCTAACACTCCCAGGCAACTACTTTCAATAACTGATATTAAGTGACTGGTGTCACTGCTACTACGAGTGTGTACACTTTGGCATCTGTGTCGTTGTGTGTAACTGTGTACTCTTATTAGAAAAAGAGCAAGAGCTTGAAAGATAATGTTAATTGGTTCTATTATGTGTATCTGTGTGCCATGCACCAATCATCTATACGTATTTTTAAATGAAATCATTCTGCTTTTAGCTATTAAAAGCAATTTCAATAAATAAAAACCAAAAGTGGAACGATTTCATTAAAAAATTTCACAAATGCTGAGGATCCAGTTATCATCAAACTTCTGC
Source organism: Schistocerca serialis cubense (assembly GCF_023864345.2). NCBI lineage: Eukaryota > Metazoa > Arthropoda > Insecta > Orthoptera > Acrididae > Schistocerca > Schistocerca serialis. The sequence continues at coordinate 920,025,656 of NC_064639.1, forward strand.
ATCTGTAAGTAAGTGGTTGTCTTTCCCTTATTTTACCTATTACCAGCTCAACTTCCCGGGCATAATTTACACACTGCCCTCATAGATTCACTTCTGCCAGTACTTCTCTCTTACTTTCCAAATTACACAGAGGACCCCTTGCATATCTTCCTGGACTAGCACTCCTGAAAGGAAGGACATGGCAGAGAATTGGCATAACTACTATCATCAGTCAATGTATTTCTCCACAGTAAGCTATACCCTTTCTTTCAAGAGTGCTAGTCCAGCAAAATATGCAGGAGAGCTTCTGTGAAATATAGTGACAGAAATGAAGTTATGAGGGTGAGTCATGAGTCTTGCCTGCATAGCTCAATCGCTAAGAGCATTGCTCGTCAAACTCGAGGTTCCGATAAACAGTCTTGGTCGGGCACATAGTTTTAACCTGTCAGACATTTACTATATATATTTATTTGCAAATTTATTATACAAGTTCCAGTAAAATAAAAATGAAAAATAAAGTACTCAGCTCACCTTAGGCACAACCAGACAATTAAAATTAAGGCAACAACAGAAAACCACAGTTGGATTACAACCAATGGTATGAGATCACAACTATGACTGCAATGCTGAAAATGTGGTAGTAGTGTTTTCTTGTAACAGAGCAAACTGGAATCATCCACTCGTTCTTATAAAATTCCAGACAGTAAAATATTATCATTATTTTTCTTTTATTTATTTGACGTAGTTGTGAGAATAGCCCATGTACAACTTTTACAAATTAATTATCCATTTTCTTGCTTAACATGGGAATCTTAAAGTCTTATTGTTCATAAGGTAATTCCACCATTACTGATGCTTATAGCCTATTTGGTTTACACAGAAATAATTTTTGTGGGTAAATATCTGTAATTTGAGGATTGGTAAAAACACCTGTATGTAGAATTTGAAGTGAGCTAATAAACTGTTCTGACTTAAGTCTTATACTTCTGATTAAAAGACCTCACCCCCTCTACTTCACAAACATTTTACTTTTTCCAACTAATGTTTATGATAAATTCTACTTTAATCATCATAGTGCGTGTGAAAACACAGAACTTACAAGCCATACAGAACAATTTAATTTCACATAACATTACACTACTCTTAAAACAAATAATCTTGAACTGATTTCTGCCTCGGTGAGGTAGCTTTTCTTTTAGTCTAGTAATCCTCTGGTCCACTGAAGTGATGATGCACGACTGATTACAGTTTTTGAAATTAGAGGAATGTTGTCATCTTTATCACTGTCATTTGCCTCCTTGGATTCCCCTTGTATTCGCTAAATGACAGAAGTGTCACTCAACATCTAATGACCTAGCTGTGTGTGGTCAAAGTCAAACCAATACGAAATATTTTCTCTGTCAGCAGTTTCACACCCTGAAGTACTCTTCAAAACAGCTGCTAATGTTGCTAATGAACAGTCTTCTTCGTAATAAGAGTTACTGATGACATCAATTTTAGGGTTAATGTTTTCCCATGACATGGCTATAGTTGATTGCTTCACCCTTTCTACATTGTGTCTATCACAGTTAATTGTTTCCAAAATGTTTAAAGATTGCTGCCCTCATCAATAACTTTTTGTAGTAGACTTCCTCCATAATTTTTCTTCATGGCAGCAATGACTGTGTTCCACTGGTTGGATTAAGGCTGTCACATTTGGGGTAAATATTTTAAAAATATCATCCCATCAGCCAATTTCAGAACATTTTCATTTGGATGCAATGGTGCATTGTCCAGTAGCAATACAGCCTTGCAGATGGACCCTTCAACAATAAATGTTCTCACAACTGTTGCACAAAGCAATTACAGAACCACATTTGAAATATTGTGTGGTCCATCCAGGCCCCTTTCTGGTGAAGATATGGACAGGTAAACTGTGCATTTATTTTCTTTTGAAAAAGCACGATTTTTTAGTATTGCCTATTATACCAAGTTTAACTTCAAATGATTCCATACCATTATCACAACACAATACAGTTATCCATTCCTGGCTCGATTAATAACCAGAGACACTATGCTCCGTCTCAAAAGCTTAAGTCTTTGTTGGTAGACAGTTTCAAAAGAACTCGGTCTTGTCTGCATTGTATATTTACTCCAGTTCTAAATTTTCTCATGCAAAAACTCCTGGGAATCATTACAAAATTCAGGAGCAGCCTTATTATGCCCACTTAATTTTTCTTTTTGGACAGCAATATTTAAGACTTTGTTAACTAGCCACAAGGATGCATTAAATTATCCTTCTATCCCCAAGGTTTTGAGGAAAAACTGAGCTTGTGTGGTACATATTGGGTCAGATACTTTTATGCCCTCTGCCTTTTCTGTTGAAACCATTCCAATATGGCTTTATCCAGTTCTGCATATGTAGACATTTCCATAGCCTTCCACTTCAACAAATGAGTTAGAACTGCTAGCAAATTGGATTATTTTATCTTTGGCTTTTCGAAAATCATGGATCATTGTTTCACCACACTGTAAATCAATGTGAGATTTCATCTAACAATACTGGCTTCTTCAAGTTTGTATACGATTTCCAATCATTAACACAACACATTTTCAGCACTAACAGAAACTAATGACTATCTTCCTCAACAATTACAATCCACTGCTTGCAGTGTTCGAGCAGGGGAGGGGAGGGGAGGGGAGGGGGGGGGGGGGGGAGTGGGAAAAATAGACTATGGATAATTCACAAGGCAGACAATTCACCTACAGATAACCTACAGTTTACTATATTTCAAAAGTTTTTCAAAGAAAGTTTGCATCTTTAAGAATATTCCATTTTTAAATGGTAATTATTTCCAAAATTCAGGTATCTTGTTATGTAGCCCTAATTATTCTGATTGCAAAAATTCTCATTAACATTAGGAATACATGTTAATTTGCTAATTATCTGATCTAGAAAACTCCATATTTTAGCCATTCTTTACAGGAACCATGAATCCCCACATGAGTACACACCATATTCACAAAACAGTCCATTTAATTCTGTAAATTCCAAGTCATTTAATTTTGCAAGCTTTCCTAAAGTAAATGAAATTGTAATAACAAATTTGAATTAATATTCATATGCATGTCTATAAATGTGCATAATGAATTATGCTTCAGCTAATCCTCTCTTACTCATCAGCAGGCAAATATCCATGCCTAATTATTTTTGTGGACATCGAGAAAGTCAGTCCCTCTTTCGCATTCATTTCATCAACATCTCTTTGAACAACTTTTATGTGTAGTGTATATGTAAACGAACCTAACTTCATGCTGTTTTTACACCAAATACGTAGAGCAAGTGTACGGCATATTGTCACAGAAGCAGTTCAGTAGCACAGTCACCGTGGTGTAGTGGTTATGATACTAGACTGTTGCATGGATGGTTGTGAGTTCCAAACCCAACTGGATTGTAAAATTTTACTTTCTATAATCGGTTTGAGTACATTCTAGAAGCATCCACAAATGTCAAGAATCATTGTATTGGAACGGTCTGCCGCAGACAGTTCGCTCCGCACTCTTGTATGTGCAAGTGCTGAATAAATCTTCGTTAAGTGATGTTAGTGTTCATTATTCATCTAATTACACCTTCTTCTTCGTGACATTATTCTGGTGGAGACGCTGGGTATGGAATTTGTGATAGCGCACATTATCGACGACACAGTGGCTCCCATCGGGCTGCAACAGAGCCGACGTTTACGTGGCGAGAACCCAGGGTTCGAGACATATTCAATAGATCGCAATCTATCAGAGACAGAAGAAGATGAGGACTTTACAATGTATGCCACACATGAGACATCCTTCCGGGTTCTCTGGTGATGAAGGCCAAGATTCGAACAAGTGGCTGAAGGTATATGAGCGTATATCCAAATTTAACAAATTGGATGACACTGTGTGTGTGGCTAATGTATTTTTCTACTTGGAGGGCACTGCCAAGCAATGTTATGAGAACAACGAGGAGAAGTTCACAAGCTGGGCAGTATTCCAGGCAGAACTGCGCAAGTATTTCGGTGACACATGACGACAGAAGTGCAAGCCCTACTCCTGAAGGAGGTTTCGACAGCAGACGACTTCATAAAATGGTGCCAGTATATTGAGACAATGCATCAAAAAATAATTACACACAAAAAGTTTGAACGGCTTCCAAACGTTGTATCAATGTCTGTGATGGAGGAAGAAACTGATTTCACAAGTGTTCTTCATCAGATAGTGAGAGAGGAAGCTCAGAAGGCACTTGCATTGCACGACAAGCAAAAAAAAAAAAAAAAAAAAAAAAAACTGAGATGCTTCAAGAGGTCATGAGGGAGGAAGTGGAACAGACATTGAACCCAATCTCTTGTCCTTCATTTCCCTTTAAAATGGTGAAAAAGTCGAGACCCAGATGGATTTACATTCTACAATGCCGCATGAGGAACCTGTTTGGGACAACTGCGCCAGAAGACAGCAGATTAATCTTAGAACGACGCCAACTCCGGAACGACGAAGATGAACAAGAAGATGTGGGTGCAGGACAACGTAGGTCACCATCGCCGCAAGCTAGCCGATGGAGAGGACCTCCCAAACACACCAATCAAGGCCTCCATCACCTTTTAGAAGCTCCAGCTGATCACCTAGCCGCCGCAATCTGGAAAACTAAAGGGTGCGACCTTCCTTGGAAGTGAGGCCGCCGAATAGAAAAATCCTCCCCATAGATCACTACAAAAATTGTAAGACCTACAGGAAGATGTATCACTCGTGTGGATATAAGTGACCATGCACAGCCCTTAGAATTCCTTGTCTTACAAGACTGTTGTCATGATGTCATTCTCAGGTTGGACTTTTTGAAAGCTTCTCAGGCAATTATAGATTGTGGTCACTCCAAGATTATGCTAGACGAGATGAGATACTGTGGACAGGAAGATGAGCATCCAAGTGTGTGGAGACGATGTGTGCTGAATGAAGTGATCATTCCTGCAGTCAGCACTAGAAAGGTAACTGTTGTGTCATGCCATGCATCAACCCATGGATCTTGTAGTGGAATTTAAGAGAAGCACACCACTGAAGAATAATTTGGTCATTCCAGCCACTGTCGTCTCGTTTAAGAACAGATTCAGTGAATCATGAATAGTTAACTGTCACCGAGAACCGCAGATCCTTCCAAGATGCATGTGCGTAGCAAACGTTGAGCTGTTAATTGCAGAATAGCTGACCGTCCTAGAAACCTCCCATGCCGAGTCTGTGGGCGAAATTAGCACTACCACTACGAGACAAGATCTTCTAGGTCGACTATCACCAGATCTCACCAAGGAACAACATAAGAAGCTACTTGTCATTCTTCAAGCGTTCTCTGAATGCTTCAATCCACAGGTGAAGAGCAAATTAGACAAATTGATGATGAAGCACCGGATTGGCACTGGAGACCGTCAACCAATAAGCCAGGGAGCATACCGTGTGTCAGCAACGAACATCAAATAATTCGCAACGAGGTAGAGAAAATGATGAAGCATGATATCATTCAGCCTTTGCAGAGCCCATGGTAATCACCAGTGGTTCTCGTAAGGAAGAAGGATGGCAGTTAGTGCTTTTGTGTTGATTATAGGAAGCTTAATAAGATAACTAAAAAGGACGTTTACCCTCTTTCACGAACTGACAATACACTATATGATCTGAAGGTGGCTAAGTTTTTCTCAACCACTGACACGTACTCGGGATACTGGCAAATCGAAGTAGATGAGGCTGATCATGAGAAAACTGCATTCATCACCCCTGAGGGCCTGTATGAGTTTAAGGTAATGCCATTTTGTTTGTGTAATGCACCAGCAACTTTTGACTGGATTATGGATAATCTTCTAAGTCACCTGAAGTGGACGATGTGACTTTGTTATTTAGATAACATTATATTGTTCTCAGAGACATTTGATGAACGCGTAAAAAGACTGAGGGCTGTTCTTAAGTGTCCCCAACAAGACAGACTGAAACTTAATCTAAGGAAGTGTCTCTTCGGAGCAAAAGAAATCAAAATACTTGGTCACCTTGAGTGAAATGAACGTGTGCGCTCAGACCCAGAAAAGGTGAGATCTATAACGGAATTTCCTATTCCTTAAAGTATTATAGATGTGAGGAGCTTCCTCGGATTATTACCATTCTCAAATTATGTTTGCCTTAAATCGGTCAGAGGATGTGAAAGTACAATTTAAGGTAGTTAATGGATTACTTTGCAAGAAAAACTTTTATCTGTTTGGAGAGAGGTGGCTACCAGTGATTCCTAAACACATACGCTTAGATGTTCTACATTTAGGATTTATTAAGACATATGATAGGATCCACAAGAGATTTTTCTGGCCAGGTCTATTTAGGAGTGTCCGTCATTATGTGTCGCACTGTCGAGGGTACCAGAGGAGAAAGGCAGTCCATCAGAAACCACCTGGCCGACTCATACCAATTCCACCAGCCAAAACGCCTTTCCAGCGTGTTGGGATTGACCTCCTCAGACGATTTCCAACATCTGCTAGTGGCAATACATGGATTACTGTTTGCACTGATTATCTGACACACTAAGCCATTACAAAAGCCTTAAAAACAGCCGAAGCATCCGAGGTAGACAAATTCATCGTGGAAGACATTGTATGAAAACATGGTGCCCCAAGGTCATTAATTACAGATTGAGGGAAAGTTTTTCAATCGAATCTTGTGACAGAGATAAACCATCGGTGCAACATTAGTCATCACATGACGACAGCCTACCATCCGCAAACTAACGGGCTTACTGAATGCCTTAATAAGACCTTGGCTGACATGCTATCAATGCTCGTCAATGTTGAGCAGAGCAACTGGGATGAGGTGCTACCTTTCGTGACGTTGGCCTACAACACCACCAAACAAGACACCACAGGATTTACCTGAGGAAGCTCGGCAGTTAGCTCGACTCCACACGCTGCAGGCTCAAGAAAACTATCGCCAAAGGTATGACGTGAGCCACTGCCCTGTTGTCCACCAGCCTGGTGACCTCGTGTGGGTCTTCACTCCTGTTCAGAAGGTTGGTCTCTCTGAGAAGCTCCTCAGGCGCTACTTTGGACCTTATAAGGTTGTAAGACAGTTGTCTGATGGTACTTATACAGTTGAAGATTTTGACCCCAACACAAGACGATGAAAGATCAGATATACAGTCCACGTCCTTCAAATGAAGTCCTATAAGAATCCTGCAACCCAGGGTAAATTCGAAGCTCCAATGTCAGGCAACAAGTAGAAAGGTGACGAATAGTGTAGTGGCAAACGAAGTTCTAAGTAGATCACCACCAGTGCAAGCATCAGTCATTGGGAGTCGGAGTATGCAGGACCAATAACTCGTTCCCAGACTAGGAGGACATACCTCCAGGATGCTGTTCTCTTAAGGAGGGAGCAATGTCGCAGAAGAAGCTCAGTAGCAAAGTCACTGTGGTGTAGTGGTTATGATACTAGACTGTTGCATGGAGGGTTGTACGTTCTAAACCCACCTGGACTGTAAAATTTTACTCTCTATATTCGGTTTGAGTACATTCTAGAAGTATCCACAAATGTCACGAATCATTGTACTGGAATGTTCTGTAACTGTATATATACTGTATGTGTTCTAGCCGGAGGCAGTTCGCTTCACACTCTTGTATGTGCAAGTGCTGAATAAACCTTTGCTAAGTGATGTTAGTGTTCATCATTCATCTAATTACACGTTCTTCTACGTGACAATATATTGCCACTGTCAAATATTTCATAATAGAATATACATGCTAATCTGCCACAAACATACTGTACAAATTACTGTATAGAAACTGAACACTGTAATGATACACAAGTCAATAAATGTTGAAAAGTGTCGAGTTAACTGATGCAGCATTTCATCCATCATTTCAAACTGTCATTAATACAAAAAGACACTACTCACAAAGAAGCAGAAGCACTTAGTTGTCAATAGGTATACATAAAAGGAGGAAAACTTCGTATCTTTCGGAGTTATCCTTTGACGAGCTAGAGTAAACACACACACACACACACACACACACACACACACACACACACACACACGCCCCTGCATAGTGTTGGCTAAATTAACAGTGCCAATCACCCCCCCTCCACTCCCAAACACACACACACACACACACACACACACACACACACACACACACTCCCCTGCATAGTGTTGGCTAAATTAACAGTGCCAATGTAATTTGTAGGCAGGTGGACTTTTTGTTGTAGGGATTCTGTCAGGTGGGGTGGGTAAAAGAGGAGGGAGGTGGGGAGGCAGAGAGAGGGGCTGGGGGTGGGTGGCTGTAGCTCAAATGGAGACAGATTGCTGGCTAGAAACGCAAAGAGGGAGGGTTGGCAGATATGTGGGCCGGCATGACTGTAGCAGTGACACACGCTGAATATGACGTGTAGCCATGAATTGTGCGAGGTTGACAGGACAGAGGAAGTGGAAACTGTTGGGTGGAGGGTGGGGGGATAGTGGGTTACCTGAGTTTGAGGTCAGGATGGCTACAGGAACAGAGAATAACTTCCACCTGTGGAGTTCCGAGAAGTTCGCGGTGCATGATAAGGTCCAGATGGCTCAGGCTGTGAAGCAACCATTGCCACGAGGTGGTCCACTTCATTCTTGGCAACAGTTTGGCAGTGGCCATTCATCCTAATCGACAGCTGGTTGGTGGTCCTGGTCGACAGCTGGTTGGTAGTCACACTGACATAAAAGGCTGTGCAGTGTTTGCAGCAGAATTTGTATATGACATAGCTGCTTTCAAAGGTGGCCCAGCCTCTGATGGGACAGAATAAACCTATGACAGGACTGGAGTAGGAGGTGCTGGATGGGTGGATTGGGTGGGTCTTGCACCTTGGTCTGCCACAGTGATATGATCTAAGATGTTTTGTAGGATGGGTGGTTGATAGAACATCACTTTAGAAGGAACGGGAAGGATCTTGGTTGGGTGTCTCTCATTTCTGGGCAGAATGAGAGAAATCAAAGCCATGGCAAAGGATATGTTTCAATTGTTCCAGTCTAGGGGTGCGCCTTTGTAGTTGATTCTCGGGGTTGGTGGGAGGATTGGGGGTATGCGAGGATATGGCACAGGAAATCTGTCTATGGACTAGGTTTGGGGGGGGGGGGGGGGGGGGTATTACCTGTCTGTTAAGGTTTTCGTAAAACTTGCCTGCAAAGGAAAAACAGTTGTGGGACAGGATATGGTTGGTATGGTGTACAAGCAATGAAATGGTGGATCTGGACTCTGAAGTAAGTTGGGGAGGCAGTTTTTGATAATGGCAAGACCATGGACATGAAGGATGTTGTGATATAGGGGTTGGCACCAACAGTGATGTGTGGGGGTCCAGGGGGTAAAGGGGTAGTGATGGTTAAAATCTTACTCCAACCTTGGCCCCAAGGTTGGAGTAAGATGTTAACCGTCATCACTAATCCCACTCAAATTGAAACCCTTCGTCAACCCCTCACAACACCTGGACACTGCCTAATAGAACTCTTCAGTTTACCACACTCTCCAAAACTCCCTCACAACACCTCACAAAACCAAGAACCCAAGCAGACCCAAAACACTGTTGTCAACCTCTCCACCAAAAACTTCCACCCCATACAAGTTACAGTCCTAACCAGAAGCTGAACCTTCAGCCAGCCCCCCCCCCCCTCCCCAAATTTAACCATGTTGGAGTTGTCAAAGACCTACTCTTCTTTTCCTGATCCCTACAGTGGAAGCACTTCTTTGCCAACAGTTCCTCAAACCAAAGCCAACCTAATCTCAACAATGAACCTCCCAGTTCATATCACTATCCATCTGTGAACCTTGCCCCCCCCCCCCCCCCCCCCCCCACTTAACCACACTCCCCACAGACTTATCCTACCTCATTAGATTCTGGGCACCTGTGAAAGCATTAATGTCGCACGCCAAATCTGCTGCACATACTGCACAGCCTTTTATGTTGGTATGACTCCCAACCAGCCATATACCAGGATGAATGGTCACCACCAAACTGTGGTCAAGAGCAAAGTTAACCACCTAGTGACACAACATGCAGCTGAGCACAGCAGGCTCAATTTCAATTGCTGCTTTGCAGTCTGACCCATCTGGATCCTTTCCTCCACCACCAGCTTCTCTGAACTATGCAGATGGGAATTATCCTCACAACACATACTCTGTTCCCGTAATCGTCCTAGTCTCAGGTAACCGATGTCCCTGCCACCTCCACCTACCAGTTTCTCCTTCCTCCAGCCTGTCAACCCCACATGACACTTTCGACCGGCTGCTACAATTGTGCCAGCCATATACCTGCCTCCCCTCCTTCCTGCATCCCTAGTTGGCAAACTGACAGCCTTCCTCTGAGCCGCTTGCCAACCACCTCCAGTCTCTATCCATGACTTCCACCTCCTTCTCCCTCTATCCATCCCAACAGACACTACACCCACCACAACAATTTCACCTGCTGAAAAACAGCATTGCAGCATTAGCACTGTTAGTCACCATGCAGGTGTGTGTGTGTGTGTGTGTGTGTGTGTTTTACTCTAGTTCCACAAAGGACAGCTCTGAAAGCTAGAAAGTTTTCTTTCTTTTGTGTGTTCTTATTGATAACTCAATGCTTGTGCTTTTCGCTGAAGTTCAAAACCCGAGCTGCAGTGCCAGAAGCTTATCTATGAACCCAAACAATACTCAAAGCTTCCCTTCTTCCTCTATATGTTGGAAGTTTGTCTTTTCTCAGTCCAGAATTGAAATTAGTAACTTAAGTCGCTCCAGTTACATAGGGTCAGAAAGAACTATCTATTTAACAAAACATCTACATATATACTATGTAAAGGTGGAGGGTGTTTTTGGTGTCATTATCATTTTTCTGTTTCATTGGAGTAGAGTGTATGGAAAGGGCAACTCTAAGTAAGTTCCGTATGACCTGTGAGTTATAGTTTATTTGATTTTTCCTATTTTGGTCATTTTGTGGGATGTACATTGGAGGAAATAATATGTTACCCATTTCTTCCCTGAATGTACACTCCCAGAATTCCAACAGTCAGTTTCTCGGTGTTGCACAACAACTAATTTGTAGCATTTAGAACACCAGTTTGATGAGTACAGTGAAAAAATACACTACAGACAGGCAATATAACTGTATGCAGTATTGTTCTAATTTTAGTGCATGTTTTAAGGAGCTCTAATACGAATACTACTACATCATATAAGACGAGCGGTTGCCTGGCATCTGTAGCAACATTCACAAAATGTAGATATGATTTTGATGGCAAAATATATCAGTTTATGGGTGGTCTTACAATGTGAATGTAGGATACGTCCAGTGGTGCTCTTGTGGAATGGGTGCAGGATTACAATGGAGCTCTCTGTCACATGCACACATAACTATAAACTAGGAGAAAATGTAGCAAGTAAATTTTACTTTCATTACTGTTGATTGCCACAGAGAGAAGGGCAAGGTGTCAGTTAGCTGAAAGCAGACTTTGATAAATGAGCATGAACTATATTTGTACGAAACACTCGATTTACTTGCCATTTCCAATCTGCATAAAATCTCGAGCTTTTGATGAAATCCTTGATTGTCCTTGTCAGAGACAAGAGACAGCTATGGGTGTCGTTCTAGTGACAATTTATAGCCTACAGACAGTTTGAGATTGGTCGGTGAACATCATAGTTGTCAAACTGCTCGAGATGTTACCCAGATTTGATGCCGCGAGTAGACCATAAATGTTTTATAAGAGGATGTTGTTGTGGGAAACTTCAATTGAGTGTGAACCAGACTAGTGGCTGACTGTTGTTGACAGTGCTAGTTCCTACGCACTGATTCTTATCTTGTTTATAGGTCTGCCAATCAAAGAGGAAAGAAATTAAACAAATTAAAACCTTGAGAGCAGAGGTCATGATTCTTCCATCACAGTTATTTACAGACAGAAAATGAAAAATTCAGTGAGCCTCAACATACAAGGCAAACAGATTTCAGAAAGAACAGATTTCAATAGTTTATTACAGACAAACTATAAATTATAGAAACATGTTGTGCATGGCACTGGATAGAGGAAGGTTCAAAGCTTTGACACAGCTGCACTGTTGTTTGTCTGACGATACATGGTGACTACACTTTGTGCACTGAAATTTGCATGAAGTACTACACTTTGTGCATTGGTACTTGCATGAAGTCATGATCTTGTTTATTGGTTTTGGCCTTCAAGGTCACTAGACTTCACACCTTGCACTTTTTTCCTGCGAGGGTTCATAAAAAGACAGTCTCTGGCCCATCTATGACAGCTACTCTTCAAGTTCTAAGAAACTGAACTGCTTCCATAAAAAGGGACCTGTTGATTAGTGTGTGGAATGAAATGGACTACTGTTTTGATGTTTCTTGAGCAATGCTTGGTCTTTATGTTGAGTACATGCTCCAGTGTCTGTGTGAATATAAAACTTTGAACCTTTCTTATCCAATGACATGACCAATGTGTTTCTATCTTTCTCAGTTTGTCTGTAATAAACAGTTGAAATCTGTTCTTTCTTTTTGAATCCCCCAGTACTTAAAATCATGCACTTACTTGCGAACAGAGAGGCATCCAAAGCGAAGTGCTGCACTTTGACTGGTTGGTGGCCCCAGGAGGTCAGGTTTTGACTGATTCGGAAGATAGTAACCATCTCGGAATGCTGCCTCCTCTACATACAGGCGTTCTTTCAAGTGTTCCAGAGCTCGTGTCTCTCCACCAATCCAACGGATCATTTGTTCCCCACTGCCCATTTCAGGAAACACACCAAATTTCTCAGGTGTTGGAACACTGTCGACAACCTGCAATCAACATTTCTTTCATTCAGATTTGCTTCAGAAACACCATCAACGCCACCAAAAACACTGCACCCCAGCACACTTTTCAATAAATTCGTGCTACTCACTTCCATTTTCTTGTTTTCTCTTTTGTTCAGTATGTTCATAATGGTAATGAGGACACCTACACATCATATTCAAAAGAGAAGCCTGGAATCTTGATTCAACTGAGAGAGAGAGAGAGAGAGAGAGAGAGAGAGAGAGAGAGAGAGAGAAAGGCAGAAGTTAGAGTCCCTTACTCCTTACAATAGACAATAGGTTGTTCATTTTCAACCTACAGGCTGAGCGTCCTGCACCCCCCCCCCCCCCCCCCGCCCCCTTTCTCCTTCCAACCTTCCCCATTCAATAACACTTTCCATCTTGAAGAAGAATGCATTCTAAAAGACAAGAGTGAAGTTTTCTGTATTAGATTTTTCTGTTTGCACCTCCTGAAGATCAGTACTGGCCAGTCTTTCATCCATAACAACCTTTTTAAAAATAAATCAAATACTATGCATATTATGCTCTCAATTAGATAGCATGAAATGTATAACACACACACTAATAAATAACAATACCACTGTTACCAATGTAGGAAAAGCCAGACTGCTACTCACCATAATGAAGACACATCAAGTTGCAGACAGGCGCAATTAAAAGACACTTAACATAAAGTTTTCGGCGGAGTCTTCATCAGTAAAAGAGACACACACACACACACACACACACACACACACACCATTCACACACACAGAAGCACACCTCAAGCAAACATGGCCGCCAACTCCAGCATCTTGGACTGGAATGCAGTTATCACTTGGGGTGCAACCAGCAATCCAGGCGAGGCGGGGAAGGGGAAGGGATAGCAGTGTACGGGTGGTGAGAGAGAGGATCAGTATCGGGCGGAGTGTGCAGGGACTAGAATGCCAACAGGTGCAGCACCAGAAGGTTGTGGGGCAGGAAGGTGCGGAAAAAAGAAGCAAAGAAGGAGAGAAGAAGGGGAAGACGAGCAGATGTGTTGGCAGAGGGCAGCAAATAAATGGGGTGAGAGATGAGAATGGGGAGGAGATGATAGGACAGAGGAGGTGGAAACTGTTGGGTGGAGGGTGTGTGGACAGTATGGTACCATAGGTTGAGGCCGGAATAATTATGGGAGCAGAGAATGTATGATACGGATACCTCTCATCTGTGCAGTTCAGGAAAGCTGATGGTGGAGGGAAGCATCTAGATGGCTCAGGAAGTGAAGGAGCCACTGAAATCAAGTGTGTTTTCTTCAGCGGCAGGCTGTGCCAAACGGTGGTCTACTTTACTCTTGGCAACAGTTTGGCGGAGGCCGTCATCCTGGTGGGCAGCTGGTTGGTAGTCATACCAATGTAAAAAGCTGTGCAATTATTGCAGCAGTGTTGGTATATGGCATGGTTTCTTTTGCAGGCAGCCCTAATGGGGTAGGATAAACGTGTGACAGGGTTGGAATGGAAAGTATTGGGTGGTGGATTGCACAGGTTTTGCACCTGGGTTTTCTGCAGGGATATGATCCTTGTGGGTTGGGACTGGGAGTGGCATAGGGATGGATTGGATGTTGAGGAGGTTGGGTGGGCAATGGAACTTAGGAGGGGTGCAAAGTATCTCAGGTACAATGTCCCTCATTTCAGGGCGTGATGATAGGTAATAAAAGCTCTGGGGAAGGATGAGATTCAGTTGTTCCAGTACAGGATGGTACTGGGTGACGAAGGGGACATTCCTTTGTGGCTGGTTCTTGGGGGTGGTGGGAGGATGGGAGGTGTGAGGGGAAATGGCGTGGGAGATCTGTTTGTGGACTAAGTCCGGGGGGATAGTGCCTGTCTGTGAAGGCCTTGGTGAGACCCTCAGCATACTGAGGAAGGGAGTTTTTGTCACTGTGGATACACCGTCCCCAGATGGGCAGGCTGTATGGGAGGGATTTTTTGGTGTGAAAGAGATGGCAGCTGTCAAAATGTGGGTACTGTTGGTGGTTGGTGGGTTTAATGTGGACAGAGACATGGATGGAGCCATCAGAGAGGAGGAGATCAACATCTAGGAAGGTGGCAAGCTGGGTTGAAGAGGACCACGTGAAGCAGATAGGAGAGAAGGTGTTGAGGTTGTGGAGGAACAAAGGTAGGGTGTCTTTGCCTTGATTCCAGATCATGAAGATATCATCAATGAACCTGAAAAAAGACTAGGAGTTTGATATTTTGGGAGGCTATGGAGGGCCCCTCTAGATGGCCCATAAAAAGGTTGGCCTAGGAGGGAGTCCTGTGGGTGCACATGGTTGAGCCACAGATTTGTTTATATATCTTCCCTTTGAAAGGAGTAGTAGTTGTGGGTTAGAATCAAGTTAGTAAGGTGTCTGAGGAATGAGGTAGTGGGTTTAGAGTCTGAAGGACATTGGGGAAGGTAGTGTTCAATAGTGGTAACACTCTGACCATGAGGGATGTTGGTGTATAGGGAGGTGGCGCCAACAGTGACGAGTAGGGATCCAGGAGGTAAAAGGGTGGGGATGGTGGAGAGTTGGTGAAGGAAGGGGTTGGTGTCTTTGACGTGGGAGGCTAGAGTACGGGTAATTGTTTCAGTGGGGGCACAATAACCAGCCACAATGGGGAGTCCAGGATTGTTGGATTTTGGGAAGCATGTAGAAGGTGGGTGTGCAGGCTGTCATAGGGGTGAGGAGGGAAATGGATTCATGGGAGATTTTGTGGGAGGGCCTAAAGCTTTAAGCAGGGATTGCAGGTTGTATTGAACTTCTAGGATGGGATCACTCTGGCAATACTTACAGGCGGAGGTGACAGATAATTGGCAGATGCCTTCTTCCAGGTAATCACTGCAATTCCTACAATTCCTAACAAGAGTGGTGAAATCTTTGTCTGCAGGTATGATGATTAGGTCAGGATTTGTTTTGTGGCTGTGTATGGCTGTTCTTTCTTCTACTGAAATGTTGGTGTTATGAGGAAGGGACCTGGGGAAGGATGGCGAGGCTAAGTTGGAGATAAGTAATTCCTGGAAGGTGGTTAAGTAGGAGGTTCGTGGTTGGATGGTAGTATGAACTGGAAGAGGCAAGGTTCACTGTTGGAATTAGGGTGGTTTTGGTTGGAGGATTGGCCGCAAAGAAGTGCTTCCATTGCATGCATCGGTAGAAGGAGAGTAGGTCTTTGACAAGTCCAGCATGGTTAAAGTTGGGTGTAGGGCTCAAGGTAGGCCTTTGGATAGGACTGAAACTTCCGTGGCATTGAGAGTTTTGGTGAAAAGGTTAACAAAGCATTACAAGGAATGTTTTGGTGCCGGATTTGGAGGAGAGCTGGTAGGGAGTTTTGGGAGATGTGGCAAGTTGAAAAGGTCAGTTGAGCAGGGTTTAGCTGCTATGAGGGGTGGACGAGGAGGAACTCTGTGAGTATGATAGAAATTGGATAGTGGTGCCCTGAGGTATATATAAAGTAGGGATTGCAGAGTATTAGTATCTTGCAGAGGGAGCAGAGGTGGTTTTGGGATACCTGTGCCATGGAGGTGTGTTTTTGCAGTACCAGGTTTGTGAGGGCCAGGGATTGGTTGAATCTGAAAAGGTGTGGGTCATTGTGAAAGGAGGGGTGGGATCCAGAGAAAGGAATCTTTATGGGTAGGTCATTTGGGGGAATTCCATGGTTTAGGGAGCATTTAAGAAACAGTATGTGGGATTGCGTTTTAGCCCCAGAAAGGGATATTTTTCTGAAAAGGTGCAGAAAGTTAGAGCAAAAGTCCACAGTGGGAGGAATGGTGTAAAGGAAATGGCAATGATGCAGAAATGTGAAAAATAGGTGTTGACATTTCTAAGAGGAGCAAAAAAAAAAAAAAAAAAAAAAAAAAAAAAAAAAAAAAAAAAAAAAAAAAAAAAAAAAAAAAACCACAGAAAAAATACATAGAGATACGCAGAAACATGCAAAGATATGCTAAATACATACAGCATACAGGTATGTAAAAAAAATGCACAAATATTTAAAAATACGCAAAAATATGTGAAGCCACATGAAATTATGCACAAAACATTAAAAATGTACAGAAATGTGGGAGTAAAAGAATGATAAGGCATGGGAGTGTGCATGTGTGGCGATAAGTGAAGAGAGAGGGAGGTAGGATGGTTTAGATCATGGACCAAAAGTTCATGTGGCATGAGAATGTGTGGACAACAAAACACTACAGTACGTCAGGATGAAATCAATAGGAATAAATATATGGGATCAATAGGAATAAATGTAACTACTGGAGGGAACAATCTGGGGCATCAGTTGCTGCATCAACAATCTGCGTGGACATGAAGTCTATGTTGTGCGCGGATGATCATTGATGCAGTGTGGCTCGGAAGTAGATGTGGTTTGGTAGGTAGTGAATAAACACAAAAAGAAGGGAAAGAACAAACATTGAGAAGTGTAATGCTACAGAGAAGAGTAATAAACGAAAACATCACAGTGTTGTAGGATGGAAGAAAGTCGTTCGGCAAAATCAAATAATGGAAACCCCGGTAGGAATATCAATACTGTAGGAAAAGACAGTTTTCTACTTACTGTTAAGAAGACACATAAGTTGCAGATAGGTATAGTTAAAAGACACTTATATCACTATTAAAGATATAAACAGTACAAGTGTTCATGTGTACATGAGTTGCATTTGCACAAGTGTGTGTGCCTGTTTGACCAAAAGTTTTGTTTGACAGTTTTTTTGTTGTGCCTATCTGAAACTCAGCATCTCCACTATATGGTGAGTAGCAACTATCCTTTTCATAATATTGTACAGATTTTATTGTTGGAGTCAGAGTACAGGTTCAGATCTGTGAAGGATGAGGGATGAAAGTGACTGTCATTTTCAAAGGAACTCTGCTAGCATTTGCACCAAGTGATTTAGGAAAACTGTGGAAAGCCAAAATCTGGATGGCTGGACAGCAATTTTAAGCACCGTACTCCCAAATGTGAGTCCTATGTCTCATCATTATACCACCTTGCTTGAACATACTGCAATTACCAGCATTTTAAATATATTTTGCTTTAACTGAAACTACCTAAATGTGACGAAAACAAACTATATGCAATTCAGGAATATGGGTCAAAACCAATATCTCCGTCTGGTACTGGGTAGAAATGAGTTAGAAACGGTATGATGTGCAGAACTGTTAGGAATGAATCTCGTCGAAGACTTAAACTGGAAAGACTATGTAACTAACCTCTCCCAGAAACTCAGTTCCGCACGTTTTGCTCTGAGAATTATTTCTAAAGTTTGCTCCTCGGATGGTGCTAGAATGACATATTTTGGTTACTTCCAGTCCCTTGTAGATTATGGAATAGTTTTCTGAGGTAAAATTAATAGTCCACTAAAATAAATTTATACATTACAGAAAAGAGGTATCCTAATGTTGTCACATAGCTCGGCAAGAGCGCACTGCAAGCCCCTATTTAAAAAAAATTGTTTGCTTATTGCACTCTCATTTTACTTATAGAAATTTATGTTGATAACAAGGGGTAGACTTGGTGACCTGCTAACTGACTCTGGTTACCGCAATCACAATACTTGCGCATGTGGGTCTCTCCATATACAACAAGTTAGAACAACCTACACTTAAAGACACATGAGCCACTTTGGTGCCATTCTTTATAATGTGCTGCTAACATACATAAAGAGGTTGGAGAAGATAACTGCTTTTGGATAGGAGTTAAAATCATTTCTTGTTAAGAAGTGTTTCTACAATGTCAATGAATATGTTAGGCCCTCATTCGTTTTTGGGTTCTTTTGATTCTGTTAACTGATGTACCATCGGTGCTGTGCTTGTCTTTGCAAAGAATATTTCTACTGTTGGTTTTCTGTTTCCTCCGTTTCAGACACAGCATGATACATCTCTGCTAAGAAAGGATTTGGTGCTAGCTATCTTAATTGTGATTGTTACAGTGCTTGCAGGTTTTCATGTGCTCATGCTTTACACACTTTTAGCAGTGCTATATAATGTGCTCTTGTATTTTATTTTTTGAGGGATTTTTTAAATCAAAGTTTCATGGTTTACCTACTTCATTGATTGACTTATTGTGTGTTTGTACTTTTCTACAGTTATGTGACTTGTTCATGTGCTTTCACTTTTTCAGTAGTGATTTTATTTTCAAAATTTCTTTTTCAGTTATTTACTTATTGTGCATGTTGTACTCACAACATAGACAATTTATTTTGTGATTTCCCTTTCAATCATGCACCGAGTCCTCGTGGCTGCTCCAGTCTAAAAGTACTGGACTCGCATTCGGGAGGAGCATGGTTTCCCCTTCTCACTAAGGTGAATGCTGGGATGGGTCCTTTGATTAGCCCATGGTCAATTTCCTGCCCTGTCCTCGCCTTATCCTATCCTATTTTGCCTTAATGTTTTAATACATGTATTACGTCTGTAATGTTTCTGACATGCCCGATGTGCTATTGTACTAAATGGTCTACAGACAAATAAATAAATAATAAATGGTACTGAACAATTTTTCCACATGTGGAAATGCATTACTGTGTCATCCCTGTTGTTGTTGTTGTTGTGGTCTTCAGTCCTGAGACTGGTTTGATGTAGCTCTCCATGCTACTCTATCCTGTGCAAGCTTCTTCATCTCCCAGTACTTACTTCAACCTACATCCTTCGGAATCTGCTTGGTGTATTCTTCTCTTGGTCTCCCTCTACGATTTTTACCCACCACGCTGCCCTCCAATGCTAAATTTGTGATCCCTTGATGCCTCAGAACATGTCCTACCAACTGGTTCCTTCTTCTTATCAAGTTGTGCCACAAACTCCTCTTCTCCCTAATTCTATTCAATACCTCCTCATCAGTTATGTGATCTATCTAATCTTCAGCATTCTTCTGTAACACCACATTTCAAAAGCTTCTATTCTCTTCTTGTCCAAGCTATTTATTTTCCATGTTTCACTTCCATCCATGGCTACACTCCATAAAAACACTTTCAGAAACAACTTCCTGACACTTAAATCTATACTCGATGTTAACAAATTTCTCTTCTTCAGAAACGCTTTCCTTGCCATTGCCAGTCTACATTTTATATCCTCTCTACTTCGACCATCATCAGTTATTTTGCTCCCCAAATAGCAAAACTACTTTACTCCTTTAAGTGTCTCATTTCCTAATCTAATTCCCTCAGCATCACCCAACTTAATTCGACTACATTCCATTATCCTCGTTTTGCTTTTGTTGATGTTCATCTTATACCCTCCTTTGAAGACACTGTCCATTCCGTTCAACTGCTCTTCCAAGTCCTTTGCCGTCCCTGACAGAATCACAATGTCATTGGCAAACCTCAAAGTTTTTATTTCTTCTCCATGGATTTTAATACCTACTCCGAATTTTTCTTTTGTTTCCTTTACTGCTTGCGCAATATACAGATTCAATAACATCGGGGAGAGGCTACAACCCTGTCTCACACCCTTCCCAACCACTGCTTCCCTTTCATGCCCCTCAACTCTTATAACTGCCATCTGGTTTCTGTACAAATTGCAAATAGCCTTTCGCTCCCTGTATTTTACCTCTGCCACCTTCAGAATTTGAAAGAGATTATTCCAGTCAACATTGTCAAAAGCTTTCTCCAAGTCTACAAATGCTAGAAACGTAGGTTTGCCTTTCCTTAATCTTTCTTCTAAGATAAGTCGTAAGGTCAGTATTGCCTCACGTGTTCCAATATTTCTACAGAATCCAAACTGATCTTCTCCGAAGTCGGCTTCTACCAGTTTTTCCATTTGTCTGTAAAGAATTCGCGTTACTATTTTGCAGCTGTGACTTATTAAACTGATAGTTCGGTAATTTCCACATCTGTCAACACCTGCTTTCTTTGGAATTGGAATTATTATATTCTTCTTGAAGTCTGAGGGTATTTCACCTGCCTTATACATCCTGCTCACCAGATGGTAGAGTTTTGTCAGGACTGGCTCTCCCAAGGCTGTCAGTAGTTCTAATGGAATGTTTCGACTCAGGTCTTTCAGTGCTCTGTCAAACTCTTCACACAGTATTGTATCTCCCATTTCATCTTCATCTACATCCTCTTCTGTTTCCATAATATTGTCCTCAAGTACATCGCCCTTGTATAGACCCTCTATATACTCCTTCCACCTTTCTGCTTTCCCTTCTTTGTTTAGAACTGGGTTTCCATCTGAGCTCTTGATATTCATACAAGTGGTTCTCTTTTCTCCAAAGGTCTCTAATTTTCCTGTACTCAGTATCTATCTTACCCCTAGTGAGATAAGCCTCTACATCCTTACATTTGTCCTCTAGCCATCCCTGCTTAGCCATTTTGCACTTCCTTTCGATCTCATTTTTGAGACGTTTGTATTCCTTTTTGCCTGCTTCATTTACTGCATTTTTATATTTTCTCCTTTCATCAATTAAATTCAATATTTCTTCTGTTACCCAAGGATTTCTAGTAGCCCTCGTCTTTTTACCTACTTTATCCTCTTCTGCCTTCACTACTTCATCCCTCAGAGCTACCCATTTTTCTTCTACTGCATTTCTTTCCCCCATTTCTGTCATCCCTATAGCTGAAAAATGCCACAGTGAATCTAAAAGGCACACAATAGATAAGTAAATAGTTAAGAAACTGAATGACATAGGATTTGAGCCAATCATAGCAAGAACTATTAGCAGGGCACATGTGGAATTCGGTACTCATTTAAAATGAATGCAACAGTGTAGCAACAATAATGGTGTTTAGTTTACAACTTTCTCATTAAGATAATGTTGCTGAGGATCTTGAGAAAGGAAAGATTACAGCAAAGACACCATCATCACTACCAAAACATGGTTTACACTCCCCTGCAGTCTAAAAATGAATCTCGACAACAGGGAAATATCTTGCAAAGATATATGTAGTTTCTCATCTGTAGTGACAACAATGGAGACTGTGCTCATCAGCTGTTAGCAGTACACCTGCTTTGACAGTCTCTATTGGCACCAACTGGGACACACATTTAAAACCTCTCATCAAACAGCATGTTACCCATTAAACAGAAAAAGCCTGGATAATTAACTGATAATTCTGAATATGCTGCACAACCTAATACTGCAAAACAGTAGTGCATCTCAAACAAACTAAGTGTATCTTTGTAAAGCATTCACTTATAGATGCAAAAGGCATCAAACAACCAAAGGAAAATAGCTGAATATTTATGCTAACTACAAGTATTAGTATGTCATTTCTTAATACATGTTTCAGGGCATACTAAATGAAACATACCTTCAATTCTGTAGAAAGGTAATCAGAGAGCTTTCCAAATGTAACACCTGTCCAGTCTATATCGTCCACGGGCCGTGGAGGTGGGCCAATAACACCAACTGTATGCTGTAAACATGAAATCAAAACACTTAATTATCGGCTTAGACATATTACAGTTTGATTCAATGAAACCAGATTCAGTTTAACAAAGGTCTGTAGTGGCAAGCTGAAGCTTAGAGTACAGTGAAACGCTTGCAAAAAATGCTATTGCTCATTATCTAATACCTTTATGGTGATACATGAGGAAAATGGTTTTTCTACCTCTTGTACATAATTGCCTCCTTGCATAAAGCAGTAAATTTCAAAAATATCAGTGAAATTTATTATCAGTTACATTTATTCTGTGGAATACCGATTCCTTGTTATTTATACCAAACAGTATGTTGTAATGCTACTACTCACAATATAGATGAGAATTTAAGCACCAAATTTTCAGTTTAAAAATATTAATTATTTGCATTATCTACATCATAATATCATGCTTCTTCCACAATGATATATTGTGTTTAGAGCAGGTAAATGTTACATGAATACTTCGTTACTTATCTGGTGGAATCAGAGATGTCAAAGATTGTTGGTCATATTTATATGTTACTTATGTTCACCGCAGAGGTCCTGAGGTGATTTTATGTGTGTGTTTTGTCACCGCTTGATGAGTAGATTTTTTTTTATCTATCCAATTAAATTATTATGAGCTGATTCATTGGATTTTTTGATAGCCTTATCTGGCTGTGAGGATTTTGCTTAACAAACAACTCATTTTCATTTTTAGAGACCTTCATTTATTCACACAAACCAAACTGAACTCAACAGCACTCATACTGAATGACTCAATGCCTTATCGCAGTCGCAGCTGTGATTGTCTTTATAGCCTTTTAAGGAATGTACACCACCTGAAGATGGGCACAAATGCGAAACTGGTTTCTGTTAAACAAAATCACCTTCTATTGTGACTGGTAGTGGTTATTATTCTTCACCCTATAAAGCAACAGTCAGAGATTAGCTGCATCCTTTATGGATAAAATTCACTCCATGTCTTACATCTCCCTATTATTGATTCACCTCGTCAGTTATTTCAACTATAGAATAATGAATGTAAATAAAGGAAAAAGATAGAAACATGAGTATAACTGCATAGCACTATTGTAATTCAGTTTAAGTAACATACAAATTGAAATATTAGTTACAAAAAATGAAATATACAAGTCTATTATGATGTGTATAAAACATGTATCATATTGTTCATTTGACGAATATTTGTCTGTTACGTTACAAATAACTGATGATGGTTGAAGTAGGGAGGATGTAAAATGTAGA
The DNA here is from genome assembly GCF_023864345.2 of Schistocerca serialis cubense. NCBI lineage: Eukaryota > Metazoa > Arthropoda > Insecta > Orthoptera > Acrididae > Schistocerca > Schistocerca serialis. Next base: position 920,049,032 of record NC_064639.1, read on the forward strand.
CTGGCAATGGCAAGGAAAGTGTTCCTGAAGAAGAGAAATTTGTTAACATCGAGTACAGCTTTACGTGTCAGGAAGTCCTTTCTGAAAGTATTTGTAAGGAGTGTAGCCTTGTATGGAAGATGGAAGTGAAACATGGACAATAAACAGTTTAGACAAGAAGAGAATAGAAGCTTTTGAAAAGTGGTGCTACAGATGAATGCTGACAATTAGATGGGTATATCATGTAACTAATCAGGATATACTGAATAGAATTGGGCAGAAGAGAAATTTATAGTACAACTTGACTAAAAAAAAGGGATTGGTTGGTAGGACACATTCTGAGGCACTCAAGGGATCACTAATTTAGTACTGGACGGCTGGAAGGAAGCATGAGGGGTAAAAATCATAGAGGGAGACCAAGAGATGAATACATTAAGCAGATTCAGAGGGATGTAGGTTGCAGTAGTTACTAGGAGATGGAGAGGCTCACATAGGATAGAGTAGCATAGAGAGCTGTGTCAAACCAGTCTTTGGATTGAAGACCATACCAACAACAACAACAAACTCATTACAGTGTACAAGAGAACTGTATCATATCGGGAATCTGATCATACATTATCTAATCAATAACCAACTAACAACCCTATTGAACCTACAATTACTGATGAGACAAAATATCAAAAGTTGATGATCTACAAGATGTTATTTCATTTGCAGAATAATCTTAACTCAATTTATTATACAACTATTTGTTTTTGTTTTCTGGGCCACACAATAGTCAAGACAATTAGACTAAAAAATTAATTCAACATAATTACTTGATGGTGATAAAGCAACTAGATGTAGCTGTATTTTTTGGTCACAAAAGCCTCATAACTAAGTATTTCAAACAAACTCACAAATTATGACTGCCTTATCACAAAGTATTAAATGAGTTTTAGGTTACAGTTTGTTCAGCTAATGTGCTACAATCTAAGGAATAAACAGCTGTTGGCCAATTACTACATGATTGGTCCAATTCACACAGTGATCAAATATCCTCTGCACAAAACAAAGCTCAGTCACTTCACTTTTATTGATAGGTACACATAGTTATCAATGATTTTTCCAAGAGTTCCTTTGTGGGATACTTGCATATTTAAAAACGAAGAAAAAACTGTAAATGTTCTTCTATCTCTTCCTCTGCAGGTGCTAATACTAAGATGACGAACGAAAAAGGACAAGATAGTATGATTTTCCATGTGCCACCCATAATTCATCTGCTGATGAGTGGGGTGTCTGTCATTGGTTCTTGTTTACTTTTGTACTTATCAGCTGCTCAATGGTTCTTCTGTGTCTCAAACCATCTTTTCTAATACCAAATTTTCATAAAATAACTTAGCCAGCATAATTCCAAGCTCTTTGGCACTTTGAATGACTTTTAATGTGATACTTTCTATGTATTAATACGCTAAAAAACAGTCAACAGAATTCTGAAAAAATGTAGTGCCCAGTGGAGAAATACATGTTGTTGTTGTGGTCTTCAGTCCAGAGACTAGTTTGATGCAGCTATCCATGCTACTCTATTCTGTGCAAGCGTCTTCATCTCTGAGTATATACTGCAACCTACATCCTTCTGAATCTGTTTTAGTGTATTCATGGTTTGGTCTCCCTCTATGATTTTTACCCTCCAATACTAAATTGATGATCCCTTGATGCCTCAGAACATGTCCTACCAACCGATCCCTTCTTCTAGACAAGTTGTGCCACAAATTCCTCTTCTCTCCAATTCTATTCAGTACCTCCTCATTAGTTACATAAGCTATTCATCTAATCTTCAGCATTTTTCTTTAGGACCACATTTCAGAAGCTTCTATTCTCTTCTTGTCTAATCTATTAACGACCATGTTTCACTTCCATACATGGCTACACTCCATACAAATACTTTCAGAACAGACTTCCTGACACTTAAATCTATACTTGAAGTTAACAAATTTCCCTTCTTCATAAACACTTTCTTTGCCATTGCCAGTCTACATTTTATACCCTCTCTACTTCAACCACCATCAGTTATTTTTCTCCCCAAATAGCAAAACTCATCTACTACTTTAAGTGGTCATTTCCTAATCTAATTCCCTCAGCATCACCTGATTTAATTCGACTACATTCCATTGCCCATGTTTTGCTTTTGTTGATGGTCACCTTATATCCTTCTTTCAAGACACTATCCATTCCGTTCATCTGCTCTTCCATGTCCTTTGCTGTCTCTGACAGAATTACAATGTCGTCAGCAAACCTCAAAGTTTTTATTTCTTCTCCATGGATTTTAATTCCTACTCTAAATTTTTCTTTTGTTTCCTTTACTGCTTGATCAATACACAGATTGAATAACATCAGGGATAGACTACAACCCTGTCTCACTCCCTTCTCAACCTCTGCTTCCCTTTCGTGCCCCTCGACTCTTATAACTGCCGTCTAGTTTCTGCACAAATTGTAAATAACCTTTCGCTCCCTGTTTTTTTACCCCTGCCACCTTCAGAATTTGAATGAGAGTGTTACAGTCAACATTGTCAAAAGCTTTCTCTAAGCCTACAAATGCTAGAAACATAGGTTTGCCTTTTCTTAACCTATTGTCTAAGACAAGTCACATGGTCAGTATTGCCTCACGTGTTCCAACATTTCTACGGAATCCAAACTGATCTTCCCCGAGGTTGGTTTCTAACGGTTTTTCCATTCATCTGTAAAAAATTTGTGTTAGTATTTTGCAGCCGTGACTTATTAAACTGATAGCTCAGTAATTTTAACATGTCTCAACACTTGCTTTCTTTAGGATTGGAATTATTATATTCTTCTTGTAGTCTGAGGGTATTTTGCCTGTCTGATGCATCTTGCTCACCAGATGGGAAGAGTTTTGTTAGGGCTGGCTCTCCCACGGCTATCAGTAGTTCTAATGAAATGATGTCCATTTTCTCTGCTCGTGAGTTATGAAGCATTACTTAATATAACTCTGAGAGTGACAGAAGAGACTACATGTGAAATTGTAATTGCTGCCTTCAGCTCATTAGCAGAAACAAATGGAACACAATTGTTGTTAGGAATTACGATTACGGTTCAATATCTCTCTAACAACTATGCCATTAGACACAGAATAGAAGCTGGGATCAAACAAGGATGTGGGAGTAAATCAGTTGTGCTCTTTTCAAAGAAACCATCATGGCATTTAACTTTGGTGGTTTTGGGAAACTGCATAATTTTAGACAGCAGGAGAGGCACATGAAGCGCTCTCCTCCAATGTTAGAGTACAATGCTCTAACCACTGAACCATCTCAATTGTCTCAATGTTATGCTCAGTTGCACTGCAAAACAACTGTGCTAAAGGCTATTATAGAATTTCTAGAATTTCTATACAACATTTAGTAGAGATGGACAATATACAAACTCATTTGAACATCTGAACTTTTCCCTGGTGGAAACAACATTTCAAATTCATGTTGCATGAAGAGGTCTTGGGGTAATCCAAGAGTGTAAATTAAATAATGATCAATATTTACAGTGCCACTGAAAAAATTATTTGCTTATATTCATATAATTTAAAATGCATTATATCTTATACTTACCAAGAACATCTGGTATGTTAATGGGGGCGTACCTCCATTTGTTTTAATAACAACATTAGGATCCCAAAGTGTGTGAGAGACTTTTTCAACACAAATTATTCCATGCTCTTCACAAAACTTTTTAACAGCGTTATCTCGGGGACGCCATATTGGTTCACAGTCCTACAAAAGATGACACTTCTGTCAGCATTATTTACAATGAATTACAATGATAAAAATGTACAGTGTATGAGTTAAGTCATTCTTTAATTAAACAATAATAAAATAAACTTTCATTGTACCACTGTGTTGCTGCATACAAGTGTTACTGCGCATTAATGATCCCCTCGGAATACTAAAGAGAGCAGTTGCATCAGATCAGCGCCAAACACTTATTTGGTTACTAATTATCTCTTAAGCAACTGCCTCATTAAGGGGTTGTGCTGCTTGCTTGGAATCTGGATCGTTTTCATGCATGGATTGTACATTTTCTTCTCACCTGGCTCACTGTTTATTTTTATTGGTGCCGCTTTCTTGGATGTATAATAAAACGGCTTATCTCTATGTTAGTAGAGGTGGGATCGCAACTGTAAAACAACAGTGGAATTGTGCAAAACAGTATTGTTTGTTGTTGGCCCACTTCATACATAGGCGCACCAGCTCAAGGGTTAAATATCTGGGAGGGGGAAGGGATTACGATATCGTGACACGGAAAAAGTGAAGATGACATAAATAATGAAATACGGCAGGTCAGGATGGCTGTATGACAACTGAACTTTTTCCTATGGCATAACAAAATTTAAAAAAAGTACCAAACGGTGGTATAATGCTCAGTTTTTGAAAACATTGCTGAGTACAGAGCAGAAATGTGGAAACAAGTTGCTTGCACTAGAGATGGACTTGTGGAGACAAAGTTGTAGCATCTCCCAGCTGTACCATGTTTCAAATACCAACATAGGAGAGGCTATGGGTGTTGATAAATCAGTAACAGAGACCGTAAAGATGAAAATCTGAAATTACATGGATATCTAAAAGGATGGAAAGAAGAAAATGTGAACAGTTTGTGAGGGGCCGCAGTTGAGAGGTCTGGGATGTGATGGATGCCAGAGGACTGCAAGAAGGAGACTGGCATGATCAGAGGAAGTGAAATACAGGAAGTGAGGGGCAGTGCTGGCCTTAAAATACTTGCAAGAGGATTATTATTATTATTAACTGCCTTTCTTGTCACTCCATATTTTCATACTGTCTTTTCCTTTATCCTCTTTTTGGTTCATTGTCAATTTTTTTCTCGTTCTTACCTTGTTATCAGACAATTCTACCATCCCCATCCTTTGTTTTCCACTGTTATTTATCACATGTCCTGCTTTATATTGTATTTATTGGCTCTCTTTTCCTCATGCCAATTTTGACTCATTTCATGCATCGACAACATGTTTTCTTTTGATACACGCATCTCTAGTGACCTTTTTGTCCATTAGACATTAAACCTTAATCTTCCTTACTTCTTCTATACACATCTGACTGTGATGATTCGGTCCTTGTAATACTGTCATTTTATTATGCTTTGCAAATAAGCTGCTTGAGATTCATATATTCCATAATTTTACCTGAACTTTTTCCACTTCTTCATCCCTAATTTGCATCTTTTGACCTAAAGTTACGAACAGCGTATTACTTACTCTTGTTTGTATCTCTTTTACCCACAGATCTCTTTTTTTCACACTTTTTGACAATTACAATGGTAGGCATGATAAAGACATCCTGTGAAACTTTACTACATGCCTTTTCTGAAAACTACCTAGAACGAATAGTTAGGAATCCCACTCATGATTGAAATATATTGGATCTAATGGCAACAAATAGACCTGACCTCTTTGAGGATGTCCATATCGAAACTGGTGTCAGTGACCATGACGCAGTTGTGGCAACAATGGTTAACAAAGTACAAAGTAAAACTAAAACAAGCAGAAAGACATATATGTTCATTAAACTATACAAAAACTAACAAAGTGATAGAGGGGCTGGCAAGTACTTACCTCAGCTCAGTACAGCCAATAGATACACAAAACAGAACAGAAAATTTACGTATCATAGCTTTCAGAACTTTGTTCCTTTGTCAGGGAGGAGAGAGGGGGGAAAAAGGGGAAGAAGAGAAAGTGGATTCAGTTGCTCACAACCCAGGTTATAAAGCAACAGGGGAAAGGTAAACAGGGAGGGTAGCAAAGATGGAGGAATGGGTGTCAGAGGGAAGCCAAAGATATTCTACTGTAAGTACTGTGCCAGCTTCAAACCAAAGAGGATGCTTACAAAGTAAAGAGGTATATAGTATAAAAGATAAACGCAACTATGTAGGATGAAAAGATGCATGAATGGCAAAAGAGGAAAGGGAAAGAGGAGAAGACTGAAGAGTAAATGGGAGTGAGGTTGGTTAACGTAGGTTCAGTCCAGGGGGATGGCGCGATGAAAGGATGTGAGTGCAAGTTCCCCATTCATGCGGGCACAGACGAACTGTCCGCCTAGGAGATGTCCAATATCCAGTAGCAGAGCATGCCCTCCAGCATAATTCTACGGACCTAGGAACCTGCTACACCGTTATGTGCCATTTGGCTTCTCCCACTCAACACAAGTCCCTCAGAACTGCGGAGATGGGAACTTATGTTCAGCTACTTGGAGGTCATTTGAATCCATTTATGGACTTCATGTTCCCAAACAACAATGGATTTCTGTGGATGGGAATCTGTCATGTCACCAGCACAAAAACTGTTGTGATTGGTTTGAGAAACATTCTGTGCAATTCAAGCAAATTATTTGGCCACCCAGACTGCCCAACATGAATCCCATCAAACATTTATGGGACATAATCGAGAAGTCAGTATGTGCACGAACCCATGCACTGGCAACACTTTCACAATTATGGATGGTTATAGAGGCAGCATGGATCAATATTTTTGCATAGGACTTCCAACAGTTTGCTGAGTTCATGCTATGTCGAACTGATGTACTAAACCGGGCAAAAGAAGGTCCGACACAATATTAGGAGGTATCCCATGGCTTTTGTCAGCTCACTGTAAAATATGGCTCAGAACATCAGTGTCTATCCCCTTATCTGACTGGCTCCAACCTACAGGTCCTCTACGGTATTGTCGCCAACCTTCAGATAATCGGTTTTTCCAGACTAATTGTGAGGCCCCATTTCTCAAACTCATTTTTTAACTTCCGAAGCATGTACTCAGAATCATCCTGGTCTTCTGCTACAATGACCTGGTCATCAGTGAAGCGAGGTGTGTACCAGATTGCATCCCCCACAGGGATTCCCATGTCTACCAAATTTGCTCTTCAAGTCTTTAAGTGCTTCCTCCACACAAATTTTGAATAGTGTCAGTGCTAATGGGAAACTCTGGTTACACTGAATTTCCAACTTCAATGGCACTTAATAAGGAAAGTAACAAAGTGCCATCAATAACAATTACAACAACAACAACAACAACAATAATAATAATAATAATAATTATTATTATTATTATTATTATTTCTCTCCTTTCTCAGGCATTATGTCTGGTTAAAAATGGAAAGTGACGCAGACCTTGATCAAGCGTGACTTCCTTTTAACTGTACGGTATATGTTACATTGCATTTAGGAACTTTCGGGTAATTGAACATGTATCAATAATTACAAATTTCTGTAGTTGTATATATATGTTTGGATGCAGCTGTATTGCTTTGATGTACTGGTGGATATTGTGTGGTATGACTCCTGTAGTTGATAGTATAATTGGTATAATGTCAACTTTATCCTGATGCCACATGTCCTTGACTTCCTCAGCCAGTTGGACGTATTTTTCAATTTTTTCTCCTGTTTTCTTCTGTATATTTGTTGTATTGGGTATGGATATTTCCATTAGTTGTCTTAATTTCTTCTTTTTTTTGGTGAGTATGATGTCAGGTTTGTTATGTGGTGGTGTTTTATCTGTTATAATGGTTCTGTTCCAGTATAATTTGTATTCATCAATTTCCAGTACATTTTGTGGTGCATACTTGTATGTGGGAACGTGCTGTTTTATTAGTTTATGTTGTATGGCAAGTTGTTGATGTATTATTTTTGCTACATTGTCATGTCTTCTGGTGTATTCTGTATTTGCTAGTATTGTACATCCACTTGTGATGTGATCTATTGTTTCTATTTGTTGTTTGCAAAGTCTGCATTTATGTGTTGTGGTATTTGGATCTTTAATAATATGCTTGGTGTAATATCTGGTGTTTATTGTTTGATTTTGTATTGCAATCATGAATCCTTCCATTTCACTGTATATATTGCCTTTTCTTAGCCATGTGTTGGATGCGTCTTGATCGATGTGTGGCTGTGTTAGATGATACGGGTGCTTGCCATGTAGTGTTTTCTTTTTCCAATTTACTTTCTGCTCGTTCTAGAAAGAATTTTCTTAAATTGTCTACCTGTCCATAATGTAGGTTTTTTATGTCGATAAATCCCCTTCCTCCTTCCTTTCTGCTTAATGTGAATCTTTCTGTTGCTGAATGTATGTGATGTATTCTATATTTGTGGCATTGTGATCGTGTAAGTGTATTGAGTGCTTCTAGGTCTGTGTTTCTCCATTTCACTACTCCAAATGAGTAGGTCAATATTGGTATAGCATAAGTATTTATAGCTTTTGTCCTGTTTCTTGCTGTCAATTCTGTTTTCAGTATTTTTGTTAGTCTTTGTCTATATTTTTCTTTTAGTTCTTCTTTAATATTTGTATTACCTATTCCTATTTTTTGTCTGTATCCTAGATATTTATAAGCATCGTTTCTATGCAGTCGCTGTGGTTATCCAATATGTAATCTTTTTGTTTAGTGTATTTTCCCTTGACTATGCTATTTTTCTTACATTTGTCTGTTCCAAAAGCCATATTTATATCATTGCTGAATACTTTTATCTTTAGTAATTGGTTGAGTTGTTGATTTGTTGCTGCCAGTAGTTTTAGATCATCCATGTATAGCAAATGTGTGATTTTGTGTTGGTATGTTCCAGTAATATTGTATCCATAATTTATATCTGATGCCTACTGACCTCACATAGTAAATGAAGACTCATTTCTCCACTCATAACATTAATGGAGTGAGAGGAATTATTTAAGAGAATGAAGGGAAGAATAGTTACATGAGACAGTAATGAAGTTGTGACGAAGCAAGCTGGGATAGTTTTACTTCCCCTCTTGTTTTGCCATCTGCCTCCTTAAAAATTCATTTTTTTCATCTGTGACTAATTACTACTAACACACGAACCTGGAGGATAAATGAAAGCTCCGCAAATCTAAGCCCAAGCCTAATTACATCTATATGTATAACTCCACTGGGCAACTGTATTGCATTTCGTGCGACCGGATCTTCAAAGCAAAGCTCGGTTTTGCAATACACATCCGAGCCCACCACAATACGGACTAAACGACTGACGGAGTCACTGTCGCCGGACACGGCGAGGAGGACATGATACTTAACATATGTGAGTATAAACTGCTTTTTCATATAAGAGAAAGGTTGGCCCTCAGTTTTAAAGAATATAACACCAGATCTAATTTTGTGCTTAGTTTTATGTATGTAATTGATTTTCTAATTTGTTTTTATTATTCCTAGTTAATACTTTCACTATAGGGTGAAATCAGTGATTGTTTTGTAACTTAAATTCTATTGTTGACGTATAAACAAACATAAATTCTGTAATAATTGTAAACATTTGGAGGAACAACTAGTAGTATTCTCAAAGGATCTACTTGGATCTATTCGAAAACATGTTGGTTAAGCCAGCCCTTAATTAATTCCAAAGTAATTAACAGTTTTGTCAAAAGTATTGTTTGCATAAAGATATCTGTTAATTTCATCATTTAAACAAATAATTTGGCCTAACTCTCCATAGTAGAAGAAACTGTTAAAAAGAACCAATTTTTTGATGTATTCAGTTAATCAAATGAGTTAAGTTTCATTTGTAATTTCTGTAAATTAAACGTAGAACAATGTATAGCTTCAGTGCCTATTATTGTGATGATATATATGGGCCCAAGTTTTGGTCCCGAGACAATCAGTCCGTGGCCGAATTTCAGACGAGAAACCCATAATGGTTAGATCAACAACAATGCATCAACTTAACTGTGAAATAAGTGTAACACCATTAGGCTGTGTGTTAAAACAATGACAGTATCTGTTCCATACGTACCTTTTTATTCTTCCAGAACTGTGAAATATGTAGTTAGGCTTTTATTGCTCATAGATGTTCAACAGTAAACTATTCTAGCAGTATGTGGATGTTTGCCTGCAAATTATTAATGAGGCTTATCGAAAGTTAAACAATAGTGCACTGGGCACGTAACTGTGTATTATTGGGGGAGTTGTGAACAGTGAAAGTAAAGAACAGTGAAACGCAAATGTGCACCTGTCGGCTACATCATTTAAAGTAGTCAGTGTTTGACTTCCACCCTCCATTTTCCAGCCCGTATAGCAACACAGTACATCGACACCGAGGACCATCAACGAGGAAATAAAGTAGGCGAACATCACATGTGGTGTCCCAGGTGAGGACTACTTTATGTGGGCACAATAAATTGGGACTCACAAACTTTGACAGTGAACTCGTGCGAGTGACAGTGATTTAAATGGAGGAGATGCAACAGCCAATCAGTGCTTGGGTTTCATGGCCGCAGTATGACAGCAGCCAATCAGAGAGCAGGTTCTATGGAAGTAACCATTGAGTACAGGAGCAGCCAATCAGCACACAGGTGGACACAGCTGACCGGGATAAACAAGACGCCTCACCAAGAGAATTACAACTTGCAGCAGCCGTGCAAAAGATAAATCGAGATGACCAGTGCAGCAGCAGCAGACAAGTGATTAAAAACAAGATAATTCATAGCAAAAGCCATTTCATATTAAGTGATACATAATGATTGGCCTTAACGAACAAGACAGTGTGATGGGAGACATGGAACAACAGGAGACTGGTCTGTAGACCATGGTGGTTATAAATCAGATATGAATGTAACTTTGAACGATGGGGACAAAAGTCCTATTGTAGATTAAATGATAAAAGTGTCATATACATTGTTTGGTGATGTGAGCGATATGGACGAAAACAGTACCGAAGTGGGTGAGATCGTTACGGTTAAGAAGGAGGAACCTAGTAGCGAAAGTCAGCAAGAGCAAAAGTTTGCGGCAGATGGAAATTTCAAAGCAATGTTAAGGCAAATTATGTGTAGTCTGAGTAGTATCTGTATGAAACAAGACATTATAGGGTGGAAAGTTGTATGGAAGAAGACATTAATAGGGTGGAAAATAGTATGAAAGAAGATATTAATAGAGTGGAAAAGAAAACTATAGCATCAGAACTGACATGGTTAGCTTAAAGGACAAACTGAAGAAAGAAATTAAAAAGGAGATTCAGGCAGTCATCTTTAATCTTTCAGAGCTAAATAACATGGTTGAGACGGTAGCTAAAGATTGTGATGAAAAGATAAAGACAGTAGCACATAACACTAATGAGAAATTAACATTGATGAGTAGTAAATGTGTAGAAGAGAGAAAGAAGCTTTGTGATGACTAAGGTAGGATGTTGGAAGCTTCCGAAAAACAGTGTAAAGATGTAGTCAAAGCAGCCAGGAAATTCTGTGCTGAAAATAGGGTGAAACTTGAGCACCAAATAGATCAGATTAAAAATGATTTTGAAACGGAGGTAGAAACTAAGTGTGCAGTAGTGGTAGACGAAAAACCACTAAAAGTAAATGAAAATTTAGATTCAAAACTGAGTAAAATGGAGAAAACAATGGAAGAGGTACAAAATCTAAAGCATAGAGAAAGTGAAAGTGGGTCTGATTCTGACAGCAGTTGTAATGATGATAGCTATGATGAATCCAGTAGTGATAGGGACGAGGTATTTAAATTTATAATCAATAATGATGGCAATGTGTTAAGTAAAGAAAGAATAAAGGAGGATAATATTAGGTCTAATGAAGAGTTAGAGTTTGAAAGTGGTAATGAGGAAGAGAACCATGCTATATGTCATTTGACTGTATCTAATAATTATTTTGGTAAGCAGGATGACAGTTTTTCTAGGGAAAAGATTAAAGAGGATTTGTTGTATGAAGAAGATCACATGGTCAGTAAAAAGGAAGTGTGACACCCTGTAATAACAGCAAGTGTACAAGGTATTCATGTTAAGTGTTTACTGAACAGTGGTAGTGATTTGAATGGTATTTCACAGGCATTTTTTGAATCTATTAAGAACACTGAGGGTATAGTAGTGATGCATGTTTCTGGAATAAAAATTATTGGTGCTACTGGTAAGCTATCAAAGAGTGTGAAACAAGAGCTATTATTAACTGTGGAATTGCCAGGGTGGCCGTTGGAGTGCAATTTGTTGGTGATCCAAAATCTCAACATAGATGCAATATGTGGGACTAATTCCTTGTGCAATTAGCAAGTATGGGGTTCAACATTCTGTGTTGGATTAACTACGTGGCTTAATGCTTTACCCCAACTGTCTGTCTCATTTTTCATGTTTCCTGAGGTAGTCAAACTCTTCTCCTATCCTAGCTGTAGTTTATAAGTGAATCAGAATTATTCTGTCTCCTACTTTCATGTGATTTTGTACAGCAGGATACTTTAGTATTGAAATAATATGCAAAAGGTTTCTCTAGTGTTATCTGTGTGTATATGTATATTATATTGTGTTAGTTATAAGTAATGGAATCATAAGAGGATGGAAGAAAGTAAATTGGTACCATGGTTAAAGAATTTCTGTCTAACAAAGAGGTAAGGTAAATTGAAAATGAAAGGTGTCAGCATATGTGGAGGATAATTAGCATCTGAAGTAACCAGCTCATTGGTGCAGCAGCAGAGGCAATATGCAGTAAAAACCATCTTGAATACTAAGTTATCAATATTAATTGTGGTATAATAGGAGTGTTTGTATTCAATGCATTCGTTGTATTGAGATAACTGTCTACCTATAGAAGTGTGTCATGGTACAGCCTTTTCTAAAATTAAGGTATTACAACTGTAAACATAGTTGCCTGGAGTAATATGCGTGGAAAGAACAAGCAAGATTGGTATGTGTTATCACCCTTCAGGCTTAAGCAGTTTGATTGAACACAGTGAGATAACAGTTTTTCTAAGTGATAATTTTGTCTGATCAGTAATGAGAGTTAAGTTTGCCTTAGCATAAGGATCTGTTACTGTGGAATGTTTCTGCAGTAGAATCAATTTTCAATTGGATAAGCAGAGAAGGTGTTTATTTATTAGATAGTGAAACAATAAAAATAAATAATAAAATAATGAATGATGTTAGGATCTTAATGGTTAGGGAGCCTGTCTCTGCAGCAGAGATAGTTTTTGAGAATGCATCCACTCCACTAGCTAATAAGGTAAGAAAGATAAGTAAAATAATGGAGCTGACAGACAGGAATAATGAAAAAGATAACCGTGTACAAATAAATGTGGTGTAACTGTATTGGGTGATCAAATTTTGAACTGGGCAACATTGGGTACTGTGCATATTGTGCAATTCATGACACTGCAGCTGGGAATGAGAGCCTAACAGAAAGAACAATATTTTAGTGAGGTACAAGTCATTCAATGCTGCATTATCAGATCTATAGGTAATCTGAAAACTTCTGTTTGTGTTCTGAGGAATTATGAGCTTAAAGTGGTAATACTGAAATGAAGAACAGTAAGTCTGCTGATTAACTGATAACTGTGTTGCTAGATTGATGTGAATATTCGGTAACATTTTGTGATTATTTTATTTTCTGGTTGAATGAGAGTAGTGTTCAGAGTTGATTTGAGAAGTGGGACAATGATTTGGTACAACTTCCATTCCCTTAATTTTGATCTGAGTAGTAATTAAGTTATATGATGGTGATGCTATTCTTTTTTCATAACATAGTGATTAGTATATCTATGCTACTGCACATCTTGAGTTTTTGCTATTTTGCAAATGGGAAAGACACCCAAATCTTTCAAGTCTAACCAGTTTCAGACAGTTATTACTTAGAGTAATGTTTTGCAGTGTAATGTGCATTTGATTTTAATTTTCTTTCTACTTGACACCTTTCATACTACAGTCAATTTCAGTGCTAATTATTGTGAGATTATGAGAACTTTGTAATGTATCTATTTATGAAGTAATTACCATTATCTGCCATTAGTGTTTTTCCTTACATTTAAAAGTAAAAGTGAGTGAACTGAAGTAGGGTATTTTGTCTAATTTTTTCCTGTGCTGTGGCAGAGGAGAACCACCTCCAAGGGAACTGATGGCAGTGCATTTCCTTCCTACCTGCCACTTGGACCTGTTGAAGGCACGGACAACTTGGTGAGAAAATGTGTAAAAGGTCATTAAAAGTCTGAAAGTGCTTGTGAAAAATACTGAACATGGAGCACATGAAATTTTCTGTCTAAAAAAAGTGAACTGCAATATGCCGTGTAAACTTTTTTCAACCCATGAGGATTTATTTTGTTAAGCAAGACAGGACTTGTATAAAGGGAAATGTATCTTAAAATGTAATCTTCACTTACCCAAAAAGGACATCACTTATGACGAAGATGCCTGACTTTTTTTTTTTTAAAGTAAAACTTGTGGATATTTTGTGCAATTTTACAATACACTGTATGTAAATATTTTGTGTAAGGATTTTCATATGGCCAGTTCATATAAGTATAAATTTGTGGGTAGATGGTAAAACCCAATGTCTGGGGTCACTTGTAGTCGCCGAATTGCCCAGTTAGTTGTTTGCAATATCTATCTGGTCAATCTAATGAGGGGATTATGTGACGAAGCAAGCTGGGATATTTTTACTTCCCCTCTTGTTTTGTCATCTGCCTTCTTAAAAATCCATTCTTTTCATCTTTGACTAATTACTATTAACATACATTAGTGTAATCTGCATTTTCATTTTAAGAAAAAGGTTGGCCCTCAGTTTTAAAGAATATAACATCAGATCTAATTTTGTGCTTAATTAATTTCAAAGTAATTAACAGTTTTGTCAAAAGTATTGTTTGCATAATGATATCTTAATTACATCATTTAAACAAATAATTTGGCCTAACTCTCCATAGTAGAAAAAACTGTTAAAAAGAACCAATTTTTCGATGTTTTCAGTTAATCGAATGATTTAAGTTTCAATTGTAATTTGTGTAAATTAAATGTCGAGCAATGTATAGTTTCAGTGCCTATTATTGTGAGGATATATATGGGCCCAAAGTTTGGTACCAAGACAGTCAGTCCATGGCCAAATTTCAGACGAGAAACCTGTAATGGTTAGGTCAACAACAAAGCATCAACTTAACTGTGAAATAAGTGTAACACAATTAGGCTGTGTGTTAAAACAATGACAGTGTCTGTTCCATACATACCTTTTTATTCTTCAAGAACTGTGGAATGTGTTGTTAGGATTTTATTGCTCGTAGATGTTCAACAGTAAACTATTCTAGCAGTATGTGGATGTTTGCCTGCAAACTATTAATGAGGCTTATCGAAAGTTAAACAACAATGCACTGGGCACATAACTGCGTATTATTGGGGGAGTTGTGAAAAGTAAAAGTAAAGAACTGTGAAATGCAAATGTACACCTATCAGGTACATCATTTAAAATAGTCAATGTTTGACTTCCATCCCCCATTTTTCAGCCCATATAGTAACACAGTACATCGACACCGAGGACCATCAATGAGGAAATAAAGCAGGCAAACGTCACAAAGTCTAATACAAGATGGGTAAGGTAAAGGTCAGTGGAGCAGATATAGTGACAGTGTCAAAAGTGACAGGCAGTGAAATCTTTAGAGTTGGGAGTCACGTGATTTGCCACTTGGTGGGCACTGAATTGTCAACATTTACTGCTCAAAGGGAACAAAAATAAATTCACAAGAGAGCAAACCACATTGTTGGAAAAAGCAAGGGGGTCAGCTCCACTTCTGAAGCAACAAAGCAATGAGAGAGCCTTGCCTTTTTCAGATTACGCCAGTTTATGTTTCATCCTTGATACAATGCTGTATAACACCATAAAGCATAGCCTACTTTTAACAACAATTTTAGGAATCATTTTAATGATGATGGTAAATTGTAGTGCTGTGAACATCTGGTGCATTTTACCCAGAAGAAATATATACAAATCTGAGCAAAGGGTTTTATGGTTTTCCACAACATCTGACTCATTCTTGTATCCATAATGACCCTGATGGTGGTGTTCTTCGCTGATAGAATGTTTTATGTTGTACGCTCTAGTATTTGCAGAAGGCATAAAAACACCACTAGATGACACACTTGGACTGTTACTTCACGGGCCGACAGTGACTCGGTAACAACCGGAGAACAGAACCTCGTGAATACAACAAACTCCCTTACGAATTGAACTATGCAGATACGTGCACAACAATAACACAGCACATGGCTGGCAATGGTGGCTAATGACTGAGAACAACTCCTAGGCTAGGTCTGTAGCTGTCTAATTCCTCAGAAGCACTGGCCTGCTATGCTTACTGCCACTCACAAGTAAACACTTCCACAAGCAGGTCTGCCCATACAGTGCAAAGATTGCACCTTCCCTGGCAAGGTTCTGCACTACTCTGCTGTTTTACCCACGCCAGCACATCTGCCTCCATCAGGACATCCACTGGCAGGGATACTAAATCCCAACATCCCCGAAAAGGCCACATAGGGCCAAAAAAGACCAGGCTCGGATCGCGACCTCCAGCGCAGAACCAGAAAGAGCAAGGGAGAACCTGGCAATGGACTGACCACCAAAGGAGGTAAACTGTATCTACTAGCTCCGCCAGAAGGGTGGAAGGACACGGAGTTGCAGCAACAAAGTGTCCACCAGTGGCAGTGGCGAAGAGGAGGCACAGCAGGAGAGGGGTGAGTCGAAAAGCACAGGCTCCACTATGGCACATGGATACATGAGCTGCACTAGGACCTGAGGATGCAGGCAACCGATAGAAGGTAGAGGTTACGAAGGGGATGGCAATGATGAGGCACAATGCTGCAAGTGACTCCAGAAACTATGTAGCAATCAATCCTGCTACTCAGGCAACTAGAATGCTGTAGTGGTGACGTTCCAACAGGGAGTAAGTGCTACTGATTGTCATGATGAGTCAGCTGCTCCCCACTGATATCCACTACAAACAACAGCTGATCTTTGTGGCCTACAATGACACCAGGCAACCACTCAACTAACCAGCTGAAGGAATAGGCCCAATTGGCAGCCCAAGGAGAAAAATATGGCAGGCCATGGTGGTCTGCCAATTCAAGAGACCCTGCAGATGGTACCCATGTAAACATTCCAACTAAATGCCCTCATTGACCACTGTCGCCCAGTACACAGCAAGAAACTTGACTATGCATCATCATGGGATGAGGCAGACACACACTTCTGCCTCTCGGTCTCAAATGTATGCACAAAGCGCTCCACCTCTGAGTTAGAAACTGAGTGAATACCATCGCAAATACAAAAGTCTTCAAACTCCCGTGACACAAACTGCCTACCATTACTGGACACAAGGGTCCTATGGGATCACTCAATAGCAAATAAAAAAGGGTAGGCATTACGAGGAAGACAGTTTGGCTGCATATGGGAAATTCAATAATGTATCAACTACCAACAAACATATGCACCCCAAAAGTGAATCTGTGAAATCGACATGCACACTGTCCCAAGGCCGCTCTGGGACCAGCCACGGAGAGAACTGGCACAATGGAGCGGCCTGGTTCTGAGCACGATCTCCACAAGCACAAACCAGGTGCTGAACATCAAGATCAATTACTGGTCAGTAAATAAGATGTCACACCAATGCCTCGTCTGAGCCATACCCCGTTGTGACACATACAGCAAATCGAGTATGCGAGGACACACTGCCAGGGAACAACCACACAACCACTCAACAGCATTGCTCCTCTGTGGCAACCACGAAGACCCCCTGGTCAACACTGAGTTGAGCATGAAGAAGACATGCTGGATCCACAACTGAAGAAACATGCTGTGGCCAACCCATCTGGACTGCTAAAATCATTTTCTGGAAAAATGGGTCAACAGCTGTGGTGGTCGTGATCTTTCATACAGTCAATAGAAAAAAATAGAAAGCGGCAGTGTTTGCTACACGGTGTCATCCGATGCCCCCCTCCCCCTCCCGGTAGCCACCAAAGTGCATCAGCATTGGCATGCTGGTGGTGGAGCGGTAACAAATGTCATAAGAACAGTTACTGAGAAAGAGGGCCCACTGCTCCAACCAGTGTGCAGCTATCCAGCAGCTTGGAATGAGGGTCAAATAAGGAAACTGATAGCTTGTGGTCAGAGATGAGGAGGAACCTCACCCCAAACATGAAAACGAGAAACTTTTTAACCCCATAAATAATAGCTAGAGGCTCTTTTTCCACCTTTGCAGCCACTCAAAATGTTTTGTTTGCGAGTGATTGCACAGTTTCCACACCTAGCCACAAGGAGGCAGATCAGATCTTCGCTATCACACGCTGCATACATGGTTTAGTGTTACATTACAAAACTATTACAATGTTAATAAACTTTTAGCAAATGTATAAAAATAAGAAAAAAAATAAGAACATAGTAAATTAAAATCAATATCATTTTACAAAAATAAAATATAAAAATTCTGGAGGAGAAGGAAGATATATAACGACAGATGGATAGGAGTTCTGCAGAGAAGAGGGAAGACAAAATTAATTAAGATATAAAGTGAGGATTGAAATAACGAGGTAAAAATCTATTTGTAGTGGTTATGGAAAAGAGATAGTTGGAGATCTAGAGTTACGTAGAGGAGTATAGAAAGTAACAGGTTCCCTTTCCCCAAAAATGGTATGATAGCTCGAAAGGTGTGAGTGTATCGTACTCGTGTTAATGTGATGTGCAGAAAAGTTTACATGGTACTACGTGTGTGCCCTGCAAATGTGCTGTGCTGTATTTTATATTATGTTTTTAGCATATTACTGACTTACAAATTTACTAAAGGATTTACATTGGTGATATCTGCTGATGGACACATATACTACACTTTTCCAATAATTACATCTGTTCTTACTACTAGGCTCTGTGTTGAATACCACAGCAAAGTTCTACTTTCTATTTCAAGATAATTTGTCACATGCCCTACTCCTTAGACTGATTTCGTGTATCTGAAGTATTATACTTGTATACATTGTATACCTCCTAAAAACAATGCTGACATATTAATTTTATGTTACTTTCAAGGATACAGAATACATATTAATTACATATTACAAAGAAATACTTATCTCAGTACACAACACAATACACAAGAAATCATAAAATACCCAGAAAGGATGTAAGAACAGGCAACATCTGTGCCTTTTGTGAGTTTTAAGAGATGGTACTTCCATATTTGCACGCACTATCATGGATTTATACACATATTGTCCTATTTGATGCATATCTTTTGTGAAATTGTGAGCCCAAATAATGGGATTAAGGTTTTAAACAAAGCAACACATGCTACATAGGCGTGATCCTACAGGTGTGCAGTACAATTTTACATAATGATTTGAAATTACAACAGAATTACATGTGAGAGAACTACTCTGAATTTTATATTGTAAAAAAGGCAAACTACAACATTACCAATATACAGTTATATATATTTTATGGACCTTTGCATTAATCTGATCTCAGATATGTTCATTCGAATAGAACTGATTTAAAAGTGTGCTAACAATCGTTTCAGAATACTCTTATTATTACTTGTTATAGAAGCTTCAAACATACTAATTGTTCAATGAACTTCTGGTTTTCTTACAGTTGCTTGCCCTTGTTGCTTAAAAGCTGAATTAAGTACAAACAGACAATTACTAACACAAACAGACAACTTCATCTGCTTCAAAAAGGAGGCTAAGCACAGCACAAGCACTACAGTATTATGATTGGTCTACATACACCCCTGTCTTATATAATATTGTTTTAACATTTAAAATAAGATTTTAATAATTTACTTCATACTGGTATTAGCCACTGCATGTCACACTCACTTATGATTGATAAACTAAAGCGTGTGAACAAGACAATATATGAGTTTTGAAATTGGTTACTGCAAATAGTTACAAGTAATTACTAATAGTTATACAGATTTACTGAAAGTTATACAATTAGTCTTCTATAGGGTCCTAACCCCATCTAGTTAAAACTACATTAAGGAGATATAAAAAATTAAAGGCTCTGAGTGGCACATTTATATATACCACCTGTAACAGCGGGCACAAGCCCTTTAAATGGAGCTATGGAGCTACTTTTGAATTGTAATTATTACATACATTAGCTGAAGTATGTGCACTCCCTTCCTTTTTGGGGCGTCAGCCATCAGCTACTAGTGTAGTATGACTGCAAAGGGTGTAAAAGGTACTGATGACTACAGACATTTCCAGCCCTCTGTTTATATGTATAATTCCAGTTGTTGCTAGTGCGGAATTTTCATATAACCGAAAAGACTTCATAATTACTTCCAGGCTGAATAGTTCAATTCAGGTATGTTCTCCATATTGACACTAAATCTCATTCTTGATCCATTTAACTTTGTGTGTCACTTCCAGAGTTAGTGTCAGTACTTGTATCTTTAGTGTAATTTTGGCCTAGTGTTGCATGATGCTCCTGCCCCCTACCATTAGGATTCTGTCTTCTAAAAAGATCATACATTTCTGTAGAGACCTTATCTGTTGTGTCATTGAGTATATTCCAAGTTTCTTGGTTACGTATTTTTTGTTTTATATCTGTATCATCTAGTACTTGCCTTATGTGCGTAAGGGTATTACACTTAAGTGTAACATGTTCGGGGGTACCCAAATCACCACAGACACTAATCCAACTAATCCAACACATGTTAGATGTACTAGGTATGGCCCATGGCCCATTAAAAAGTGGACCATCCCACGGCTTGGATCTACATGTGTCAATCTCAGCCTTTCCTCAATATCCGGAAAGAAGAAGTAGATGCGACGACCCTTGTCAGAGGATTCCCATTCCCTTTGCCACATTCATTACGCCATTTTTTAAAGTCCCAGTCTGTCCATAATCTCTTCCCCAGTAATCTCCCGCACTTTATCTCCTCTTCCTTTTTGAAGCCAGTAGGAGGCAGCCCTGAGCTTCCACATGTGTTGTGCTGAAAGTGCCCGCCGTTCTCAATAGCGTACTTCTCTGTCCTCTTCTAATAATAGTTTTGTTGGTTGTAACACTAATCAGTAGTTCCACTGGACAGCAGAAAGCATCTTCGAAGTGTAAGTGATGGGCTGTTTGGTACCATCTGGGTTCGATGGACAGGATGGACTGGGGCGTGTTACAGGCCAAGGTCAAAATCTTACCTGGTGTACAGGAAGCCAGGCAGGGAACAAGGCATAAACACTGTTTCTGAGATTGAAAAGCCTGATGGCAGTCCGCAGAACAGACAAATTTAACACCCTCCAGGCAAAGACGGTTGAGAGGCTGCAGAGGTGCACAGCCTGGGGAATGAACTGAGCAGAATTATGAAATATTACCCAAAAAAGACTGGAATTCCTTTAGGTCCGTGGGTGCTGATAGATTGATGAAAGGCTTGATGCAGTCACCCATGGGGATGAGACCACCTATGACTAAGCACATGACTGCACCTCAAAAAGAAAAAGAAAAAAAACTCCACTTTTCCCGCTTGGGACAGAGGCCACTCTCCAGGAGGCATCGGAAAACTGACTGAAGGTTCCTTAAATGCTTCTCCTGGCTAGGGCCTGTGACACAGATGTCACAAGATACCTGATCCAGTAGGGAATGTTCTGAACCAACTGCTCCAAATATCATTGGTAAATTCATGGTGGAGACGAGATTCTAAATTGTAAGCGATTAAACTAGTAGAGGCCAAAATGGGTCTTGAGGACCAAGAAAGTCTGAGAAACTGTGTCCATTGGCAACAGTAGATAAGCATCATGCAAGTCAATTTGGGAAAAAAACAGCCCCCCTGACAACTTTGCGAAAAACTCCTGTTGCTGTGGAATGAGGTACAAATCCATGACACATTGCGCATTGACCATCTGTTTAAAGGTACCAAAAAGTAGCAAGCTGCTGCTGGGCTTTTGAATTACCATCAAAGGAGTGGCCCACTGACTCAAGGAAACATGAGAAATGGCACAATGATCAAGCCAACGCTGCAACTCAGCCTTGACACCGAGTGAGGTGGCGCAGTGGTTAGACACTCGACTCGCATTCGGGAGGACGACGGTTCAATCCCGCGTCCGGCCATCCTGATTTAGGTTTTCCGTGATTTCCCTAAATCTCTCCAGGCAAATGCTGGGATGGTTCCTTTCAAAGGGCACGGCCGATTTCCTTCCCCGTCCTTCCCTAATCCGATGAAACCGATGACCTCGCTGTCTGGTCTCCTTCTCCAAACAACCCAACCCAACCCTTGACCTTGTTGCACAAGGGGAAGGGAACGGGGTGTGGGCAACAAAATTTTGGAACCCGTAACAGCTTAAAAGAAACATGTCCCTTGAAATTTTCTGCCTGGCCCATGGTATTCTCAAACAGAAGGCTACAGGATGGCTGTAAGGAGTCAAAATTGTGAAAAGGAATGGACTGAGACACTAAATGCACTTCAACCATGATCTGAAAGCTGAAAACAGAAAAGACGTTGGGCCCAAAGACATTTTGCGCTAACAGTGAACTGACCACTACGATGTAAGTGGCCATTCCACATTCTTGTAATGCACAGAGATGGAGAATTGCCCTACAACAGAGAGCACTGTTGATGGAGTGACCATTGTAGCTCTGGGCACCCCAAGATCTTGTATACATCTGAATAAGTAAGGCTGACTGACGAACCGGCTGCCCATCCAGAATCAAAATCAGTGAAATATGCTAGGGCAACAGGTGCAAGGCATCAGAGACAGCCCCAGAGTCTGGTGAAAACATCAGGGAACCCTGATGACTAATTTATAGGGCCCGTCGACTGTCACAGACAGTTGCCAAATGGCCTACCTGCCAGCATACCCCCCACACATGGCCTCCACATGTGGGCAGTTGCATTGAACATGCACACCCGATTGAGTCACCTGCCAGTTATCAGGAGGGACATCCCTCGCCACCACCATAAGCTCATGCAATTCCCCAATTTGGGCAACATAGGCCAAAGACAGGTCGGACAAGATCAATGTCCTAGTTTGCATCTCAGGAGCTAACCTGACAATCACATCCCTTATCAGCACGTCTGCATTTTTGGGACACTTAAAATCATTCTTGTGTGATAGGACTTGTGAATCTGCGATCCAAGCCACATATGACTGTCCAGGGCGTGTTTGGTGCTGGTTAAACTGCAACCGTACCACTGTCACGTGTGTCTGATGGCCAAAATATTGGGTAAGCAACTGACAAAGCTCATCAAAGGAATGCTTCTCAGGCTCAGTGTAGGGCTTCAAATTTTGGACAGCTTCATACAAACCCACGCTGCTGGACAACAACAAAGTGGCCCTATCAAATGGATTGACAATATGCCTTATTTGACAGTGACACAAGAATCAGCACAAGTAATCCTCCAAGCTTTCACAGACTCATCAAAACTAGCAAATGGTGTCAAGGGTCGTAAGGGCAGAGAAGGAAATTGCCCCGCAGGCAGGTGGCCTCCCACCGGCGAGGTAAGGGTGCAAAGCAAGTCCGCATTCTGCATGTGCTTCCGTTGCTGCTGCTGCTCCAGCTGCTGTTGCTCCTTCCACAGGCACAACTGTTCCTGCCACCACTGCAGAAAAAGTGAACCCGTGGTTGGCAAAAGTGAACACTATGAAAACAGTAAAACAAAAAGGAAAACACAGGGGCATTACACGCGTAACAATGTGCCTCATACCACTTTAGTACCTGCACAAGGTCTGGCAATGCTGCTACTCGATACAATCAGTACGGTGTTGCAAAGGCTGACCGTCACTTGGTAAAAACCGAGCAAGAGAACCTCGTGAATATACCGAACTCATCAGGTGAACTAAACCATGGGAAGCAGGGCGCCCATAACTGCTTAGGTAAGCGTACGACAACTCAGCATGCATCTGACATTGACAGCTAACAATTTAGCACATGACAACTCAGCACGAGCGCTGGGCTAGGTCCATGGCCATCTAACTCTGCAGGAGCACTGGCCTACTCAGTTTACTGCTGCTCACAAATAAACACTTTCATCAGTGGGTCTGCCCATATGACACAACATGTGCCTGGAAGACTTCTGAAGGACTCTGCTGTTCTATCTATGCCAGCTCATTTACCTCCATCAGGGCATCTGCTGGCGGAGATACTAAATAAGTCACAATAAACTATCACTCAAAATACTGTCAACATAGTCCATGAATCATAGAAACTATTAACTAATTGCCAATCAATGGTAAATGAGATGATGGCTGATAAAGAATGGTTTTTCTAATATTTCTCCAACAATGATATATAGCTTCCACATCTGAAAGATGTAAATGAGCTTTATCTTGTGATTCATACTACCTAAGGAGAAGCTCTGTGATAATATTGTCTGGTCACCAAGGATGGCAAACACAGCATACATGCATCACTAATTTTTAGTGCAAAACAATGTTGCACAAACACCATCTGCTTGTTGTCACAACCACAATTGCAGTGACAAGCTAACATATATTGCACTCTCAAGTTATTTGCTTAGCAAAAACTACACAACTCTATAATAAGGACGAATGACACTTTTGTGTGAAATTTGTAACAAAGATGGTGGAGTATGCTTTTGCATTTTACTTTTACACAATCGGCCCAGAGGACAAGCTCCTCTTCCACTGAATTCTATTTCCTACTTTCTGCTGTCAATCACCCTCTATGCCTATCTGCAGCAAGTCCTCATGGATTCCATGTCTCCAACTTTTCATTGGTTTGCCTACTGGTCTTCTTCCTCAGAAAGTCATGTCCATTGATTTCAAACAACATCCACGTTTAACCATCTGAGCAACATGCCCTGCTATTGTAAGTCAATCGGTTCTCATCAGGCCTACAATATTTGGTATGTTGTAGATCTCATCCAGCTCACAATTATGAGAAATCCTCAATTCCTCAGTGATCTCACCTTTTGCTGGACTACAGATCATCGTTAAGAAATTCCATTCGAAAATGAGAATATGATTTAAGTCTTTTTTACAGGCACTCCAAGTTTCACAACTATATAGCCCTACAGGTAGGAACAGTGTTCTGTACAGCTGGAGTTGGAAATTCCTCGACTGACTGTAAGTTTTCAAAAACTGACTCAGACTGAAGTATGACTGGTTAGCAGCTTGGAACCTTGCTTTGGTTTCAGCCTCATGTGAAGCATTCTTTGTAAAGATTACCTTCTAATATTTAAAATTATGAACACTTTCGAAGTATCTGATTATGACCCAATGGCTAAAGCAGTTTCTTGAATGAGCGTGGGGCATATCATCAAATATTCAGTATTTGATGTATTCACAAGGACACCAATCCTGCTCAATGACGCCTCCATGCTGTCACTCATTTGCATCAATTTTTCCTTAGATCTGAACAATAGGGCCACATCATCGTCAAATGTGAGATCTGTGATTTTCTGACTCTCTACCTCAATCCCATTGAAATTCTTATAGAGAGCTAGCTACCCTCTCATTATCTTTTTGAGCACCATGTTGAACAATATCAGTGACACGTTATGTCCTTGTCTCAACCATGTGTTTAAGTTAAAGCTCTCCATGCCTTTGATCCAAAGCTTGTGAGCTAACGAGGATTTTGCTCTCATTTAAGTATATGGCCGAAAGAGTCAACCTTCAGGAATTGTGAAACGAACCCTATCGTCCAGACCGGATGCCACAAAGAGCACAGATTCACCACGAGATGGGGAAACTCACAGGCGTCTATTGTCTATTGAGGCCTAAGCGCTGCAGTGTGCGAGTGAGACAGACGACAACCTACGTCATAGGGAAACCCAGTAGAAGGCTTTTGTGGCCAAGGAGACGTAGCAGTGTTAAATATGCCGGACTGAAGATCGGCCATAAAGGGAAACATTTATGAAAAATATTTAATTCTGTAGTAATGCAGGGAATGAAGCCACAGTAAATTTAATCTGCCATCCTCCATAAAATTTCATGATGAACCCAATAAAACTTGAATGTTGATCATTTCTGTAATAGTTTAAGATTTACTGTTATAGTGAAATTAACAAGTTTTGTAACAAAGACTTGAATGCTAAAATATGAACACTTTGGTCGATCTTAACAATCCGCATTTCATACAGAAGCACATCATTAAAATTACAAGCGTTGTAAATATCAACTCTGTAACTTCATTTGTTTAAGATATATAGTAAATTTAAATTATCAGTATTTTCAGTTAAGCATCGGATCATCATTTCCTCCACACAAAACACATTGAATGATGACAGCATGACACCTTATTAAATCATTAGGTAATAGAATATTTGTTGTAAAGTTTAGTGCATAATAGTTATTTTTGCTCTTTATTGATTTATCAGAAAGCACATTGGTGCAAGGCTACTGGCAGTGACATTCAAAGTTAAGAAATTGTATTGGTTTTATGTAAAAGAAATTAACGTTTATTATGTAATGGATATTATTGTTACTTTATTTAGAACATGAAAGTGGTCAAGCTTTGATTATTTAAATATGTTAAAATGTAAAGTAATGTAGAATAAGCTGCAGCCAATCATATGGACAGCTTCAGGAAAGGGAACTGCTCTAGTCAGTTGAGCGAAGATGTTCAACACACGGGAAACACTGTTGGAAACGGGCAGATAGCGGTGCTGGCCGAGACACCAAAGGTCACGGTTCGGATTGAGACACGAAAGCTGACAATCAGTCTTTAGACAGCTAGGAAGCAAAACGACTTAGAAAATTTCACTTTGTGTGGTATCGCAGGACTTCTCTGAACGGTGAGTAGCCGCGCACCTGGTGTGAACTCTTAACTTTTCATGTAAATATCAAGGTGGAGTATTGGACTTGTTTCACGATGAGATTGTGAATGATTGAACTGTGTCAAATGGATATGTGCTCAAGTGTAATAGTAATTCTAAATACAGCCACTTTCACTATTAGTTTTCTTCCTGAATAAACATTACTCTAACTAAATGTGAACTGTGAGGCCTACATCATTTATGGGTCATTAATTTAGTTCCCGATATTATCACTACTGTTATTAAATGTTATGTTAACTTTGTATTTTGCAAACTTGCCATCAGTCAGACAATTTAACCAAAGGGTCACAAGTGTCTAATTCAGGGCGTGTAAGGCGACACTGTCTCCCAATCTTATGGGACCTTCTCCACAATCCAGATCCTCTTGATTAGTTGTTAAATTTTCTTGTGCAGTCTCTCCTCTCCAACTTGAATGACATCTGACAGGATTCCATCTTCTCCTGGACTTTTGTTGTTTTCCAGCTTCATTATATGATTCTTTATTTTATCCAGAGCATGCAGAGGATAATCTAAATCGGTGGGTGGGTGGGTGGGGGGGGGGGGGGGGTTTCAAACTTTTATCTTACCTGATGTACTTAACACTAACTGCTGGGGGTGAGGTTGGGGGGGGGGGGGGGTAGAATAGCTGGAGGTATATACAGTTAAAACATTTCATCGTTGGGTGGGGGTTTCAAATTAAAAATACTGAATTTACCATAACTAAACAGAATTTTATGGATTTTTTTCCTGATCATTTGATAGACACTTACTTCTTAGGTCATACTGCTACTTGTTTTGAGCCACATGCAGCCTGCAGGCCTCAGGATGAACGCCTCAATCTACCACGCCATGGGCTTGGAACTCTAATACATCTTTAGATTCATCATAGTTGAGGTGCTTCCTGAAGTACTATTTCTATCTCTCAGCAATGCTGAAATCACTGGTGAGTATGTTGTCTTAGACAAACTTTTGATGGCTCCGATATCCCTTCCCGAATAAGTGAACTTTCTGGTACATCTTTTGATCCACTTTTGCCAAGATATCATATTGAACCTCATCCATCATTCCTTTGCTGTACATTACTTTGCTCTCATCAGTGTTTGGTCGTTCTCCATACTTCTTCAAACTGTACTTTGCCTCATGCAAAATTTGTGTCTCGCAGCCAGCTCATCTAGTCTTCTTTTCTCTTTGCTAAAGTCTTAATGCACTTGTCCCCCAACAAAATCACTGGCCTCTTTAAGAATGACTGTGTTTGCCACCTCATTTACTGCATCCTAGACTTCTTCCTACACTTCTTCTGGGTTCTTTTTTGAATCCTTTTCCTGAAGAATTTCAAGACTGTTGCTGGGTCAGAGCTGAAATTCATCTTTCTTTGCAGTATCTTCAAGTACATCCACATAGTCATGTACAACTTTCTTAGGATTATTTCTAACTCTGGCTGTGGGTTGTACTTGTAGCCAGCATTTTGCTAGGACTGTAGCCCTTGCTGTCTTTACATCCGTCACCTACATCTTTGCTTTCATGTCAATTCCTATGTGATCTATCTGATTAAGTGTTTTACCATCTGGCAAAACCCAAGTTCCTTTATGGATATCCTTCCAATGGAACTTTGTGCTGCTGATGAACATCGCTTTTGAAGTTACAAACCTTATGGACATGATGCCATTGTTGTTGTTGAGCTCATGTAATCTGTGTCTTCCAGCAGTTGAATGGAATATGTCTTCTCTTCCCACTTTAGCATTCATATTGCCCAATAAGACCTTACAGTTGCTACTGGGGATGGCATCCATGACTACCTCCAACTCTGGTCAGAATTCATCCTTCACTTGGGAGGTGCTTCCTTCTGTGGGTGCTTGGCAGTTCACAAATGACATTTTACATATCTTCATGTGTATTGTTAATAATGCTATTTAGGGGTCACTGACAAAAACCCTAATAACTCAGTAGCTCTACAAGCCTCACTCACACAAAATCCCATACCCAGTTTGTGTCCTGCCTCACAGCTCCCACAAAAGACTGCATACTTTTCAACATCAAGGGTATCAGTATCCTCCCAGTGAACTTCCTGTAAAGCAACTAAATCCTTCCTATATGTTTCAAACTCCTTGACTAGACTGGTTGAAACACCTGTTTTTATAAACTATAAATAGTTCACATTCAAAATTATATTCCTTGTTCTCGCCCTTTTCATATATTTTTTACTATGAAATTCCAAGGCTTTCTTGTAGTCTGTTACCAAGTTTTTCATGATGGTGTGGTAATCCATCGCCAACCCCAACCTGGAGGACTAGGGTTTCTGATTTAGGGGTAACTTTTCTCTAGACAAATTATTTTCTCTACAGCTGTTGAGGGTTATCTCCTCTTTCCTCAAAAATGTGAAATGATTAAGGCTAGGGAATGGGAAGATACGGTGCTGTGAGACCCACTTCATCTGGTTCATAACTAAGACTTGTCTGGATTGGGAGATCTCCCCAGCAGGTTACGCTACCACCAGCATAGCTCTTACTGTCATATGAACACACAAACCTCTCTGTCCTGTCCAGATGAACAATGCTACTTGAAGGTGGTGTCTTCTGCAGAGGGGATGGGTACACAACTGAGTAAATAAATAAATACTATTTTATTCAAAGACACACAGGAGAGGAGTTTCACAGACTATTAAGCAAAGAGGATGCAGACTTTTTAGCACGTAATTTGACCCATATAAACTTGCATTTTGGATTTTTATTAAATCGAACAAGCAAATCTACAACGATCATTTTGTTTCTTATAACAGTGTTTACCCAGTAACGAAATGCTTCCATATCTGAATGGTTAACGTCACTGCCTTCAGTGTGGAAGAACTCCGCTTTGATTCCTGGCAATACCTCAGATATTTTCTGAGGTAGAAAGCACCAGTTGGGGTCCACTCAGTCCTTGTGAATGAGGATCTGCTTGAATAAGGAAGCAGCGGCATCATTAGGATTCATCTGCTGGCAATAATGCTGGAGAGATTGGTGACATCTTCCACAACCATAGATCATTCCCTGCACTGCCTTGTAGGTAGGAGTCGACCAGTCAGAACGGGCTTAGGCCTAATCTGTGAGTCGTTTGTACTTACTTTTTATCCAGTAGCTTTTGACGAGAGCACACCAATTCTTATCACTAACAGTGTGTTGGTTGCAGTCAATTTTACATGTTAACAAAAATGTTTTTAGAGAAACACGCTGTTTTGGACGAGGTACTTCAGTTGTTCTTCAGATCCATTTTCAACATTTAAAGGCATTATCGAATAATAACTGACTACCCACAAGAAACACAGGAATCAACTGCCCAAAATGACAAATATTATTCCCGAAAACCATATCAGAATCTAATGCATGACAGTAAAAATTTGAAGAATAAAACACACAAGAGGAAGTAATATATCAAGTCCTAAGCAATTACACTTTTAATGCTACCATTACTACAGCCTAAAGTGAATGAAAGACTATACAACAGAAGAACTGCAAGGAAAAGAAAAGGTTATCAAGCTGCTGAGCCATACATACCTGTTCAAAACAAAGTTTATAAAGACCTAGCTCTTCATGCAAGCCTTTAAACACAGAGACTGGGTTGTTGTGAAAGACATACAATCGTCCACCAACTGCTCTAAGCTGCCTGTCAATATCTTTGAGGGATTCGATCAGAAACCTCATTCTGTTGAAACCTACATTTTTTGTGCCTGGAAAATACTTTTTACATTACTATCACACAAAAATAATTCAGTGTTCACACAAAGTATATCAGTCTTTATCCTATGAGTGCCACCATGGTTAGCATATGGTACTACACAATTCATTTTTTTTTTTTTTTTTAGAATTATTCTAAGATTCAATTATTTTAGAAAAATGAACAATCCAACTGCAAAAGAGAAAAAAAATATCTACTTATCAAACAGGATCTGGACAACAAGCACAGACTACTGTTTAGTAAATTATTATCCTTCACAATAATAGGTTTCTTCGTCTGAAAAAAGATGAGACTCGGGGAAAGTGAGATTTAACAGGAATTGATTAGCAACATCACTGTAAAACAAATGTGAAGCAATACCAAAAGGAAAGGAAATTTGTTCCCTTGACCTAAATAGTTTCCCTAATGAATTCCTAATTAATTACAATTCTTTCAGACCTTTACTCTTTATTGATACTGAGAGTATCTGCACACACCTTAACATAGCAGTTGGATGTTCAACTACAGATAGAGTTTACTTTTTGCATAATGAAATGCTGAATAAACTTTTAGTGTACCATCACTAGCACTATACACATTATCATGAACACAAGATCAGTCAATACTATGGCCACAAAAAAAAAAAGTTTATAAACTCGATCTCATTCTTTGCCAAATATCATAAATAAACTTTGCAAATGCAGTTACCAATGAGACATTAGTTACTTAATTAGTCATTTAGTTAGTTATGTGTTAAACAGATCATAGTCATGACAAATGTTACTATATGTAACATGTCAATTGAATAAACACACGACACACCTTAAATAAATAAAAAATTGTGTGTCTGCACATTAGCCATTTACCAGTTATCTTCTATGTAAATGATTAATTATTGCTACTTAAGTATACTTCTGTGGAGCAGAAGTTGTTAAGGAGAAATGTCTTCAGTGCACATTTGAAAACACTTCTATCACAGACGGACATTTTATTTCCATTCGTAGATTGTCAACTACTCGTAGTTTTAATTGCATATTTCACAACTTCCTGTGCCAAAGCTAGATTCATTTGAAGGGTAATGTCAATCATTTCTCCTCCCAGTACTGTACTTGTGAATATCTATGTTCTTCCCAAACTAAAAATAACTGATCAGCCAGCGCAAGCTCCAGTTCAAGAACCCGCTGACATCAACTGCCACTGCCAGACTGCCTTTAATTTATCTAGTTGACTACATTTTTTCAAGTACTTAAAACAATAACATTAAGTTATGTTTACCACTGTTGTAACCCTATAATGTAAGTACACGCAATCAAACCCCTTGCAAATACGAGTGCCTCCATTGCCGGCCGTGGGAGGCCGCCTCACATCTGGAAAGGTGGTGCAGCAAGCACTGTGTTGTGTGCACAACAGGCCAATGTAAGCCGATCGTGCGAGCCCTCAGCCTCGGTCCTGTTTACTTACTTACTGTATGTTCAATAATGAACTTTGCACTGTTCTATACTTAATTAAGTGTTTTGTGAACCTCTTCATGTGGAAGCAGAATAAAACTTGGTTGGTGTTACTTATAATTTGTCTATACAACGTTAAAACAACTTGGCGTTGAGTGCAATATTCTACTCCATATGTTTCATTTCTTGGTTCGAGATACAACCAACATATCAGTGGAACAAATTCTTAAACTCTTGTTGAATAAAGTGAGCTCTAACTGACAAGGCTCTCTACGTGGCACTAACAATTTGGCAGCTTCACTGACATGCCAGATTCCACAGTCCTTTCCTCTATATGATGATTCTACAGAAGATGGGAACACACATGAAAAACACCATCAGCAAAATTTGGAACACACATGAAAAACACCATCAGCAAAATTTTCAAACTTTTGGAGTCACTGACCCAAATTTGTGCAAGGCTTTATTTTTGCCATGAATTTCTCCTCATGTTTATCACCTTGTGTCCCCGCTAGCTCCTCTTCAGGAACCTGCCTGTCTCTCTTTTGACAGACTGTGTCAGTTGCTCTTTAATTATCATTGCAAATGTACTCATGTTACAGCTGCTCAGGCTGAGTAGCCATTTGTGCTTCCTCTCCTCCTCAACTGCCATTGGTTAGCTCACAGGTAGATTACGATGTTGCAGCCATGCAACAGTCTTCATGCCACGCAGGGCAGTGTCGTGATAAGCAGCAGTGGCAGTTAGCATCTCAACAGCGGTCGCACGCTCCTCTTCTGTTGAGCCCTTTTTGATTTGATCAATATGAGTGGGCTATGTGCCCAAAGCATTGGGCAATGTGAACCATTGTATTAAAAAAAAAACACACATATTGCATCTATGTGCAACTCTCAACCTCCTTCACCAGACATGAACATGAATGTGAACAGTGTTTCTGAAGTGACAGTAGTACCAAACAAATTCTACATTGAAGTAAATGTGATGGACAAGATGTTAGAACTGCAAGTGGACGTAGGTCCAGCATTCACTTTGTTAAATTCTCAAACCTGTGTCGATCTTGGATTAATGGTGTTGTCCACTCTATCTTGCCAGATGATGACAAATACCCACATTGGGGCAATTTTCTACTTACGTAGTGTACAAAACAGTTGTTTACCCTTTGATTTTTCAAGTGCTGGGTGATGCCAATACTGAAAAATTATTTAATTAGACATCTTCAAAATTTTTGGGCTCTCTATTTCCAATGAAGTGTACGTGGTATCAGGCAGGTTCCATACCAACAACTGGACACACTCTGCTTGGAATATTCCTTCATGTTTTTGGAAGATTTAGGGTGTGCTACTGACTTCAAAGCTCACATTACAATAAAACCAATGGCACGACCCCATTTTTTTTCATACTATCCAGTCCCATTAGCTTTACAGGAGCAAGACAAATTGGTACCACATCGACTCACGTCTTTGGGTGTTATCACACCCGTCTCCTCTAGTGAATGGTCTACACCTTTCGTAGTTGTCACAAAACTAATGGCAGCCTTCAGCTCTGTGCTGATTTTAAAGTGCCTGTAAATTCACAGTCAACTATTGATACTTGTCCCTTACCACATCAGAATGTAACCTTAGCACAACTTTCCAGGGACCAACATTTTCCCAAAATAGACCCATGAGAAGCATACTTACAACTGCCTCTGGATGACGATTCAAAATCAAACCCTTCAGGTTATATCAATACCAGCACCTGCCATTTGGTGTGGCTAGCACCTCGCCCTTTTCCAATGATTTTTGGAGCAACTTACTGCCTTGGTGCTGGAGTGCATTAACTACCAGGATGATACTGTGGTCTCAGGTTCCTCAACAGATTAACATTTGTGGAACCTTTGCGCCTTATTCACGGTACTACAAGCCAACGGTTAGAAATGTAATTTGGACAAATCACAATTTCTTCAGCTGTCTATCATCTATCTTGGTTTTGAAATCTCATATGCTGGCATCAAGCCTTTACACCAGCACGTTGGTGCCATTACAGCTTTGCTGCGTCCTATCAACGTAAAAGGGTTGTAAGCCTTTCTTGGAATCATACTGAACTACAATGAATTTCTTCCTGATGCATACACACTGGCCCACTCATTTCATGTTCTCTTTCATAATGGTGTTCCTTTTCACTGTCTGCCCACCTGTGAGTGTGCTTTTAACCTATTAAGGTCAAAATTACATTTGACACCTTGCTTGGCTATCTTCCAACCAGTCCAACACCTTGTTTTGGCCATGAACACTTCCCAGTATGGCCTTGGGGCTGTTTTCATGCACAAATATATGGACAGTTTCGATCGTCCTATTGCATATGATTGCATATGCTTCCAAGACTCTGAATCAGGCACAACAGTGTTGCTCACAGGTAAAAAAACAAGCCTTCGCTGTTGTATAAATGCTCAAAAAATTTCATGTTTTCCTTTATGGTTCTAAGTTTCATTTGATTACTGGTCGTAAACCTCTGGTTTCTCTTTTCAGTCCTTCATCATCTTTATCAGGCAAAGCGGCCCATCGCCTGCAGTACTAGGCTCTTTTTTTTTTGTCATCCTATAACTACACGATTCATTTCTGACCCACAGCACAACACTCTAATGCAGATGCTCATTCTCGATTGCAGACTGGCCCCAATCCAGCATTTAATCAGGATGAACAGTTGTGTCTGCATTTAGACATCAAAGCCAAAAACAATTGTGTCTGGTTTTCCCACTACCATTTCTTGGATTTTTGCAACTGTCACGGCCGATCCTGTCTTACATCAGGTTGTTCAATTTGTTCATGTACGGCCAGATAAACCACCGGGCTGAGTATTGGATTATTATGCTCTCCGCCACTTCCTCTCACGTTCTGATGATGTGTTACTGTTGGGTACTGAAGAGTTGGTGTCCAGGGTTGTGATCCTGTCCACGTTGCAGTGGGATGTCATGCGCCTCCTCCATCTGGACCATTGGGGCATCTCTCGTACAAAATTGCTGGCCTGCCACCACGTGTTTTGGCCAGGTATTGACAATGAGAACATGCACATTGTGAAAGCCTGCCCACAGTGCACTGGCCTGCCTCCCACTGCCCCTGGGAGTGTATTCATGCCGATTTTTCAGGTGTGTTCCTTAATTCCAATCTCTTGTAGTAGTTGACATTTTCTCAAAATTTCCATATGTGGTTCGCTGCCTGTCAACATCCATGGCAGCTACAGTCACAGGGCCCCCCTCAAAATTTTTTTTCCTTAGAAGGATAGCCGAATACGCTTGCGACGGACTTCGGCTCACAGTTTATGTCACAAGATTTTCAAAATTTTTGTATAAATGGTTGCATCTGACATGTTATGGCTCCTCCCTTTCAGACCCAGTCCAATGGAGAGGCAGAGTGACGGGTCCGTACATTCTAAACCCACATGCAAAAATATATTACTTTACCTTCTACCAACGAAGCCCTCAATATTTTCTTAAGTTCATATAGGCGGACTCTAGTCGGTCACCGTAGCACTGTGGAGCTATTTCACAGCCGCCAGCTCTGTACACTGCTTCGTTTGGTTTCGCTGATGCCTGGCCACCCACCAGTACCTGCCTCTCAGAGATTCCATCTGTGCTCTGCCGTCTGAGCCCGCGGATTTGCGAAGGGCCCTAAGGGGATACCAGGAGTCGTCCACCACTGGGCTT
This sequence comes from Schistocerca serialis cubense, assembly GCF_023864345.2. Lineage (NCBI taxonomy): Eukaryota > Metazoa > Arthropoda > Insecta > Orthoptera > Acrididae > Schistocerca > Schistocerca serialis. Next base: position 920,084,327 of record NC_064639.1, read on the forward strand.
GGTGTCACAACACCTTGACCAGCTCTGTCCACGTGTGACAGACAATGCAGCAGAGAGCTCTTCGACCCGCAGCCACCTCCACAATCTGCACTGGCCCTCGCAGTGTGGTCCACACCTTCTCCAGGCTCCTGCAGTGCGGTCCACACCACCTCCGGGCTCCTGCGGTGCGGTCCACACCTCCTCTGGGTTCCTGCGGTGTGGGTCATGCCTCCTCCGGCTCCTGCGGTGTGGTCCAAGCCCCCTCCAGCTCCTGCGGTGCGGTCCACATCTCCTCCGGCTCCTGCGGTGCGGTCCATGCCTCCTCCCGCTCCTGCGGTACAGTCCACACCTCCTCTGGCTCCTGTTTTCTCTGCTGCTTCTATCACCAAGTGCTTCCTGTGTGTGGACATGGATACAGCACTAGCATCACAAGTGCTCCCTTACGGCCTCTGTCAGGGGAGTGGGCGCAACACCTGCCCACATCCACACCATTTCAGACCATATTCTCCTGTGCCAGCACAACTCCTGCTCCAGCAGTCATTACCTATTGACTGCTCCAGCAGTCATCACCTATTGATGAAGATATGGACATCTCCACAACAAACACTTTTCCCCAAGGATTTTTTTTTTTGGATTTGGTTTGGGGGATTAAAGGGACCAGACTGCCATGGTCATCGGTCCCTTTTTCCAAAGACAAAGAACACCCACAGAGAATAAAAACGAGGAACAGAAGAGATCACAGACGATACAGAACAAGAGAAACTGAGACAAGGACAAGACAAAACGAACTAAAACCACACAGTGTGTGACGGTGGGTGGCCGACCATAGAAATAAAAAAGGAAAAGCCAACCACTTAGAAACACATTAAAAAATCAGTTTAAAACCGGAGGCCAAAGGCCAGAGTCAACACAAAACAATAAGATAAAAACAGAAACACTCAGATTAAAGAATAAAAACCCCCTGCCCGAATAAAACGTAAAACTAAGTCAGCCATAGCCGAGTCATCTGTTAAAAGGGCAGGGAGCGAGTCAGGCAGTGCGAACGACTGCCTGAGCGCGGCTAAAAACGGACACTCCAATAAAACATGAACCACGGATAAAACGGAGCCGCAGCGACATAGAGGCGCGTCCTCACGGCGCAATAAGTGGCCGTGCGTAAGCCGAGTGTGCCCAATGCGCAGCCGGCAGAGGACAACAGACTCCTTGCGAGAGACCCGCAAGGAGGAGCGCCACACACCGGTAGCCCCCTTGATGGCCCGAAGTTTGTTGCGTGAAGGCAGGGCGCGCCATTCAGTGTCCCAAAGGTCCAGAATTTTGCGGCGTAGGAACGCTCGCAAATCTGTCTCCGGGAGGCCAATGTCCAGAGATGGTGCACTAGTCGCCTCTTTCGCCAGCCGGTCAACATTCTCGTTGCCGGGGATCCCAACATGGCCTGGGGTCCACACGAAGACCGCAGAGCGGCCGCAACGCGCAAGAGTATGCAGGGACTCATGGATAGCCATCACCAGACGGGAACGAGGAAAACACTGGTCGAGTGCTCGTAAACCGCTCAGGGAATCGCTACAGATAACGAAGGACTCACCTGAGCAGGAGCGGATATACTCTAGGGCACGAAAGATGGCGACCAGCTCAGCAGTGTAAACGCTGCAGCCAGCCGGCAAGGAACGTTGTTCGGAATGGTCCCCTAGAGTGAGCGCATAACCGACTCGACCAGCAACCATCGAGCCGTCGGTGTAAACAATGCCAGAGCCCTGATACGTGGCCAGGATGGAATAAAAGCGGCGGCGGAAGGCCTCTGGAGGGACTGAGTCCTTCGAGCCCTGTGCCAAGTCTAGCCGAAGGCAAGGGCGAGGAACGCACCACGGGGGTGTACGCAGAGGTGCCCGGAAAGGAGGTGGAACAGGGACAAGCCCAAGCCCGGAGAGAAGCTCCTTGACGCGTATGGCGATCGGACAACCCGACCAGGGCCGACGTTCCGGCAGATGGACGACTGACTGCGGGAACAGGAGACGATAGTTAGGATGCCCGGGCGAGCTTAGAACATGGGCAGCATAAGCGGCCAGCAAACGTTGGCGTCGGAAACGCAGTGGAGGGACACCTGCCTCCACGAGTAAGCTGTCCACAGGGCTGGTGCGGAAAGCACCAGTGGCAAGGCGTATCCCGCTGTGGAGAATTGGGTCCAGCACCCGCAACGCAGACGGGGATGCTGAGCCATATGCCAGGCACCCATAATCCAGACGGGACTGGATTAACGCCTGGTAGAGCCGTAACAGGGTAGAGCGGTCGGCTCCCCAGCGGGTGTGGCTCAAACATCGCAGTGCATTGAGATGCCGCCAACACGTCTGTTTGAGCTGCCGGATATGAGGCAGCCAAGTCAACCGGTCATCGAAAACCACCCCCAAAAACCTGTGTGATGCCACCACCGAAAGAAGTTCGCTGTTAAGAGAAAGCTGCGGCTCCGGGTGGACAGTACGTCGCCGGCAGAAATGCATAACGCAGGTCTTGGCTGCCGAAAACTGAAACCCATGCGCTACAGCCCAAGACTGCGCCCTACGGATAGCGCCCTGTAGCTGACGTTCAACAGCTGCAATGCCAGTAGAGCTGTAGTAAAGGCAGAAGTCGTCAGCATACAGGGAAGCGGAGACAGAGTTTCCCACAGCCACAGCAAGACCGTTAATGGCTATTAAAAACAGACAGACACTTAAAACGGAACCCTGTGGCACACCGTTCTCCTGGACGTGGGAGGAACTATACGAGGCCGCGACTTGCACGCGGAAGGTACGACACGACAGAAAATTGCGGATAAAAATCGGCAGAGGACCCCGAAGACCCCATCCATGAAGCGTAGAAAGGATGTGATGACGCCACGTCGTATCGTACGCCTTCCGCATGTCAAAAAAGACAGCGACCAGGTGCTGACGACGGGAAAAGGCAGTACGGATGGCCGACTCCAGGCTCACCAGATTGTCGGCGGCGGAGCGGCCTTTACGGAACCCACCCTGAGATGGAGCCAGAAGGCCCCGAGACTCCAGTACCCAATTCAAGCGCCGGCTCACCATCCGTTCAAGCAACTTGCAAAGAACGTTGATGAGGCTAATGGGACGGTAGCTGTCCACCTCCAGAGCGTTCTTTCCAGGTTTCAAAACGGGGATGACAATGCCATCCCTCCATTGCGATGGAAACTCCCCCTTGACCCAAAGACGGTTGTAAAGATCGAGAAGGCGCCGCTGGCAGTCCGCTGAAAGGTGTTTCAGCATCTGACAGTGGATGCCATCTGGCCCAGGAGTGGTATCAGGGCAAGCAGCGAGGGCACTGCGAAATTCCCACTCACTAAATGGAGCATTGTAAGATTCTGGGTGGTTGGTGCGAAACGAAAGGCTCCGACGTTCCATCCGCTCTTTAATGGAGTGGAAGGCCTGGGGGTAATTCGCAGAAGCGGAACTCATAGCAAAATGCTCTGCTAAGCGATTTGCAATGACGTCGGAGTCAGTACAAACTGCTCCATTCAGTGAGAGCGCAGGGACGCTGACAGGTGGCCGATAGCCGTAGACGCGTCGAATCTTGACCCAGACCTGCGATGGAGTGACATGGAGGCCAATTGTGGACACATACCGCTCCCAGCACTCCTTCTTGCCTTGGCGGATAAGGAGGCGGGCCGGCACACGCAGCCGTTTGAAGGCGATAAGGTGGTCGACGGAGGGATGTCGCTTGTGACGCTGGAGCGCCCGCCGGCGATCTTTAATCGCTTCAGCGATCTCGGGCGACCACCAAGGCACAGCCTTCCGCCGAGGGGACCCACAGGAATGGGGAATGGCAGATTCGGCGGCAGTAACGATGCCGGTGGTGACCGAGTGAACCACCGCATCAATGTCATCGGTAGAGAGAGGCTCAAAAGCGGCAGTGGAGGAGAACAAGTCCCAGTCAGCCTTATTCAGAGCCCATCTGCTAGGGCGCCCAGAAGAGTGGCGCTGTGGTAGTGACAAAAAGATCGGAAAGTGGTCACTACCACACAGGTCGTCATGCACACTCCATTGGACAGACGGTAAGAGGCTATGGCTATGGATTGAAAGGTCAATGGCGGAGTAGGTGCCATGCGCCACACTGAAGTGTGTGGAGGCACCATCATTTAACAGCGAGAGATCGAGCTGCGACAATAAATGCTCAACGATGGCGCCTCAACCTGTTGCCACTGACCCACCCCACAGAGGGTTATGGGCGTTGAAGTCGCCCAATAGCAAGAAAGGTGGCGGCAATTGGGCGACCAGTGCAGCCAGGACATGCTGCGAGACAGCACCATCCGGTGGAATGTAAAGACTGCAGACGGTAACAGCCTGTGGCGTCCACACGCGTACAGCGACAGCCTCTAAAGGCGTCTGGAGAGGGACAGACTCGCTGTGCAGAGTGTGAAGGACATATATGCAGACGCCACCAGACACCCTTTCATAAGCTGCTCGGTTCTTATAATAACCCCGATAGCCACGGAGGGCGGGGGTTCGCATTGCTGGAAACCAAGTTTCCTGGAGAGCAATGCAGAAGAAAGGGTGAAGGCTGATAAGTTGACGGAGCTCAGCTAGATGGTGGAAGAAACCGCTGCAGTTCCACTGGAGGATGGTGTTGTCCATGGCTGGGAAAGGCGTGACGGGACTGGGAAGGCAGATTACGCCGCTGGGTCACCTGCTGCCTCCGATTGAGCACCTGTGCTAGTGCTATCCATGGCGTCTGAGGGACCGGCGAGATCGAGGTCCTCAGCGGACGCCAGGATCTCCACCTCGTCCTCAGACGCAGATCTGGAAGGTGGCGGTGGGGTGGCTGCCACCGCGAGTTTTTTGGGCTTGAGCTCTTCTTCTTTGATTTCTCACACTGCTCCTTGGGTTTAACTGGCTGGGAGGGCTTCACTGATTCAGTCTCCGGGACTGAGGAGGATCGTGAAGCCCGTCGACCAGCTGATTGCGGGCACTTACGCCACTGTCAGTCGTCAGCCGTCCCACTGGTGGAAACCTGGGAAGGGAGGGACCCGAGGGACCCCTTGCGAGCGTGAGAAGCCGAAGAAGTTGGACACTTCGCCGGCGTAGAAGCAGGGACGGACGTCCCTGATGGGGGGGATGGTGTTGCCCCTGAGGTAGGTGGCGCAGGAGCAACCCGGTGGGTTGAGCCCCCCACTGGCAAGGGGGCAGGAGGAGTTGTACCACTCAGCGATCCGGCCGGAAGTCGTGAAACTGATGGGGCGAGCACAGGTGTTGTAGCGGCGGCGTAGGATGACGTCATTCGCACCGGATGTAATCGGTCGTATTTCCGTTTGGCCTCAGTATAAGTCAGTCGGTCCAGGGTCTTATATTCCATGATTTTGCGCTCTTTCTGGAAGATTCTGCAGTCTGGCGAGCAAGGTGAATGGTGCTCCCCGCAGTTGACACAGATGGGAGGCGGGGCACATGGAGTATCGGGATGAGACGGGCGTCCGCAATCTCTACATGTGAGGCTGGAAGTGCAGCGGGAAGACATATGGCCGAACTTCCAGCACTTGAAGCACCGCATCGGGGGAGGAATATAGGGCCTGACGTCACATCGGTAGACCATCACCTTGACCTTTTCCGGTAACGTATCACCCTCGAAGGCCAAGATGAAGGCACCGGTAGCTATCTGATTTTCCTTCGGACCCCGATGAACGCGCCGGACGAAATGTACACCTCTGCGCTCCAAGTTGGCGCGCAGCTCGTCATCAGACTGCAAAAGAAGGTCCTTATGGTAAATAACTCCCTGGACCATATTTAAACTCTTATGCAGTGTGATCGTAACAGCAACATCCCCCAACTTGTCACAAGCAAGTAACCGTCGTGACTGGGCAGAGGATGCCGTTTGGATCAGGACCGATCCAGAGCGCATTTTTGACAAGCCCTCCACCTCCCCAAACTTGTCCTCTAAATGCTCGACGAAGAACTGAGGCTTTGTGGAGAGAAAAGACTCCCCATCAGCTCTTGTACAAACTAAGAATCGGGGCGAATAATTGCTACTGCCATCCTGAGATTTACGTTCCTCCCACGGCGTGGCCAGAGAGGGGAACGTTTTCGGATTGTACTTTTCAGCATTAAATTGAGCCCGAGAACGCTTAGAGACTGCTGGCGGCTGGCCGCCAGCGAGAGATGATGTACCACGCTTCATTGCGGGTCATCCGCCCTGATGCCACCTACTCCGACCAAGGGCCCTCCCCACGGGCGCCACCCAGCCACAGCAAAGGCCACCTGGCAGGATGGCCATTGCCGGGAGTCCCGATGCCCCAGGGCGATGGGCATCTACTCCTTGGCATACGTGGGGAGTTAACGGCGCAGGCATCAGTAGAGCGATCCCTGTGTTGTCAGGGGGCTACAACCAAGAGGGTACATGGCGGCCCCACCACAACGGACTGGCTACCGTGCTGGATCTTAGGTGCAAAAATGGCCAAGGTCGTCGTCGCAGTTAAAAGAAACACTGCAGAGTGCAGCGTGGTAATCGCCCAAGAGACCGAAAACGAGCGGGACACCATTGCAACGACGAGAAAGACGGCTAAAGGTCTAATTGCACGACGGATACAGTGCACCATGTAAGGCGCCCTTCCCCAATTGGCTCGCTCTTCAGAATAATTTAGAAAGATGGAGGTCAAACCCGAGAGGGGACCATCACATAAAGCCGAAACATGTGAGACTCCTTTTAGTCGCCTCTTACGACAGGCAGGAATACCACGGGCCTATTCCAACCCCCGAACCCGCAGGGGGATTTTCCCCAAGGGCAAAGCATTGTCTTAACCCTACAGTGCGAGTGTGCACAATAAAACAACAAGCATTACAAGTGCCTCCATGACCAGCACAGAGAGGTTTCCTCGCAACCTGTACATACAGCAAGGCAAGTACTGTGCCGCATGCACAAATACCCAATATAAGCCTGGTGTGCCGGGCCCTCGGCCTCACTATTTTTACTTACTTATTGTATGCTCACTTACAAGACTGTACATTGATGTATTCTGTAGTTATGACACTTCGTACCATTTTATTCTGCATTCAGTGTTATTGTGAATCTCTTCATGTGGAAGCAAATTAAGAACTTGGTTGATGTCACTTCTGATATTGTGACTGTAAAATGTTACAAGAATCATATTAGCTGATTTAATTTACTATGTCATTAAAGCAAGCGTGGTTCCTCACCAGTGAGTATGTCATGTCTTAGGTAAGAAATGACCTGCCCGTATGGACAGTGCAAGTTCTCTTTTCCAAAGACTCTGCCTACTCGCATGCACAAAACACAAAAAAGCTCCCTTTCTTTGGACTTCAGGAACTACAATTACAGTTTATAATACAGCAAATTTTAATACTTCTTAAAGTTAGTGAAAACTTGGGCTGTTCTTGCCTTCACGGGAAACAAATAACTCAATAATTCTCATCATTCGCTCACTACATCCTGAATAATAACACTCATTTTTTTCTTAACACATTTTTATGGATTGTGCCACTCAATATGTCAATAGTGGTGCCTGTAGAACAGTAGCTACACCACACATCACTGCTGTTGTTTAGTCAGCAGGTATTTTTCTATCTATTTAATTGTAGTTTCATTCTGATGACTATTTTTTTTTTTTATAAATGGGACTGAGCAAAACGAAATGTGAATTGGTTGTCAGTTGCCATCACAATGCGTGTTTTTAATTTCCTGTAGTTTATAAATAAAGCTACATGGGATTTTTTTTTTTCTATCAGGTTAAAGAATTTAACCACACTGTCATAATTTTCATCAAAATATAAGACATACAATTATGTTATTGTAATAACTAATGTATATCCCAGGCTACACTACATTTCTATCTATTACAGCAATCCTATTTTTGTGTTGAGATTCACTGATTCTGCCAACTCACAAGCAAACTGTCACATACCAGACTAACTTAGGTCTTGGGCTACAGGTGAGTCTGTGAGCACATCTAGTCCCCTTCCCCCATTAACATCAGTTGACATCACAAACTCACAACCACACTGCCGAATTGCAACCTAACCTTGGTGTTGAGCTATGCTACAGGCCAGTCCGACAGCACCTCTTTCTCTTCCATTCACAAGCAAATTGTCACATTCTATCATAATCTAGATCTTACACTTCTCTACAGGTCAAAATGTCAATACATCCCCCCCCCCTCCATATTCATTGGCCTTATCAACCCTAAATCAAACTGTCACATTTCAACCAAACCTAGCCCTAGGACTATGCTACAGATCAGTTTTTCAGCATATCTTGTTTCCTTTCCGCTCTCCATATCAAAAACAAATGTAGTCAATTTGTATCTTCTGCCAAAGGAAATAATTAGATTTAGCAATTCTCACTGGCTACCATACGAGTAGCTACAAATTGCCAACATTGGCTTGCAATGCAGGAGCCATAAAATACAGTGTGCGCTTCAGCCGGGGATACCTTTCTTTATACAGACTCACAAACTAATTATGCAATGATGAAAGCACCTGAAAAAATAAATACATTATTTACAGAAGTACATATTTCAGCAAGTATACTAACATTGCTTTTATTTGTAAACAAACCTGAAATATCAGTTTCTTATAGTGGGTGATTCAAGAGCAATGTCACATAATTTGTGAGGTGATTCTACATGCAAAAATAAACTGAAAAAGTCCTATGAATATGTGTCCAGTTTTTTATCATTACAGAACTACAGGAGGATGAAGACTACAGCCATCCATGAATGATTATGAAGACAACTGTGACTTTTACTTACAGAAATGCTGGGTAGGCGCTGTGGTGGGCAAATTAATGGTGAGACAGATGACTGATCCATCCTACAAGATGTGTTCAAGAAGCCCTCCACCCATCTCAGTGCACTTGTCAACACGCTGGAGGGAGTGTTGTGTTGCGCACTGAGCATCATCTCAGCGGGCTTTAATACACACAACAGTGTCAGTGATGCAAGCGATACATTCTTCATGTGTATCCACTTTGTAGTGTACACATCCACCTTTAACCAGCCTCACAAACAGAAATCTAATGGGGTTAGGTCAGGTGATCTGGCAGGCCAGTTAATGAGTCCGCCATGGCCAATCCATCATTGAGAAAATGTGTTACCCTAATACTGGGATACTTGTCTGATACAGTGAATTGGTGATCCATCATGTTGCAGGTACATTTGCCATTGTCACTCAAATGTCATGCCTTCTAAAAGTGCTGGGAGGTGTTCTATCAGGAAATGTGTGTACGCTGCGGCTGTCATGCGATTTGGCAGGAACACATAACCTATCACCAGATCGTCAATCATACTACATCAGACATTCACTGAGAACCTAACTTGGAATCCTGTTTCCCTAGTGTCACGTAGATTTTGCATCACCCATGTATGAGAACTGCAGATGTTCATAATACCACTCAGTGTAAATGTATCTTTATCTGTAAATAAAGCGTATTGCATGATGTCTCTGTGTACAGCCAACCATTTACAAAATTGTTCTCTGCTTATTGAGTCACCTAGACGCAGATATTGCACGGGCTGCATATGGAATGGGTACAAGCCCTCAGAACGTCATACATGCCACACTTGCATTTGTGGAATATAGAGCTGAGTGTACTGGTAGTGAAACACTGTTGTACCACTGCAATAATGTCTTCCCTTTTTTCAATTGAGTGGACGACCTCACATTCTGATGTTATGTGTCCATTGGGTAGTGTACCAGATTCACGCAATGTTCGAAAAACCCTGGGAAATACCCTGGCACACGGGTTCATTGACCAGGGAAATGTCTCTGGCATTCAGTCACAGCTGCACAGCCACTACAATTACAATACCTGTACACAAATGACATGTCTGCATATTCTGCATGAACCATGAACACAATGGACTTGCTCAATTAAATAACACTCAAGCACAACACACACATGGCCTCACAACTGCTCACTGATCCAATTTAAGATTGTACACTGGATACGCTTCCAGCTGTTGCCTTGGTGCAACGATACAGTGCTGCCATCTGCTGGAGAACCCCCACACCTCCTGTGGGCTGGATCAGTCATCTGTTCCACCATTATTCTGTCCACCTCAGCACCTACACAGCATTTCAGTAAGTAATTTTCACTTTTTTCTTCCTATTCTTTCATTGATGTGTGTAGTCTTCAACTCGCTCCAGTTCCACAATGATTAAAAGCCCGACACATGTTCATATGACTTTTTTGGTTTATTTTCACATGTACAATCACTTCACAAATTATATGACGTTCCTCCTGAATCACTTTGTTTGTGTCAACCAATAACAAGTTTTCTATTTGCTACCACTGATTCAACATCATCCAAACCAACAGCACACAGTATCCTAATACACACCCAAAGCAATGCAGTGATTTGCATTCGATCTATGACAGCATCTGGCAACACAAAAGAACAGCATGCCCATACTGTAATGCCTCTAGTACTGACTGTGACTGTGTTAGCATCATAGCAGCAGCAAGAAGGCAACAAAGCCCATGTTATAGATGTAGATGCATGCAATACGCACAAAGCACCCAGTGGGGTACCCAGAGATAGACAGTTGTGTATGGGTACTACCACAGTACATCAAAAGATCCCTTCTCAATTGGATACCACAGCAACAAAAACGCTGAGTTCACCAGCAACCTACCAGACAGTAGAGATCCATTTTATTCCTGAATAGCACCACTGTACTGATCACACAAGCAGTCGCCAGTTACAACCTAACGTATACAATACAAATTGGCGACACAGCTCCAACCCATGATTACAGTTTGAGCAAGCTCCTTCTAGTTATCTGTCCTCTGATTCTTTACAGTAGCTTTTTCTGAATAAAATTCACTCAATTTTTAAGATATGTCAAATCAAATTAAATCCTGAAGGTTTTGAAAGTTACTGTGACCATTGTTGTCATCACATTACCTTTAGGTTTTCAAAAGTCAATTTAGTGTGGGTCATATCTGAGATCATACACTATAATAGACTCAGTGGTCTATGCAAGGAATTCGCCCTCTTATTTGAGCAAGAACCCCCTTTTCTGCTGCCATTGATGGGCACTATTTTTCATGGAGCATGTTCAATACTGAACACCTACAAAAGGGTACATGTGAATCTGTGGTGATACCATCACGAAAATTGTCAATCTATCCTCAATAGATCATGTAACATTCAGAAAAGTAGTTGTTCTGTTGGGCAGGCAGTCACTACCTAAAAACACTAACCAAGTGGCAGCATATTTTCAGCTAAGTCTTGACAATGAATAACATTAGTTCAAGCTTGATCAATGTCATAAACTCTCTTTCAGCACTATCAGCACATGAAACATTTTTCTGCAGTTTTATATAATAGTTTCTATGTGAGATTTCACATTTCAAGAATTACCTCATTAACTGGAACCAATCAAATTGCCCATCTACCCAGGTTTTCTTCCTTTTGCAACACATACGTTTGCTTTGCAATCTATGATGTGCCATCCTCAAGCCAAAAGTCGAGTACTTGGGGCATGTTCCCAGATTAGATAGGGTAAGGCCAATGAATATTCAAATCTAAGTTATCAAACCCCCCATGAACCATGGACCTTGTTGAGATGCTTGGGTGCCTCAACAATACATATGACCACACCAAAGAACAATGACAATGGAGGGATACCTGTGGAGACACCAGCCTAACCTGTGGTTCCCAAAGAGGGGCAGTAGCCTTTTAAGCAGATGTAGCATCACAGTTTGGATGATTGCCTGATCTGGCCTTGTAATATCAGATAACATGGCACTGCTATGCTAATATTGCAAATAGCTCAAAGCAAGGGGAAAGTACAGCTGTTATCCCCACCCCTCCTGTGCTCCTATGCTGCATGCCTTAACGAAGATGGCATCGTCTTGGGTAAAATATTCCAGAGGTAAAAAGAGTTCCTCTTTTGGACCTCCTGCTAGGGATTACTCAAGAGAGCATTATACGTCCTCAGGAAAAACAAAACTGAGATTATAAGTGTCAAATGCCATGAAATGGAAGTCAGAGTTTCCACTTGAAGGACGCTTATATCCTGCAATTTACATCTCTCGCTTGCTTATGCAGAATTTTATCACTTACCACTACCATCAGCGATGACAACTCTCAACAAATGAAATAGAAATTCACTAAACAACTTGTTACAATAACATTTAATGCTCACATTAGCTACGGAATCCACAGCAGAGCGCTCAGAACACTACTGAACGCTCACTGGCTGTCAGAGTATGCGTGATGTCATGTGGAATCTTTAATCATTCAAAATCTTGAACATGGCTGGAGGCTACTGCAGAATGCAAAAAGGTGAAAAACAGCCAAATCAGTTGCAATAGTAAAAAAGATTATTAAAATACCCTTACCTAGCTTTTGAAGTCTTTAAAAATGTCTTCTTCAGAAGGATCAATGACTAACACTGGATATATAATGTTGTCACATAATGTTGTTTATCGTACACCCTCCAACATTACGTAACCAGTGTCAATCACTAATGATGATGTTTTAAGAATGTCGAAGACTAGGTCAAGGGATTTTAATAAAACTTTTTACTATTGCAATTGATTTGCATGTTCTTCACCTTTTCCTCATGAAGAATGTTAGATCTCTTAATTGGGCAGGTAGATCAGAAAATTTAAAAAGGGAAAAGGAAAGGTTGAAATAGTGGGAATCAGAGAAATATATGCCAGGAACGACAGGACTTCAAGTCTCATTAGTGAAGGGTTATCACCACAAAATCAACTACAGTCCGATCCACGAACGATGGCAGTTCACCCATGTCAAGGCATGGACGGGAACGGCGCTGTTGACGATTCCAAATGACAGTTGCAGTACACACGTGTGCATGCTTTCCACTTGAAGGAAGCTTATATCCTGCAAATTACGTCTCTTGCTAGGTTATGCAGAATTTTATCACTTACCACTACCATCAGCAATGACAACTCGCAACAAATGAAACAGAAATTCACTAAACAACTCACTAAGATCACATTTAATGCTCGCATTAGCTACAGAATTCACAGCAGAGCGCTCAGAACACTATTGAACGCTCATTGGCTGTCAGAGTATGAGTGATGCAGGTGCACGAAGCAAGCCTAAACTCGACCGCCATCGTTCATGACTTCAACTATAGCAGTAAAGCAGGAGAACAACTGATCTTGAATAAGAAAATACAAATGCAGGTGAGTTAGTATGAAAACATAGTGAGCACATTGTCATAGCCAAGACAGTCCCCAAGCCCATACCCACCACAGTAGTGCAAGTTGATACGCCAACTAGCTCTGCAAATGACAAAGAAACTGGAAGAATGTCTGCTGAGATAAAGGAAATTGTTCAGATAGTTGGAGAGATGAAAATTTAATTATGATGGTTGACTGAAAATTAGTCATAGGAAAAGGAAGAGAAAGAAAAATAATAGAACATGAACTGGGGGAAAGGAATTACAGAGGAAGCAAACTGGTAAAATGTTGCACAGAACATAATTTTTATTATCGCTACCACTTGGATCAATAATCACGAAAGAAGACTGTAAACTGGAAGAGACCTGGGGAGATTGCAAGGTTTCACATTGACTTAATAATGGTAAACTAGATATTTCAGCGCCATATTTGACATACGCTACTGTTTACAGACAGCAGACAGAAACTGAAGAAATTGTAAAAATGTAGGCAATTAAGGAGATGGGATCTGGATGAATTCAAGGAAACAGAGGTTGTTGAGAGTTTCAGAGTGAGCATCAGGCAACACTGGACTGAAATGGGTGAAAGAAATACAATAAAAGGCAAATGAGTGGCTTTGAGAGATGAAATTTGGAAGGCAATAATGGACAACACATGTAAAAAGGCAAGGCCTATTAGAAATCCCTGGATAATACAGGAAGTATTCAATTTAACTGATGAAAGGAGCTGCAAGGTTGCTAAGCAGGAATGGCTAGAGGACAAATGAAAGGCTGTAGAAGCCTGCATAACGAGGGGAAAGATAAATGTCACCTACAGCAAAATTAAAGAGACTTCTGGAGAAGCAGCTGGATGAATATCAAGAGTTCAGACAGCAAGCCAGTACTACGTGAAGAAGGAAAAGCTGAAAGGTGGAAGGCATATAGAGGGCTATATATGGGGAAAAACTTGAGGACAACAAAATGAAAAGGGAAGAAAAAGTAGGTGAAGATAAGATGGGACATGATACTGTGAGAAGAAGCTGACAAGAGCACTGAAAGACCTGTGGAAACAAGGCCCCTGGATTGTTCCCTCACAATTACTGGCACATTTGGGAAAGCCAGTCATGATAAAATTATTTCACCTGGCGTGCAAAATATATGAGATGGGCTAAATACCCTTAGTTTTCAAGAATAGTGCAATAACTCCAGTTCCAAAGAAGACAGGAGCTGACAGGTGTGAATGCTACCAAACCATCAGTTTGATGTAGTGGTTGCAAAATACTGACTCTATTTATTCACAGAAGAAGGGAAAAGCTGGTGGATTCCAGCTTCAGGAGAAATGTAGAAGCATGCGCGGCAATACTGACCAAGTGACATATTTTAAAAGGCAGTGTGAACAAAGACAAACCTATGTTTATAGCTATTGAGACTTAGAGAAGGCTCTTGACAATGTTGACTGGACTACACTCTAAGAAATTCTGAAGGCAGTAAGGATAAAATACAGGAACTGAAGGGTTATTTACAGCTTTTACAGAAACCAGATTGGTATCATCAGTGTCAAATGCCATGGAAGGAAAGTCATAGTTGAGAAGGGAATGAGACAGGGTTGTAGCTTACCCTTGACGTTATTTGATCTGCACATTGAGGAAGCCTTAAAGGAAACCAAGAAGAAACTTGGAAAGGGAATTAAAGTTCATGGAGAAGAAGTAAAAACTTTAAGATTTGCCAGCAACACTGTAATTTTCTTAAAATGGGGAAAGAATTTGGAAAAACAGTTAAACGGAAAGGATAGCATCTTGAAAAGAGATCATTGGATCAACATCAACAAAAGTAAAACAAGGCTAATTAAAATTGAGTTAGGTGATACTGGAGGAGCTAGATTACGATATGAGAAATTACAAGCATTATTAGCTTAGTTTTGATATTTTGGAAGTAAATTAACTGATGATGGCCAAAGTAGAGAGAATATAAAATGCAAACTGGCAACAGTAAGAAAAGCATTTCTGTAGGAGAAGAATTTGTTGAAATCTAACATACACGTCCAGTCACATTAATATAATTACCATCTATTTTTAATGTCAACCTGCAGTAATCACTCAAAGATCGCAGGTGGCAGCACTAGCAGTGGAGAGTATATAATGCATGTTGGGGGGCACGGAAAACGCTTTGTCATAATGCAGAAACAGAGGCTGGCTCGAGCAATTAAAGTGTGCACATCACTGCTACTGCACAGCACACTACGGCTCTTGTCGAGTATCAATGTTTGGTGACACGAGAAGAAGGCACCAATGGCAAAACGTGCGTTGGTAGCCTCAGGCATCAGAGGAGACAGGTGTAGCCTCGCCTTCTCATGTGGAGGAAACCACTGAAGAAGACACCAAGACAGGCAAGCTGGAAACAGCAGCACAATCGTCTATCACCACAGACTGGCCGCTCTCACCAGTCAAAGATGAAGAAAGCGCTAAAACAGAGTTGAGGGGCAACCAGCTGTCGCCCCCCTCCCCCCCACCCACACCGGTAGAAGAAGGCCTGCCGCAGGTGTTCACCCATTACATTGGCAACATTCCACGGAAGGAAATGCGCACCAATGTGACACAGTTAGCCAAGGCAGGAAACAGCACCAGAGTAGTCAGCCAAAACCAAGTTCTCAAAGTCTGCATCAGAAACAGCAAGGAGTGATAGCATATGGCCAGGAGCTTCAGAGAGCATGCAGTCAAGAAGCCAACTACCGATAAGAGCAGAAACAACTGTTGATGCAACCTGAAGGTGCTCATCTGAGGTCTACCTTCGCAGATTGAGTGATGAGAAGCAGTCAACCTCTTTGATGAGCTGGGCTTCTGGTGGGGTACAGCTGACAAGAGGCCCACCTGGGCCTAGAAACTGATCAAGGACTTCGACAAATAACTGCAATGCTACTGCTGAGCACAAGTGAACACAATAGCAGACATTGCCCAAGGGATCCTGACACTGCCCCACATGTGCCAATTGCAATGGCCTCCTTGTGGCAAGCTGGTGCAGCTGCAGCAAGCACCAAGGTACCCCTGAGAAGAAACTACATCAAAGACACAGCTGCAGCAAGTGACCGTCAGACGGGGACACCAATATGGTGCTGGAGAGGAGGCACCCAACACCCATTGAGAGTGGGAGTTAGAGACCTAACACTGTGTGCTGCAGAGCCAATCACCGAGACGTCTGTGTGTCTAGCCAACCCACTGTTGGCAGAAGTTGTGTTGGCTACCATTTCACCAGTGAAGAAATAGGCACCACACTGAGCACCACCAATTAGGAAGCTGCTGCAGCTAGTGCAAACCCCGTCAAGATGTTCACAGTTGCAGAACACGCTGCAACCAATCGTGAGAAGGCTGCAACCACACCAACAGATGTTGAGACAGCCACACAAACTGAACAGCCTGCCACTGTTGTGGCCCCTGCAGTGATGCAGGAGACTATGGGGGCAGCCATTCAAACCGAGCTGTTGGCCACCCAAACAATGTCAGATAACTAGAGGACAAACTCTCAAATCATACAATCTGCCATTCCAAACATCATCAAATCCATGCTAGAAGTCAGACACGTAAAGCCCTGTGGTCCTTCTAAGATATAAAACACAGATGCGAGAAATGAAAAACAATGCAGTCGTTGTCATAATGCGGAAATGGGCCGATCTATCTGACATCCTAAAGGGCATGATTGTTGGCTTTCCGGCGAAGGGTGGAAGCACTGCCAAAATGGCTAACTTTCTATGGGTTTGCATGCTGCCATGATTAAAGAACACCATGCATCACAAAATAGCATTATCCAAAACTGGCACAAAAGTGGGTGTGGTGCACCACGAGCCATAGCTGACATCTACATCCATACTGTGCAAACCACGGTGAGATGCATGGCAGACGGTTCCTCCCATTGTACCAGTTATTAGGGTTTCACCCTGCTCCATTCACCTATGGGGGGTGGGAAGAATGATTGTTTGAATGCCTACGTGCATGCAGTAATTGTTCTAATCTTATCTTCATGATCCCTGTGTGAGCGATATATAGGGGGTTGTAATATATCCCTAGAGTAATCATTAAAAGCTGGTTCTTGAAACTTTGCAAATAGACTTTCTCAGGACAGTTTACATTGGTCTTCAAGAGTCTGCCATTTCAGTTCCTTCAGTATCTCTGTGACACTCTCCCATTGATTAAATAAACATGTGACGATTTGTGCTGCCCTTCTCTGTATACGTTCAATATCCCCGATTAGTCACGTCTGTTGTATGTCTCACACACTTGAACAATATTCTAGGATCTCTTTTGTAGACTGATTCCACTTCCCCAGTATTCTAACAATAAACTGAAGTCTACCATCTGCTTTACACACGACTGAACCTACGTGACCACTCCATTTCATATCGCTACAAAGTGTTACAACCAGATATTTCTATGAGATGGCTGATTCCAACAGTGAACTCATTGATATTATTGTTTAGGATACTACCTTCTTGTTTTGTGAAATTCACAGTTTTACATTACTGAACATTAAGAGCAAGTTGTCAACTCTGTACCACTTCGAAATCTTATCAAGATCAGACTGAATGTTTATGCAGCTTCTTTCAAATAATAATTAAACTAAATACCAAGACAACATTAGCTATAAAGTCACTTTCACATCAGCTAATTCTAAGCCCCATTTTCAATCTGTGGATGGAAAAGGTGGGATACTATCGCTTTGACAGTGCAAATATAATTCTGAGTTCATTTCGTCACACAGCATGACATTGGTCCAACTTAGTTGTTTATGAAAATCTACGATTACCTGCGCTTTCTCCATCGAAGATGAATACTGCATAAAATTCTTCACTTTCTTTCAATGCTTCGTGCAAGGCTGGGTTGTCATGTAAGCGCAAGCCATGCCGAAACCAATGAACTGTAACATTCCGTTTCACTCCTCCTGCCATAGCTGTTGAAACAATAGCAAAATGAATAATCAGCTAAAAAGTAAAAAGGGGCGAATTACAGCTAAGTGTCTGTCCGAGAAATACCTTATTTTATAGTCAAATACAGCATGTTGACATTACCTACGACAATGTATGGACTGCTGGCGTATGCAGGACTCACAAGGCACTATACCCTGTGTCGTCTTTAACAGTTATATAAGTATGCAGCTGGTGATCAATAAACTGGATGCTTCGTATTTATTTTGAGTTCAATCACTGGCAACACTGTAATCATGGAATTATAATTCCGTTTAATATTCCAACAGCTGTACTTGCAGCGTAAGTGTTAAACAGCTGACTGAAATGAACACCAAATGTTTTTGTATGAAGCTTAAGAGATGTTTGTTACACAACAATACACGCAACACTCTACATAAAAACATTTACTTTTGTCAAAACTGCAGTTGGCGTCATACAGTGTCTAATTCGTTTTCGTGTTTAGAAGACGTACTTGTTTATCATGCTGTAGTGTAACTATAAATTGTTGGATCGGCTGCTACAAAGGAAGAAAATCTTTGGAAGGCGTAAAAAAATTGCGACTGTGCACAACAGACGTTCCGTTCGTGGCATAAATTCGCTTGTTCTATGATTCTGAATCCGCGTGAGTAGCAAAATTCTGCTCTTACCTGGTCAGGTGAACTCATGAGTAGAAATCTAATAGAACGGAATCAAGCTTATATTCGACGACATCTAAGCTTCAACAGAAGTACAATCGGCTCATTCGCAACAATGCGGGGTGGATCTACGCTCCGTAGCACTAATCTTATGCCTTCTCTAGGCTCCATGTTATATAGTGTTTCCATTTGCTGTATGCTCTGCGTTGTAGAGTGAATAGGATTACTATGTTTAATGTTTCGATTTTTACTAGAAGTTTCCGTATCGACGTACCGAATAAAAATGTGAAGCTAAAATCTGCAGAGCCTCGACATTTCTTATAATACTCTTTCCTGACCCTCAGAGTTTACCTCCGTATCTCACAAACCATTGCATAGTGCATGGCTGAAGATGCATTGTACGGTAGCTCTACACTATTTCTTTTGTGTTATGAGTGAAAGATGACTATCTACACGCTTTATAAACAATTTCCCTTACAGATGCCTGACAGGAACTGTGCAACAAACCCCATTCGTCTTCCCTACATAGTACAGAATTTACTCAATTATTATGTATCACAGCAGCTTTTAGTATAAACCCTTAAATATTTATATGGTGTGACGTGTTTTGAGATGATCACCGTTTATTCTTTATTCGTTTGATGTCGGGGTCTTTGTTGTGGCCATTATATGATCACCCTTTATTTTTCATTCGTCTAGTATCAGGTTCTTTCTCTTTGTTATGGTTATTATCTTGCATTTATCGGCATTTAAAGAGAGCTGTCATTAGAGCTTTTTTTTCCAAATACCTCTGCACGTTCTCGTGGACATTGTCACAAAACAATTTTGCAGTGTTGCTGACCCTGTATGAACAATTTATATTTGGAACGTTAACGGTCTTGGGCACACGATGTAGTGCCCTTTTTCTACTGAACTTTCGCTGTCCAGGATAACGTACTGGCTTATATTAATCAAATATTTACCGAAACAGTTGCATATACTCTATAAGATCGTATTGTCCAATACAATTGGTAATTGTGAGATAGTGGAATATTTGCACTTAGCAGCATCTATCATTTGCAAGCTGCATTTGAAGCGAGTGGTTTATTCCCAAATAATGCTGTCTGGGAAAATTTACTTTCCCCTCAAAAAATTTGTAATTTTAAAATTTATAATTCGCTCTAGCATCCTGCAACAAATGGACTTTGAGGATATTGGTCTGTAATTCTATTAATATGTACGTTTACACGAGTGTCGCAGTATTTTGTCATCTAAGTGCACCTGTTCACGGTACAAGAAATTCTCAATAAATATGAACTAGGAAAAAAAGCTAATTTCGCAGCTTATTCAGTGTAGAATCTAATAGGAATTTGGTTACTGCCTGGTGCAATTTTCGCTTTGGATACACATAACTGTGGGTGTTATTCGAATATATATAATTTGTGACTGTGGGCCCGCCAAACGTTGGTAGGCACAAGTAGTATCCTTATTCAATTGTGAAACTTCAAATTTTGCTTTTACATCAGCTGCTTTGAGTTTCAAAACCATGCTAATCCACAAGATCCTGAATCGATGGTTTGGATCTGTCCATTATCTTGCTTATGACCAGAACTTCCTTGGACTTCTCATAGATCTTTTGCCAGAATATGACTATGGAAATTATCCTTTGCTAAATATATAGTAATTCTTACGGAAACACAAGTTAGCATTAAGTTTTATCCACCACTTTTTCTGCAATCTTTTGTATAGCAAGACTGTAGCATTCTCTATTTTTGGAGCATTCTTTGAATGCCTGCATTAAACCAAGAGGGGTTTGTGTCAGATTTGATTACTTAGTTCATCTACACAGTTGTGTTAAACTTCAGGACGAAAGTAACTTTAGCTTGAAGTGCCACTGTCAAGTAGCATAGCTCAATGAAACTTGGCCCATACATAGAAATAATTGCTAAAACATAGTACAGAAGATTACTGAGAGAAATAGGCATGAGACGAACAGAAATGACGCTTTTCTTCAAAAACAATAACTACACTTAAATTATTGTGATTTATGATGGTCCCCTGGACATGGTAAAAGATGTGGTATGGTTCTTAACATGAGGTGTGGTGAGCACGGACGGTAAGTGTAAGCTCTGCAATGTGTTTCCATGCTGGCCACAAGACTGATAGAAGTTCTTGCGGTATGAAGTGCTATCTACTTCTACACTCTGCAAACCACTGTGAGGTGCGCTGCAGAGGGTATGTCCCATTGTATCAGTTATTACTGTTTCTTCTGTTCCATTCACTTATGGAATGGGGGAAGAATAATTGTTTGCGTGCCTCTGTGGATGTAGTAATTATTCTAATCCCATCCTCATGATCACTATGTGAGCGATTCATAGGAAGTTGTAGTGTATTCCTATTTAAAGCCAGTTCTTGAAGCTTTGTTAATATACTTTCTCAAGGTACTTTATGTCTATCTTTAAAAGCCTGCCAATTCACTTTCTTCAGTATCTCTGTAACACTCTCTCATTGATTAAACAAATATGTGACCATTTGTGCTGCCCTTCTCTGTATACTTTCAATATACCCTACTAGTCATATCTGTTGTATGTCCCACACACTTGAACAATACTCTAGGATGGGTTGCACAAGTGATTGTAAGCAATTTCTTTGTACACTGATTACACTTCCCCAGTATTCTAACAATAAACTGAAGACTACCATCTGCTTTACACATGACTGTACCTACGTGACCACTCCATTTCATATCGCTACAAAGGGTTACAACCAGATATTTCTATGAGTTGGCCGATTCCAACAGTGAACTCATTGATATTATTGTTTAGGATACTACCTTCTTGTTTTGTGAAATTCACAGTTTTACATTATTGAACATTAAGAGCAAGTTGTCAACTCTGTACCACTTCGAAATCTTATCAAAATCAGACTGGATGTTTATGCAGATTCTTTCAAATAGTACTTCATTGTTGATAAACACATTACCTGCAAAACGTCTGATTTTACCAGTAATGTTGTCTGCAATGTCATTAATCTACAACATGAACAGCAAGGGTCCCAACACAGTTCCCTGTGGCACACAGATATTTCTACATCTGACGATGACCCTCCATCCATGATAACATGCTGTGTCCTCCCTGACAAAAAGTCCTCAATCCAGTCACCAATTTCACTTGATACCCCATATGATTGTACTTTTGATAATAAGCGAAGATGTGGTACTGAGGTAAATGCTTTTTGGAAATCAAGAAACACTGCATCTACCTGGTTGTCTTGATCAAAAGCTTTCAGTATGTCATGTGAGAAGATTGTGACTTGGGTTTCACATGGTCGATGGTTTTGAAAACCATGATGGTTGGCATGTGTCATTCTGTTCAAGATACCTCATTACATTTGAGCTCAGAATGTGTTCTAAGATTCTACAAGAATTTGATGTCGAGGATACTGGACAGTAATTATGTGGCTCACTTCCATTACCCTTCCTGTAGATGGATGTGGCCTGCGCCTTTTTCAAAGAACTGTGCACAGTTTCTTGTTCGAGAGATCAGCGGCAGATTATAGTTCGAAGAGGGGCTAACTCAGCTATGAAATTCAGCATAGAATCTGACAGGGATTCCATCAGGCCCTGGAGCTTTGTTCAATTTGAACGATTTCAGCTGTTAGTCAACACCACTCACACAAATACGTATTTCATTCATCTTTTCAGTGGTATGAGGATTAAATTGGTGCGATTCTCGTGCGTTTTCCTTTGTAAAGGAACATTTTAAAATGGAGTTAAGCTTTTCAGCTTTTGCTTTGCTACCCTCAATTTTCCTGTGTCATTATCTAGGGACTGGACACGAACTTTGATGCCACTATCAGCCTTTAAATACAACCAGAATTTCTTTGGATTTTGTGAAATGTCATTTGACAGTATTCTGCTAACGTAGTCATTGAAGGCACCATGCATTGTCCCCTTGACTGCCAAATGCGTTTCATTCAGCATCTCTCTATCTATAGCCCTGCGCTTTGTTCCACACTTATTATGCAGTAATTTCTATTTCTTTAGAAGTTTCTTTACACTGACTGTGTACCATGGACGTTCCCTCCCATTATGAACTGTTCTACTGGTTACATATCTGATCCAGGTGGTTTTCAGAGATAGCATTCAGTAAAGTTTCGCAGGATCTCTTATCGCACCCACTAATAACGAAACTGTAATTTTCCCAATTAATTGTTAATTGATTAAAGTCTCCACTGATGATTACAGTAGGATCAAGGAACGTATGTACTACAGAACATACCGGCACCAGCATCGTTGACGACTGCTGGAAGGTCTTTGGTGCATGTGGACATGCTGCAATAGCTCTTCCTAATGCATGTTCGAGGGGTTTTAAGTCAGGGAATGGGCAGTGCAGTTCTTTTGCCAAATATCCTGTCGTTCCAAGAGCTCCTCCGCCTGTGTAGTTGGACGTGTTCGCCCATTGTCATCTATAAAAATAAAATCAGTGCTGAATGCACTCCTGAAAAGACGCACATGATGGTCAGTATGCTCATATAACATTGACTCCTCACACCATAACACTTGACTTGGCCAACCAGAACAATAATTAAAAATTTTTGTTGGTGCTGAGCAAGTCATGTAGTTTTTTTGTTTTGTTTAAGAATAAACCGGCATTTGATTCTGTATCATTCTGTTCATCTTGTGTAGTATCTATATTTGAGCTGCAACGCATTGTCGATTACAATTATAAAATTTCTTAGGCCATTAAATCATTGTATCATGTAAAGTCAGCCTATCATAGATAAACGAGAGCTCCTTTGTGCTGACTATACCAGATATGATGTGTTAATTGTCTAAGAACATTCTGAATTGTAGCCAATAATGGTGTAAAAGCCGAAATCTACATAGTGCAGAAGAAAAGTACATTAATATACAGTCAAAGGACGTTAATTCTTAAAATAAAACTATTATGTTCGACACTGTTTCTGGGTACATTAGGCTTTCCCGTCTCTTATCATATGAGGGCAAGCCTAACACTGCAGAACATAACAGTTTTGATGGTCCAGGTGTTACAGTGTGGAGAGACAAATACTGCAAGGGGAATACTGACCTTAAAGTATTTGAACACTCATTGGTCAACGTAATTGTGAAAATTTACTAATTCCCCATATGTGCCTTCACAGAGTAGCATTCGGCCCTGACTTCACTTTAATGGATGACGCACAATTACATCAAACAGCATATGTGAAGAAGCACTTGGAACAAGAGGATATTCAGCGACTGAAGTGATCTACTTTTTACCCCAACTTAAATTCAATTGAGCATATATGTGATGCTTTGGGGAGACATATTACAGCACATCCACATTTACCAAGTTTAAGGGATGTCAATGATAAGATTCGCTGATGAATTGCTATTCTCAGTGAAAGTAAACCAGACTTACAGAATCTGCTGAATGGAATGAACAGTCTAATGAGTACAGACTACAGATTGAAAGTAAATTGAAGAAAGACAGAAGAAACGAGAATCAGCGGAAATAAGAACAGTGAGAAACTGAACATCAGGACTGGTGATCACAAAGTAGATGAAGTTAAGGTAAACTGCTACCTAGGCAGTAAAATAATCCATGACAGATGAGGCAAGGTTGACATAAAAAGCAGACTACATCTACATCTATATCTACATGGATACTCTGCAAATCACATTTAAGTGCCTGGCAGAGGGTTCATCGAATCACCTCCACAATTCTCTATTATTCCAATCTCCCATAATGCACGGAAAGAATGAACACCTATATCTTTCCGTACAAGGTAAGTCGGTGTCAACAAAATATTTTCGCATTCAGAGGAGAAAGTTGGTGATTGGAATTTCGTGAGAAGATTCCGTCGCAACGAAAAACGCCTTTCTTTGAGTGATTTCCAGCCCAAATCCTGTATCATTTCTGTGACTCTATCTCCCATATTTCGTGATAATACAAAACGTGCTGCCCTTATTTGGACTTTTTGGATGTACTCCATCAATCCTATTTGGTAAGGATCCCACACCGCACAGCAGTATTCTAAAAGAGAATGGACAAGCGTAGTGTAGGCAGTCTCCTTAGTAGGTCTGATCCATTTTCTAAGTGTCCTGCCAGCCTTTGGTAAGCCTTCCCCACAACATTTTCTGTGTGTTCTTTCCAATTTAAATTGTTCGTAACTGTAATACCTAGGTATTTAGTTGAATTTACGGCTTTTAGATTAGATTGATTTATCGTGTAACCGAAGTTAACGAGTTCCTTTTAGCACTCACATGGATAACCTCGAACTTTTCGTTATTTAGGGTCACCTGCCACTTTTCGCACCATTCAGATATTTTTTCTAAATCGTTTTTTAGTTTGTTTTGACCTTCTGATGACTTTATTAGTCGATAAACGACAGCATCATCTGCAGACAATCGAAGACGGCTGCTCAGATTGTCTCCCAAATCGTTTATATTGATAAGGAACAGCAAAGGGTCTATAACGCTACCTCGGGGAGCGCCAGAAATCACTTCTGTTTTACTCGATGACTTTCCATCAATTACTACGAACTGTGACCTCTCTGACAGGAAATCGCAAATCCAGTCACATAACTGAGACGATATTCCATAAGCACGCAATTTTACAACGAGCCGCTTGTGTGGTACAGTTTCAAAAGCCTTCCAGAAATCCAGGAATACGGAATCGATCTGAAATCCCTTGTCAACAGCACTCAGCATTTCATGTGAATAAAGAGCTAGTTGGGTTTCACAGGAACGATGTTTTCTAAACCTATGTTGACTGTGTGTCGATAGACCGTTTCCTTCGAGGTAATCCATAATGTTCAAACACAATATATGTTCTAAAATCCTGCTGCATATCGACGTTATCGAAATGGGCCTGTAATTTAGTGGATTACTCCTACTACCTTTCTTGAATATTGGTGTGACCTGT
The DNA here is from genome assembly GCF_023864345.2 of Schistocerca serialis cubense. Classification (NCBI taxonomy): domain Eukaryota; kingdom Metazoa; phylum Arthropoda; class Insecta; order Orthoptera; family Acrididae; genus Schistocerca; species Schistocerca serialis. The sequence goes on from NC_064639.1 coordinate 920,109,936, forward strand.
GCAACTTTCAGTCTTTGGGTACTGATCTTTCGTCGAGCGAACGGTTGTATATGATTGTAAAGTATGGAGCTAATGCATCAGCATACTCCGAAAGGAACCTAATTGGTATACAGTCTGGACTAGAAGACTTGCTTTTATTAAGTGATTTGAGTTGCTTCATTACTTCGAGGATATTTACTTCTACGTTACTCATGTTGGAGACTGTTCTCGATTCAAATTCTTTACTTCTTTACTTAAATTATTTACTTCGTCTTCTTTTGTGAAGGCATTTCGGAAGGCTGTGTTTAGTAAATCTACTTTGGCGGCACTGTCTTCGATAGTATCTCCATTGTTATCGCGCAGAGAAGGCATTGATTGTTTGTTGCCGCTAACATACTTCACATACGACCAGAATCTCTTTGGATTTTCTGCCAGGTTTCGAGACAAAGTATCGTTGTGGAAACTGTTGTAGGCATCTCGCATTGAACTCCGCGCGAAGTTTCGAGCTTCTGTAAAGGATCACCAAGCTTGGGGATTTTGCGTCTGTTTAAATTTGCCATTTTTGTTTCGTTGTTTCTGCAACAGTTTTCTAATCCGTTTTGTGTACCAAGGAGGATCAGCTCCGTCGTTTGTTAGTTTATTTGGTATAATAATTAAGATGGCGGCCACTGAGTGACGCGCGTTTCTTTGGCTCGCGAGTTTTTCCGCTCATTGAAGGTGTTACAGAGAAGTGCGGCAGTCCACAACGTGTACATCCGACTAAACAAGTGTTACTTGCCGTGGTGTGTTGTTCTCCGTTGATTACCACAAGTGATAAGTGATAAGTGAGTGAAAAATGGGAAGAGCACGAGTAAGCGGCAGCAGGCGAGGCTACAGGGGCGCAGGCAGCGCGGGCGCCCGGTCTCCGGCGGCAGGTGAGGCCTCGCTTCCCGACATCGGGGAGCTCGTCCGGTCCCAGGTGAGTGCGGCGCTGCACAGTAAAGACACGCTGGACGTAATAGTGCAATCCATCACGGACTCTGTGACGGCCGCGGTCATGGACAAACTGCAAGAGTCTGTCGGGCGAAACAGCACCGAAATCCAGTCTCTTAAAAAGTCCTTGGCCGCACAAGAGAAAAAAGCCGCCGACCTAGAAGCTAAACTGTCTGCGGCCACCGATGAAATTGAGCAGTATCAGCGAAGGAACAGCTTGCGCTTGTTCGGGGTAGCTGAAAACGATCGTGAAAACACCGACGACCTGGCCATTAGCCTCGTGCGTGAAAAACTTGGTGTGCAGATCGACGTGGCCGATATTGACAGAAGCCACCGTGTTGGGCGCAGGATACCAGGTGCGATGAAACCCAGGCCCATAATAATTAAATTTGTGTCATACCGGAAAAGAGCTGAAGTGTTTGCTCAGAAAAGAAAACTCGCCAAGAGTGGGTTTACCCTGAGGGAAGATCTGACGCGCGAAAGACTAAAAGTTTTGAACACTGCGATCACACAGTTCGGCCTTCAAAACGTATGGACCCAGGATGGCAGGATCGTAGTCAAGACGGAAGGAGGGAGGAAAACGGTGACGAACATGTCCGAACTGAAAGACTGAGCGAAATCTCGCGAGACACAAAGTCTCATATTTTACTCTGTCTAATATAAGTTAATTTTTATTCTTTCTTTTCATTTTTTTACGTAAATATTGCTTCGTTATTTCTATATGTACCATAAGTACTCTATTTAAAATCAGTCAATTGTTTCACATAAATATTGCTTCTTTAGTTGCCTATCATAAGTGCTCATTTATATTCATATTGTCAGTCAAACGGGAATTAACATTCTCCATTAACAGGAATCTCCTTAAAACCGCCTTTCTATATCTGTTATTTTCATCCTCGTCACTACCACTACTACTACTACTACTACTATCTTTTTCGTAACCACTACTGCTACTTTCCATCTTTCTTTTCGCTCCCTTCTCCGATACCTCCAGCTAGTCTTTCACCTTTAGCCCACAGACGCTTGAGTCAGTCACGACCTTGGACACACCTGTAAATATGTCTTCCCCCGCGAAATCCAGCTTTTGTCCCTCTTCCGGCCAGCAGGTAGACGGAGCACGCTCGGTCCTACAGGCGGCCACAATGGGACGGACCGGTTCCGGCGGCGGGCTCTTTGTGGCCCACGCGAACGCTCAGTCGCTAACGGCTCACTTCGACGAGTTCTGTGACCTGTTCTGCCAATCGCTGTTCCATATTATCCTCGTCTCTGAAACTTGGTTGAAACCAAACATTTCTTCCGACGCTATCCGAATCACTGGTTACTCTCTCCTAAGGGCAGATCGTGAAACACGACGCGGGGGTGGTGTGGGTGCCTATATTCGCTCTGATCTGAGACCTACTATACTATGCACATCAGATGCAAAGGGCGAAGGAGAAGCAGAGTTCTTGTTTTTCGAAATAAATACATCAAATCAGAAACTGCTAATTGGAGTAATCTATAAACCTCCCAACGTCGGTGCTATGTCCTCCTTTCAGTCTGCCCTGTCCTCGCTCGTGACACTGTATGAACACATAATCATTATGGGCGACACAAACATCGACTTACAGTTAAAATCTCCCTCTGCAGAAAAACTTAGGAGACTGTTCCACTCCAATGATATGAGTTTAACACCGCTGGACCCAACTCATCACACGCCACACAGCCATACACTCATAGATATAATAGCAACAAAGCGACCAGATAAAATAATTCGCGCCAATCAGACATCCGCTCCAGGACTCTCTGCTCATGACGTGATTTTCTTAAATTACTCAGTACATACTACCAAAGAAAAATCTCACCTGGTAACCTACAGAAACCTAAAAAATGTTAACCATGACGCTCTTCAAAAGGATTGCTCAGACATCCCTTGGCATGATATAAGAAATGAACCGACTTTAGACGGAAAAATTCGGGAATTATGTCGCAAAATTATTGCACTGTATGATAAACATGCTCCTCAACGCACTGTCAAGGTAAAGAGAGCTCCCGCTCCGTGGCTCACCACTGCATTACGCCAGTTAATGAATGAACGTGATGCTGCACATAGGGCCTTCAAGCGTAACCCAACTCCCGAGGCGTACAAAGCCTATAGGAAACTCCGAAATAGAACCAAGCAAAGCGTGAGGAATGCCAAAATCAGACATGCCCGCTCTGTCGTATGCGGCATATCAAAACCTGCTGCACTGTGGAAAAAGCTGCGCAGTTTCGGTATAGGGAAGCGAAGATCTGACGCTGTTTATCAAGCGTCTGCAGAAGAATTAAACAATTTCTTCTCAACAGCCGTAAACTGCCACGCAGCGACAAATTACCAGCCCCAAGATATCAATCTCTCGAGAGACAAGTTTTTCCTAAAACATGTCACTACCGGCACAGTACACAAGGCAATTATGAGAATCTCTTCCGAGGCAGTAGGAAATGATGGAGTGAGCATTGGCATGATTAAGAACGTCGTAAACACTATTACTCCAGTTATCACAGACATCTTCAACCTGTCTCTTGTCAGTAGCACATATCCTACTGAGTGGAAGCAAAGCTTAATTCAACCTATACCCAAGACTGACAACCCTAAGTCGCCAGGTGACTACAGGCCGATCAGCATACTTCCTGCAATATCTAAAGCCCTAGAACACATCGTCCATGAACAGCTGACGGATTACCTCAAAACTCATAACATCCACGACAAATATCAGTCAGGCTTTCGAAAGCACCATAGTACAGCAACTGCATTAATCAAAGTAACTGATGACATTAAACATGCTATGGACAGACGTGAAGCTACCATCCTAACACTGCTTGACTTTAGCAAGGCTTTTGATACTGTTGACTTTGATATATTACTAATTAAAATGAAGCAGCTGAATTTCTCAAACAGCGCAATACACTGGTTCGACAGCTACCTCAAAAACAGAAGTCAACAAGTCATTTGTGGGTCGGAAAAGTCATCATGGAAAAACGTGCGCTCTGGAGTTCCCCAAGGCTCCGTCCTTGGTCCATTACTCTTCTCACTGTACATTAATGATATTTCTTCAGTGATTCACTCCTGCAACTACCATCTATATGCCGACGACATCCAACTGTACATAAGTGCAAGCCCCAAGAACATTGCTGACGCAGTAGCGAGTATGAACGCAGATCTTTGCTCTGTTTCTCGATGGGCACAGAACCTAGGTCTGAAACTAAACCCCAAGAAATCCCAGGTCATACTTATATCTCATCCAAAGTTAATCAGTCGGTACTTTCGCGAAACAGTCCCTCAAATACTCCTCAATGGTACCCAACTACCATACCAAAAAACAGTAAAAGACCTTGGAATAATCTTGGATGAACACCTAAACTGGGAAGAACAAACAGTCACAGCTTGCCGGAAATCGCTCTCCTCCCTACATGCAATTCAAAAATTTAGAAAAATATTTCCAACCCATGTTAAACAAAAATTAGTCCAAACACTAGTCTTGCCTAATCTTTACTACTGTGATGTAGTTCAACATGGCACAAATAATGAAAATTCGAGATGCCTCGAGCTAGTGATGAATGCTTGTGTTAGATACGTATGCAACATACGGTTGTATGATCATATCAGTCCTTCATACTCCCAGCTAGGTTGGATACGCCCACATAAGGCACGCGATCTCCACACGATGTGCTTACTTCATCGATTTCTTAGACACTGGTGCCCCCAATACTTATCTTCTCACATTAAACACCTATCATCATTCCACAACCGCAATACCAGATCGGATACGTCTAGCATCTTGGCTGTACCTTTACATAACACAAAATCTTTCTCCGTGTCATTCTCCATCTCAGCCATACGACTATGGAACGCGCTCCCCTGTGATTTGCGTCTTATCCAAAACCACTCAACATTCAAGAGGGAACTTAAGACTTACATATTAGGGACGGTGTAGCCACCATTGTTGTGCCCCCCCTCATCTTTTTCTTTCTCCTCTCCATCATAGCTTCGAATTTTACCATTCTATTTCTCTTCCTCTAACCTATCTACCTCTTCTATATCTCTTTCACCCCATTCCATCGTCTTATGTCTCTGCTTGATGAGAATAACTCACAAGCTGCAAGAATATAACGAGAAAATTCCCAACTAGCAATAGGACTGACACTCATAAAAGAAAAATATGTTTACTTTCATATACATAGTCATTATTATTATTATTATTATTATTATCATTATTATTATTATTTTTATTATTCTTGATTGTTATAATTATTTTTTGATTGTTATAATTATCATTGTACTACTTTTATAATCTCTATTTTTTTCTTTAACATTAATACTGTATAACATGTTATATGTCCTAATTTTCTGCAGACACTGAAATTTGTTGAATCTGAGTATGCCTGGTTAGGTGTAAGAGAGGGCCTGAAGGCCCTAATCTTGCCAGGTAAAATAAATGCATAAATAAATAAATAAATAAATAAATAAACTTCTCAATTGCTGCCAATACTATTTCTTTGAATTTAAGCCACATCTGGTATACACTTGTATTATTAATTTGGAATGAGTGGAGATTGTATCTCAGGAAGGCGTCAAGTGAATTTTTATCTGCTTTTTTGAATAGGCATATTTTTCGCTTATTTTTCGAGGATTTGGGGATTACAATATTCAGTCTCTCTATGACCACCCTGTGTTCACTAATCCCTATATTGGTTTTGATGCTGGTTATTAACTCAGGATTATTTGTTGCTAAGAGGTCAATTGTGTTTTCACAACCGTTTACTATTCGCGTGGGCTCATGAACTAACTGCTCGAAATAATTTTCAGAGAATGAGTATTTTATGCATATCTCTGGAATTAAACATGAATTTTCGCCAACATATCGAGAGTAAATTAAAGTCGCCACCAACTGTTATCGTATGAGTCGGGTATGTGTTTGAAATCAAACTCAAGTTGTCTTTGAACCTTTCAGCAACTGTATCATCTGAACTTGGAGGTCGGTAAAAGGATCCAATTATTATTTTAATCCGGTTGCCAATAATGACCTCTGCCCATACTAACTCACAGGAAGTATCTACTTCAATTTCGCGACAAGTTAAACTATTTCTAACAGCAACAAACACGCCACCGCCAATCGTGTGTAGTCTATCTTTTCGGAACACCGTTAGGTTTTTCGCAAAAATTTCGGCTGAGCCTATATCCGGGTTTAGTCAGTTTTCAGTGCCTATAAAGCTTTGAGCATCAGTGCTTTTTGTTAGTGCTTGGAGCTCTGGTACTTTCCCAACACAGCTACGACAATTTACAACTGTTATACCAAAGGTTCCTGTATCAATGTTCTTCCTGTGTTCAGCCTGTACCCTTTGTGACTGAAGTCCATCTTGTGTTTTCCCGAGACCCTCTAACCTACTAAAAAACCGCCCAGTCCACGCCAAACAGCCCCTGCTACCCATGTAGCCGCATCTTGCGTATAGTGGACACCTGACCTATTCAGCAGAACCCGAAACCCAACCACCCTTTGGCGCAAGTCGAGGAATCTGCAGCCTACATGGTCGCAGAACCGTCTGAGTCTGTGATTCCGACCCTCCACTCGGCTCTGTACCAGAGGTCCGCAATCGGTCCTGTAGACTATGCTGCAAATGGTCAGCTCTGCTTTCATCTTGCAAACAAGACTGGCAGCCTTTACCACTTCTGTTAGTCGCTCGAAACCAGAGAGGATCTCTTCTGATCCAAAGCGACACACATCATTGGTACCGACGTGAGCAACCACGTGCAGTTGGTTCCACCCTGTGCTCTTCATGGCATGCGGGAGGACCCTTTCCACACCTGAAATGACTCCACCCGGTATGCACACAGAGTGCACATTGGTTTTCTTACCCTCCTTGTTAGCCAAGTCCCTAAGGGGCCCCACAATGTGCCTTTTGGAGCTCCCAACTACCAATAGTCCCACCCTCTGCGATTGCCCAGACCTTGCAGGCTGAGTGGTTTCCTCTGAAACAGTACAGGCGACAGCATCTGGCTCAGCGACAGTGTCAGCCACAGACAGCACCTGGAACGTGATTGTCAGACAAACGAGGGAGGCCTTCCGTGCCGCCGCCTGGGAAGTCTTTCGCCACCTGATTCGCCGCAGTGCGACCCCCACTCGATCACAGGTGAGGAGTCAGCCTCAGTGCGAGCAGTAACTGGGTTGGCCACCGGTGAGGACCAATCGGAGGACTCTGACGCGCTGGACGTCCGTTGGCTCGCCTTGGCTGGCCCACAACAGCGGTGCCCATCCACTGCAGCCTCAAGCCGTGTAACCAAAGCCATCACAACCTGAAGCTGAGAGCGAAGTATGACCAACTCGGCTCGCATCTGCACAAAACAATCACAGTCCCTGTCCATACCAAAGACCGTGGAAAACTAAACTAAGCAGATAAACGGACTATCGGCATGTGCTGCACAACTCTAATGTAGACCCTGACAAAACGCAGGAACTGTGTCTAGTAATACACAGATATTCAAGAACCTAACTACCGAAGCACTCATGTGAAACCAAATAATTTGCCCCTGATAAGTAACTTGTAATATATCACAACATCGGTTTACTTTCTGACGCAAACTAAAACACGAGAACTGTGGCTATTAGATTTTAAATTTACACGCAGAAACTCAAGAAACTAAAATATTAAAGCCCACGGATGATATAATAAAATTCGCTCCTGGTTAGGAACTCGTAAATGTCACAAAAGCGGTTTACTTATCTGTTGCTGTGTCTGTCGCGGTCGGCTACTACTGCCTGACTGACTGACTAACGCCAACAAGTGGTCACTAGTTTTCAAAACAAGCGAACAAACGACTATCGACCCGCTGTAGTGGAACAGACCCCTTCCCACTGACGCAAATGACGAAAAAGGAAAATGTTTATTTTTTTTATTCAAATGAAATTACGCAATTAATTATTTAAATTATCATTTTCGTAAATTAATATTAAAATAAATAAATAAATGTTCTTGTAAACGCGCTCTTTGGTCGGAAGCTGCGAAGACAAGGCATTGCTATCTCTGACCAAAGAGGTGCGGTAGCGTTGATAGCATGGAGGTAAGAATAGAGGGAGACGCCGTGACGTCACAGCTGTGAAGCTATGTGAAGCCGAGGGTAGCCATCTCAGTCAGACCAAAACATTGCTGCTGTAAGCTTGTGTGCATAGGCTTGTCGCTCGCTTTTGGAAGGATTTTGCGTTATTATGGTGACTTGTGTGGTGTTCGGATGTACGAATCGTTCTGATTGTGATGCGAAATCGAAGGGAATAACATTTCATGTGTAAGTTGTCTCATTAAGTGTGATTTTACAACTTCATTGTGAATGAACGTGTGCTACATCGGTACTTGTACTATAGCGTGTCTTTCTCCTGTATGATTTTAATTTCCTAAAAATGAAAGCCGGAAAGCTCTGTGGGAGAATGCCGTGAGGAGGAAGAATTGGCGTGCGTCTAAGTGGAGCACTATATGTTCTCAGCATTTCCGAGAAGAGGACATAGACCGAACTTCCCTTTCAACAGTAAGGCTCCGAGAAAATGCTGTACCATCAGTTTTCCCTACACACCCAAAACATTTGCAAAAGGTATGTTAATTCAAAGAATTAAATTCTTAGTTTTCAAGTTCACGTTTCAGTATAATACATACGTATCGTCGATAATCGAAGTGTTGAGTAACTCACTTTGTCTTCATCATGTACCAAATTAAAAGCTAATACTACATTAACTGGCGTAAAGTATAGGCCTAAACAGGACACTGTGTAGATTTGCCATTCTATGTACCGTATTTCAGTAAATATTGGTGGTAATGAACAGTGTTTCCCATTAGTGTAACGTAACTGAAATGTCCCAGTATGTATTACAAACAAGATGTATTTATGGGGCTTTGGAGGGAGGGTATAGCTAACTTAGTTTTCAGTTTCTACTATTCAGTTTGTGATACACGTTTATTACTGAATTAACAAAATTGTATCGTTTACATTGAAGGCTAGCTATTCGTAATATTACATTAAAAACTATTTTTAATCAGAAGGGACGCGGAATTTCGCCTTTACGAGATTTTATTTTGAACAAAAACTTTGAAACAACCAATCTGATGACGTTACATGCGTATATGGTGCAATTAGCGACTGTAATACACGCAGCGCTATAGCACACTGGCAATGTTTTGGTCAGAGTGTCATGGCAGCAAGCCACGCCCCCATGGCTTCAAAACGTAGTACGGCTGGGATACATAGCGCCACCTCCCCTTAATCTTACCTCCATGGTTGATAGCTTCTACCATAGATATTGGTATCTAGGGTCGAAGGTTATAGACGTATGCCAGTCGAGAGCGGCAGCTGTTGCAATTAAGATCTCTTACTGTGATAACACATAGAGCAGTTCATAGGAACAGTGCAAGTGACTGATGTATTCTTGTAAATGATATTGACCAGTTTGAAGATTCGATAATGTCAGATTTCATTGCAACACAATTTCGTATAGTCGTAAATAAGTACAAGCAATAAATGAATATGAAAAACAGCAAGAACAAGAGTTAGAAAAAAATCATTTCCGTACCTACCTACTTCAAGGATTGGAGGGAGAAAATCAACGGAGACAATAGCCTGACCAGCAGCTATCAAGAGAAAACGAAGATCTACACAGCCTACTGTAGGTAAAAAGGGATTCTAAAAGCAAATTCACTCTGTTAAATCTCAAAAATTATCCAAGGTTGTTATTTCTGTAGTAAATTGACCCATATTGTCCTATACGGTCGTGAAAAGTTACATTCTCAATACTGCATTAAAAACACTTTCTTTTGGCGACTTAGAAAACTTTAATAGAAATTTGTTCACATAGAAATAAATTTTCTTTTGGCAATTTTACTTCGAATCGAGAATTAGGGGTAGTCTCATTCACGAGTTCCCATCCCCCTAAACTTTAAAAAATAAACTACCTACCAAAAAACCAAATTTAGTACAGAATTGGCTACCTTTTGACAGGACACGAATATGAGAATGTGTAAAATTTTATAAAAATTTTAGACTTAAAGAAAGTATATATTGATTCTGTCTTTGTCATTGTTAATATAAAGTCAATTTCTGTTACTTGTAACAACTTCAAAATTGAGTGCAACATTTCTGGATGAGCAATGCACATAATATAAAAGGAAAATTAGTAATATACAGGGTGATTCAAAAAGAATACCACAACTTTAAAAATGTGTATTTAATGAAAGAAACATAATATAACCTTCTGTTATACATCATTACAAAGAGTATTTAAAAAGGTTTTTTTCACTCAAAAACAAGTTCAGAGATGTTCAATATGGCCCCCTCCAGACACTCGAGCAATATCAACCCGATACTCCAACTCGTTCCACACTCTCTGTAGCATATCAGGCGTAACAGTTTGGATAGCTGCTGTTATTTCTCGTTTCAAATCATCAGTGGTGGCTGGGAGAGGTGGCCGAAACACCATATCCTTAACATACCCCCATAAGAAAAAATCGCAGGGGGTAAGATCAGGGCTTCTTGGAGGCCAGTGATGAAGTGCTCTGTCACGGGCTGCCTGGCGGCCGATCCATCGCCTCGGGTAGTTGACGTTCAGGTTTCATAACTAACCTTTTTCGTAGGACTCTCCATACAGTTGATTGTGGAATTTTGCAGCTCTCTGCTAGCTCTGCGAGTCGATTTTCCTGGGCTGCGAACAAATGCTTGCTGGATGCGTGCTACATTTTCATCACTCGTTCTCGGCCGTCCAGAACTTTTCCCTTTGCACAAACACCCATTCTCTGTAAACTGTTTATACCAACGTTTAATACACCACCTATCAGGAGGTTTAACACCATACTTCGTTCGAAATGCACGCTGAACAACTGTCGTCGATTCACTTCTGTCGTACTCAGTAACACAAAAAGCTTTCTGTTGAGCGGTCGCCATCTTAGCATCAACTGACGCTGACGCCTAGTCAACAGTGCCTCAAGCGAACAAATGTACAACTAAATGAAACTTTATAGCTCCCTTAATTCGCCGACAGATAGTGCTTAGCTCTGCCTTTAGTCGCTGCAGAGTTTTAAATTCCTAAAGTTGTGGTATTCTTTTTGAATCACCCTGTATTGAAAAAGGAGACGGAAAAAACGGTGAAAGAAGTACCTTACGTACCCAGTGTTAGAACACGCCTGGCGGAATACGCGAGTGCAGTGAAGTTTTGTAACACCTACATTCATATTTTTGACAAATTTGAAAGTGAAAACCATCATTTGTAGTGCAAAATTTGTGTATTCGTAAAAAATCTTAACATCAATAATGTCGCAATTGTCGAGTGACGATTCGGAAGCCATGTTGCGCACTACAGGTGGCGCCACAGGCCACGTCAACGAACGTGTTGCTATGGACACAGCTGACCTACATGTAAACAACACGACATACGCGACAGTCAATATTACTGATTTGGACATACAAAGTATGGAAGTGTGTAGTGTTGACAAAGATACGCAACCGATTAACACAGCTTCGGACACGTTAAGTTCTGGTAGTAGCCGTAACGGGCTTGGCCCAGAAACTTACGATAGTCCCAACACAATAAGGAAAATAACTTACGTACCGAACAGAGATCAAACACGAACACAAATTTCGAGTGCATGTGAATTGCAGAACACACAACCTGTAACTTCACAACCTGACACAACACATTCTGCACAGCAATTAGGCGATGTAGCAGGAAAAGGAGCGTTTGCGGCCTTGCTCACTTTCCTAGGAGACAGACTCGCACAGATCACACAAAAGATAGACGAATCGAGCGAGAAAACTAGGTATGACTTAACACAGAAAATGGATGAAACGAATAGGGACTTAACACGGTTAAATCAGAAGGGAGAAGAATCAAAGAGGGATATAACGCAGCAGATAAGAGGGGTAAAGGACGAAGTACAGAGCCTCACAGTGCAGTTAAAACACCTCACTGTGGAGCATAATGAATTTAAGAACCAATTAGGTACACTACATCAACAACAAAAACAATTACAGTCATCACAGAACAAACTGATTACTGACATAGGAAACATGAAAACGGAAGTAAACAGTATACAGGAGAATTATGGAAACATTCCAACAGAGGTTACAAAACTGTCAGATCGAATAGGATCACTAGAATTAGAGCAAAAACAGATCAAGGAAGATCTAAGCTTAGTAAAGGAAAGTCTAGAAGACACTACAATGGCACAAAAGGCGGTGCATGAATACGGCACATGGCTTACAGGTTTCGAAAGACATCTAGCTGAAAAGGAGACAGACATAGTTGACAGAGTAACCAAACAGGTTAAGACTGCCCTAGAGCAAACCAAACAAACATCTGTAGAGACAAACACACAAACAGAAACACCTGAACCGTCACTACTGACACTACTATAAGCAAACCACCAAGCATTGAATTTGGTAATGAAAAGAGTATTGTACGAATACAAGATCAGGTACAGCAACGGTACACACCACAAGCGAAAGATAGAACTTCACCAGCTGTTAGCTGTTTACACAACATGCCGTCAAGTAGCAATTATACACCGTGTTGCTCGTGTAGTCATTCATCAACACCACATGCAACTTTCATAGACAAAAGCTTACTGAAGTACAGGCAGTTCCAGGTATTTTCTGCAGAAAATAAAAAAGTTCACCCTGTTGTCTTCCTCAAATCATTCAAAAACATTTTGCCACAATATTGGAGTGAGGAGCAGAAAATACAATATGTCTTGGGTACATACAAGGAGAAGCTGCCCTATGGGCGAATGAAACTGCAGAATACTGCCACACCTATTCAGATTTCGAAAATGCATTCCTAGGCAAATTTTGGTCCCAGGGAATTCAGGGACGATTGCGGAGAGAGGTATTCCACCCTGAACCATTCAATCCAAAAAGTGGAGGATTACGTAAATATTTCGAAAAATATCTAAATAAAACTCGATATTGGGATAAAGCCATATCTTATGTTGATGTTTTGGAAATTCTTAAAGAGAAGTTACCAATTCCGATCAGAGAAAGACTCGCCACAGTACCGGCAGATAATGTTGACTATTTTCTATCAGTACTGGACACCTTTGAGCTGATTCACGAAGACGGTCAAAGGCAGAACAGCAACAGCAGCAATAACAGTAACCGCAACGGCAATAACCCTAACGGTAATTACAATCACAATAATAATAATACACCCGGCGGGCAAACACAACAACTTAACTACCCGCAGGGGCAGAATGGTCAAACATATGGAAACGAACCGTGGAACCGCAGGGAAAACAGATACAATCCTGGGTATCAAAACGGCAGAAATAGGAACGGGGGCAGATTTCAGCCAAATCCACATTGGCAAAATAATAACACACAGAACAATAACAGAAACAACAACACTTTCGGAAGAAACAGGCGAGCCACATATCCAGCAACTGGCAATGCATGGCAAGCGCAAACGCCAAGTGTAAATATTATTGAATTGAATGACAACAACACAGCCAGTACACCCATACTAGCTAACGGCAGCGTTGCCAACACCGCGGAGAACAGCACGTGACACAGCTCACCCCCGCAGCAGTAGTCGACAGTAGAGTAGGGGGCAATAACACGAAAACAATAAACCTTATCAGATATGACATGGACACGGAGATGGAGGAAGATTTGTGTTTTGATGGAACAATTTCTACATATCGACAAGAATATGAGGTACAAGCGTTGGTTGAAGGGACACTAGAAGGCGTACCTGTGAAAATTGTTATGGACACAGGCGCATCCGTGAATGTAATGTCAACCAGCTTGTTTGAACAGATTAACAAGAATTGCAAAATATTAAGTGCTATGGGGAATAAGTCAAAGGGAGTTAAAATACAGACACTAGCACCTGTTATACTGGCGAACATAGAAATAAAATTCTCATTTTTAGTAGCTGAAAAGCTCATAGTAAACTGTATCCTAGGAATGGAATTTTTCAGACAACACCAAGTTACACTGGACATAGCCATAGGTAAATGCACATTTCAGTTTGAGGGAAAGGTATTTTCTGTGGACATGATAAGAACACCTGCAATGCATAGTAGATATTGTCATTTGGTTAATCTCGAGCTAACACTACCCAAAATTCTATTTACAAATCAACAGCAACACTATCCTGGAGGTGACACAGTACATGTGAGCACACAAGAAATTATAGAGAAGGTACATGAGTGCAACAGCTTAACAACTGAGCAACAACGTGAACTTTGTGATGTACTGTGTACACATAAACAAGTATTTAGTAAAAGACCAGGAGTAGTGAAGGATTACGTGTACAGAATAGACGTTAAACCACATGAAACCTTTTGCCATTCTTCTTATGCTATACCATGGACCAAGAGGGAGGCAGTAAACAAAGAGATAGAACGAATGCTGAAATGGAAAATTATAGAGCAATCTCAGTCACCTTACTGCAGTCCCCTCTTGCCAGTTACCAAATCTGACGGTACAGTAAGACTTGTTTTGGATGATAGAGCCATCAATAAAATTATTATCCCGGTAAGAACAAAACCAGGTAAGTTGGACGAGCAACTACTAATGCTTTATGGTGTAAAATTTCTATCAACTATCGATCTGAAAGCATCGTACTGGCAAATAGTAATGCATGTAGATAGCCATAAATACACAGCATTTGTATGTGATGGGAGAAGCTATCAATTTTGTGTGGTACCTTTTGGCCTGAATGTCAGTGCAGGAGTATTTATAGCAGCCTTGGATCAAGTTCTTGGCCCTCAATTACATAGTCGTGGAACAGTATATGTAGATGTTTTACTCATTGCTACAGCCACTTGGAGGAACATTTAGATTTACTAAACAAAGTGTTAACAAAATTTTCAGATTATGGAGTTACTGTAAATCTTAAAAAGTCAAAATATGCCAGGCAGGAAGTGAAATTTTTGGGCCACATCATTTCTGAGGAATGAATAAGACCAGACACAAGTAAAATAGATGCAATCAGGAATTGTCCTACTCCTCAAACAAAGAAACAGCTTAAGGCATTTCTAGGATTAGCATCATTCTTTAGGAAGTTTATGCCACACCAATTTTTAAATAGTGAAGCTCTGTTAAACCTATTGAGAAAAAACAACACATGGATTTGGACACAGGAATGTCAGAAAGATTTTGATGTTGTCAAACAAGCTTTAGTGAATGCAGACTTATTACATCACCCAGATATGACACAGGATTTCTGTTTAGCCACTGATGCAAGTTTTCAAGGCCTTGGTGTTACCTTGTTTCAGATACGTTTAATGGACAACACATCAACTGTATGTATTATAAGCTTTGCTAGCAGGACATTAACTGAATGTGAAAGGTCATACTCAGTCACTGAATTAGAAGCACTAGCTGTTGTATGGCCATTCGGGAATTTTAGATACTATCTGTGGGGTAATCGCACTAAAGTCTTTTGTGACCACCAAGCTTTATCATTTCTATTGACATGCAGACTATTACATGCCAGGTTAGCTCGTTGGTGTCTTTGCTTGCAAGAATTTCAAATCGAAAAAGTCCATATGGATGGAAAGCACAACGTTATAGCTGATGCTTCGTCGACGTTACCTCAAAATTTAACAGAATTTACAGAACTTACAGAACAGACAATAGACTTTAGAATCCTATTAATGTATGATGGTACTTACTGACCATATTATCTAAAACTTCGCAAAAATATGAAATTCCTGCTAGAGAAAGACCCACGATGAAAGTCAGTAAAAGAACAACTAATTAAGGGAGAGAACAAGAAGATCTCTACACACTACTGTTTATCTGAAGGCGTTTTGTTTTATAGGCATACATCCACTTCAAGGCGTTGGTGTGTATGCATACCTGAAGACTCTGTGGAGAACTTTATACAATACACTCATTGGATTTGGGGGCACTATGGTGTTTCCAAATGCATGAGTAAGATATCCACTTATTGCTACTTCCCAAACATGCGTAGGCGCATTCAACAAGTACTTAGATATTGCACCATTT
The DNA here is from genome assembly GCF_023864345.2 of Schistocerca serialis cubense. Lineage (NCBI taxonomy): Eukaryota > Metazoa > Arthropoda > Insecta > Orthoptera > Acrididae > Schistocerca > Schistocerca serialis. The sequence goes on from NC_064639.1 coordinate 920,125,888, forward strand.
GTCAAAAGGTAAAACTCGACAGCAAGGACACAAGAACAGATTTACATCCTATAATACCAGAGAGGCCTTTATCAATAGTAGCTTTAGATGATGCAGCACCCTTATCCACATCAAAAAGAGGAACTAAATATGTGATTGCATTATATGATGTATACACAAAATATTTGAAATTGTTTGCCACAAAAACTGTTACCTCACAACCCATTATTAAGAGAATCAAAGAAGATTACATTACACGAGTGGGCAAACCACAGGGAATTCTTACTGATAATGCAACGACTTTCACGAGCCACAAATGGAAGAGTTTTATGACAGAACAAGACATAAGACACATACTCATTTCACAATTTCACCCAGAAGCAAATCCGGTGGGACGGGTATTCAAAGAATGGAACAGGTTCATCAGAACATAAACACGTAAACAGACTAAATGGTTAGAATACCTTACACCATTCGAAGAAATTTTTAACAATCTACCATACACATCTACAGGCTATACACCAGCCGAACTAATGTTCTCTCAACAAGAAAGAAATGAATGGATCAACCCTTTACCTAAGTTAACCAATCATGAAGTCACTTTGGAAAAAAAGATCAGAGAAGCACTGGTACACATAAAAGAACAAGGTCAACATAGAAAGAGAGCATTTGACAAAAGACATAGAAACAGAACAGAATACAAGGTAGGAGAGGAGGTACTACTTGGGACACGTCCTAAGTCTACCAAGGTTAAGAAACTGAACAAAAATTGACAGATGGTTTATGCTGGTCCATTTAAAATTAGTAAAATTCCACACCCTGGAGCATACTTGCTAAGCTACCCAAAAACTGGGAAAATAAAGGGATTATATCCACATAAAGATTTAAGGAAGTATTTAAGACACACAGAACCTAGTATGAGAGAGAAAGAATAATCTGATTTGGAAGCTATGACAATATCAGGGAAAAGACACATGTGTAAATAGTAAACTTTACTTTAGGCAATAAGTTACATTTAAGTTAGAAAGTAGACTAAGTAAGGTATTGTAGAGAACAGGAGGAATAGTGGAGTGCTAGAGACACACACTACATGCTCTAAACACTTCATGTACATAACAAGTCAAGGTTAGACAGTAAGTTCACACTATGTACAGCCAAAAATAGGAATAAGGAAAGCTATGTACAAAAGATGGATGACAAATTACAAGAGGAAGGAAAACCCACCACCATAACACTAAAGCTATAGCTATGAACATGATGTACAATATTTACAAAACCCACCTTAATTCTGTGTAAAAGGCAGACAGTAAGAGAAGGGAAAACACTTAACACTGAAAACAAATGTCATCTCAAGCTAACATTATACACAAACACTTGCAAGGTAAAGCCTATGCAAACTGAAGCAATATTAAGCACAGATTACAGTAAATGAGAGGAAAACGCAGAAACTATATATTATACACTACTTTTCTTTCAGATGGAAGTGTCAAGCAAGTAAGGAACAATATAAAGACACGATAAATGCATATGAAAAGCACAAAAGGTAACATAAGTTGTAGTGTGAGCAAAAGGTAGTACTCTGAAAGCTGAATAACAAGGAGGAATATTTTGTTGTAAGGGAAAGGCAAACTGTTGAACTATTATAGACAACACTTATGCCATACACATGGTAACTGTCAGGGAGAGATATAACTTGGATTTTTTGTGAGAATTTTGCATGTGAGTGAACACTGAGGTAATCCTACAGGGAGCCTTAACTTAGTTTTAAGTATTAGAGGAAGGATGAATTTACAGTGGGACCAGAGGATAAAGCCCGGCCCACATTAATGATGGTAGTATTGAGGAAATGGAGGTGTTGGTACCTAATAAGAGGGCCACACAAATATTGTAGATTTAAGGTGAATGAGTGTGTAATGAGAATAGAATATGTGTGAGAGTATGAAGCCACAGTGAACCTCTGACATGATCTAGAAACCATGTATGTTATGATAATAAGCAATGGCAAGTGTAAAGAATTTTCCATTAGAAAAGCAAAGAATACACCATAAACAACCACACTTATGTTGAGAATAGCTCAAATTTGAAGCCAACTCAGTAGGGACCACCTCAAGACACAAAATAACACAAGAAGCAATATGCATTTTTGCAACATTTCTTAAGTGTATACACACTGTTATCTGTAGTTGAGAAAACAACAAATTAACATTCTGTAGCCTAGCTAACATCATAAGATAAGCTACATGAAACCTAAAGAACCACTAATATCTGAATAAGATTATTGCTCTTTCTGTAAACTAGTAACTAACCTATGAAGTTAATAAGCAAACAATACCTCAGGAATGCTAAGAGAATGTATGACATGTCTGCATTTAACAGGAAGAATATTCGAAAGCAATATTTAAGCAATATTAAGCTACAAATCCTTTTACACCCAAAACTATATACATGTACACAAACACATTATAGTGGGAAGCACACATGAAGGACTTGTACATAGCCATAGCAGAGAATATGACATGATTTTTGAAACATGCAATGGATAGCCATGCACAGCATGAAGCTCTGAAAATATACCTACTTAAATATTGTTTGTTAAGAGTGTACATAACACATTAATAGAAGAGGCATGGAGAGTAAAATTAAGGTAAGTTTCAAGCTTGTAACACGAAAAAACGCTGATACACAAACGATGCTTAAAGTAAAACGCAGACCTCAGATATGCTGAGAGACGAATTTTGCACTAAGTTGACACAACTTGTAGAAATCACTGGTGTACAAGTGAGAAACAAAGAGTAAATGTGGAGTGAATGTAAATATTTATGGTTAAAAGTTCTTCTATGTAGGTATTGTAGAATGGTAGTTTTTAGCATATTTCTTCACCTTCTACTTGTAGTGTAGAAATAACACAACTTTCAGTAAGAAGTGGTGAAGACCCTTGTGAATAGCTAAGTAGCAATTTGAACCTTGAGAATGGAACTTATGTACAACAGGAGTTCACCCTAAAAGAGAGAAAATAAGAAAGAAGAATCAAAGGTTGAAAAAGTTCAGCTCTTTAGGATAAGATATTTAAATTTCATGTTTAAAAATGTATGTGTAAACAAAGCTATGTAACATATATGTATTTAGTATTAAGGATAACTCATGCCACAAAAGAATAATGACAAAAGAATGAAGGATTTTTCATGTAAAACAAAAGTATATATGAACTGGAATTTCAGAAGTATAATTATTTGTCCTCTTGTTTTGCATATTTTCATGACGATGTATGTCATAAAAAAATGTTGGCATGGAAGAAGACAAAGTGAGCCTTGTGACAAGAGTAATGGAAAAAATGTGTGTGAAAGGAAAAAGTCTTTAAGTGATGTGAAAAATCATACCTCTCAAGGAAGGAAAGTGAAGAAAAAGATGTGTGAGTGTTAGTGCTTGTGGTACGTACCTGTGAGGTGATACTGCGGGCTGGACGTTCGCGCTTCGACCCTGGAGCACACCAAGGGGCGCCGTAGCGGGTACGTTGGGTACTGGCGCAACCAACGCGACGTCTAGTAGCATTTACCACCAGGAATCAAGCACTTTCACAGCCTCCACATGAAGGGACAACGCGGTCATGCGCGAGGACAGGAACAACAGTGTGGGATAAGACAATGCATGCCTTAGACGCACGAGCCAAACAATGGTCCCAGGGACCAAAAGTCTGCCGACCGCCAACCGTAAGGGAAACAATGGGTATCCAATCCCAACAGGACGAATCTGAGGATTCGCCAACCGAGAAAATGAGGAAAAAACGCAATTGTAAAACCCAAAAATCTTTTTTGTATGTAATATATATATGTGTATATATGTATGAATTTATGTAACAAAATTTTTTTGTAGTAGTTAAGAATATCACCTAGTATAGCACTTCTTCAATTAGATTTAGAGCAGAGCTGAATTTTTTCTTAGATATCTATATAGATATATGTAAAAGTGTAAAAGGTACTGTTCACTATCCACATGAACCAAGGAAAGTGACCTCATGCGTCAGTGAACAGTAGGGGGCGGTGTAGTGGAACAGACCCTTCCCCACTGACGCAAATGACGAAAAAGGAAAATGTTTATTTTTTTATTCAAATGAAATTACGCAATTAATTATTTAAATTATCATTTTTGTAAATTAATATTAAAATAAATAAATAAATTTTCTTGTAAACGCTCTCTTTGGTCGGAAGCAGCGAAGACAAGGCATTGCTATCTCTGACCAAAGAGGTGCGGTAGCGTCGATAGACGTCCGCCAGTCGACAGTGGCAGATGTTGCAATTAAGATCTCTTACTGTGATAACACGTAGAGCAGTTCATAGGAACAGTGCAAGTGACTGATGTATTCTTGTAAATGATATTGACCAGTTTGAAGATTCGATAATGTCAGATTTCATTGCAACTCAATTTCGTATGGTCGTAAATAAGTACAAGCAATAAATGAATATGAAAGACAGCAAGAACAAGAGTTAGAAAAAAATCATTTCCATACCTACCTACTTCAAGAATCGGAGGGAGAAAGTCAACGGAGACAATAGCCTGACCAGCAGCTATCAAGAGAAAACGAAGATCTACACAGCCTACTGTAAAATTAGGTAAAAAGGGATTCTAAAAGCAAATTCACTCTGTTAAATCTCAAAAATTATCCAAGGTTGTTATTTCTGTAGTAAATTGACCCATATTGTCCGATACGGTTGTGAAAAGTTACATTCTCAATACTGCATTAAAAACACTTTCTTTTGGCGACTTAGAAAACTTTAATAGAAATTTGTTCACATAGAAATAAATTTTCTTTTGGCAATTTTACTTCGGATCGAAAATCAGGGGTAGTCTCATTCACGAGTTCCTATCCCCCTAAACTTTAAAAAATAAACTACCTACCAAAAAACCAAATTTACTACATCGCGCTACGGAAATCTACAGCAGACCCTGACGGAAACGCACTAACTGTGTCTAGTAATACGCAGATATTCAAGAACCTAACTACCGAAGCACTCAGGTGAAACTAAATAATTTGCCCCTGATAAGGAACTTGTAATATATCACAAAATCGGTTTACTTTCTAATGCAAACGAAAACGCGAGAGCTGTGGCTATTAGATTTTAAATTTACGCGCAGAAACTCAAGAAAATAAATTATTAAAGCACACAGATAATATAATAAAATTCGCTCCCGGTTAGGAACTCGCAAATGTCACAAAATCGGTTTAATTACCTGTTGCTGCAACTGTCGCGGTCGGCTACTACTGCCTGACTAGCACTGTCAAAAAGGGTACTCCTGGCCAAGAGAAGTCTACTAGTATCAAACATAGATCTTAATTAGAGGAAGATATTTCTGAAAAATTATGGAGCACATTATCGTATGGTAGCGAAAAATGGACAGTGGGAAAACCGAAAGAAAAGAGAGTAGCAGCATTTGCGATGTGATGCTACAGACGAACGTTGAAAATCAGGAGGACTTATAGGGTAAGGAATGAGATTTTCTGGAGAATCGGCAAGGAACGGAATATATGGAAAACACTGACAAGCAGAAGGGAGAGGACGGTAGGGTACCTGTTAAGACATCACAGAATAACTTCCATGGTACTAGAGGGAGCTGTAGATGGTGATAAGTGTAGAGGAAAACAGGGATTGGAACACATTCCGCAAATGATAAAGGATGTAGGTTGCAAGTGCTGCTCTGGGATGAAGAGGCTGGCACAGGACAGGAATCCGAGACAGGCCATATCAAATCAGTCAGAACACTGATCACTAAAAAAATGCACCAACCAGCAGTTGTTAACTGCACTGGTGCAGGAATGGAACACCCTACCACATTCTTGTCAACCTTGTGGCCAAGTATGGAAAAATTGTAAACTTGTGGTAAGCAGAGGTCATGGGTCTCTAAGCTTACACACTACTTAATCTACCTTAAACTAACTTACCCTAAGGACGACACACACATCCTTGCCTGAGTGAGGACTCGAAACTCCGACTGTGACGAGACGCCTCAGACCGTGCAGCTACCCTGCTTGGCAGCTAGTATGGAAGCCAAGTGCAGAGCATGCAATGCAATCCATGGTGATTATGCACTCTATTCAGAGTCACGTCCTGCCCTTCGTAATGTGCAGGGGATCGTATTAAAAAGTGGTGACTTCAGTACACAAGGCTTGGAACTTTAATAGTGGTAACTATTTATTTACAGCTTGTACAAAATAGATACGTGTTTCAAAGTTTTAATGGCCTTCAAAGTAGTCACCAGCATTGTGTATAACCCATTGCCAGCCATGTGAAAGTCGCAGGATACTCTTAGCAGTGCCAATCATGTTGACAGTTCGAACGGCGTGGTCTATTGCCCGACGAATTTGTGGCAGCTCTGAAGCAAATGCCGTGAAGTGTTTCCTCCAATTTAAAAATCCAGTTGAACTTACGAGGGCTTAGGTCAGGGGAGTGCAGTAGGTGGTATAGCACTTAGCAGCCCCATCAGTCAAACAAATCGGTAACAGCTTGCACTGTACGTGCTTAAGCATTGTCCTGCAAAATGATGGCCAAAAAAAATTTTCAAATGTGTGTGAAATCTTATGGGACTTAACTGCTAAGGTCATCAGTCCCTAAGCTTACACACTACGTAACCTAAATTATCCTAAGGACCAACACACACACCCATGCCCAAGGGAGGACTCGAACCTCCGCTGGGACCAGCTGCACAGTACATGACTGCAGCGCCTTAGACAAATGATGGTCAGGTCCTGCAGAAAGTGTCATCACTTCTGTCTCTATGCTGTTCATTTTTGGGACACACCCTACGACCAGCTTAGAGACAGAAGTGATGAGACTTCCTGCAGGAACTGAGCATCATTTTGTAGAACAATGCTCAAGCATGTACAGTGCAAGCTTTTGCTGATTTGTTTGACTGATGGGGCTGCTAAGTGCTATACCACCTACTGCACTCCCCTGACTTACGCCCTCGTGAGTTCAACTCGATTTCTAAACTGAAGCAACACTTCACGGCATTCGCTTTAGAACTGCTACAAATTCGTCGGGCAATAGACCGCGCTGCTCGAATTGTCAACACAACTAGCACTGCTAAGAGTATCCTACGACTTTCAAATCGCTGGCAACGGGTTATACAAAATGTTGGCGGCTACTTTGAAGGTCAGTAAAACTTTGAAACACGTATCTGTTTTGTATGAGCTGGAAATAAATAGTTGCCACTGTTAAAGTTCCAACCCTCATAACTATTCTCTTTGAATAAGAGTGTCCTTTCGTGCATCTCATTGTTTATTTCTTTCAATTATTTTCTGTACTATACTGTATAGCAGTTATTTCTGTGTACTAGTATGTTCCAAGTTTCATTAAGCTATGTTACTTAACAGTGAACCATCATGCAAAAGTTATTTTCGTTCTTATGTTTTGCACACCAGTGTAATTAGTAAATGGCTAAAACTACCACATAGCTCCAGCTGCAGAAAACTTGTCTAACAACATGGATTTCCAGTAATTCATATTATTATTGACCAAATTTGAAAATTTGAAATGCTGTCATAATCTACTCATTAAGTGGAATAACTTTACACTAAGGATTTAACAAAATAAAGTATGTGTATGCTTTGAGGCAGCTTAACTCACGGCGCGAAATTACCTAGATTATACTTATCCAGAACTAGTGAATGGGACCACTTTGCGTCTTCTATGCAGTAAAACGTCTCCATCAGACATTGCATTTTACTTTATTGCTACTCTATTATTAACTATATTCGCAACGCATTTCACAGACAGTACCCACATACACTACCGGATGTATCTAAAAACCACTGTACAGCACCATAGTTCAGGAGACATGACGTCATGAACATTGAGATGCATGAAAAAGTAACTTTTCTTAAAGTGGAGTGATAATTTTCCAAAAAGTAACTTTTCTTAAAGTGGAGTGATAATTTTCCTGACTATACTCATCCAGTGTCTGATGATGAGAGCACATAGCGACTTATAACATACTTTAAGCTTTATTTCAAACCTTTTCTAAACTCTTTCTCAATAAAAGACCAACAAAATTATGAAAGGAAAACAATTTATCGGTTATTATATGTTCGTTTTTCATGTGGTAAAATTTCAGCATCAAGCATGACGTTTTGGTTTATTATTTCTTTACTACTAAATCTATTCGCTACCTACTTTGCAGAATGTATTCACGTATACCACTGAAGATACCTACAAAATTTTGCCACTGTATAAAACAGTTTAGGGTTGCGTCTTCGTCCATAAAGGTTTTAAATACACTCATGTTCAGAAAAAACAGAACACCTTGAACGACTAGAGATAAGATGTTCATATTCAGAGGACATGTACATTAATATGTTCTGCAGAAATGATTGGCATTTCAGACACCTCAGCTCGGCATATATCCTGTTGCCTGGTAGGCACAGGGTCTGCAGTGGGCCCTGATAAGTTGCTCGATGCACGATGGCATCGACACGTATAAGGTGCCAAAGGCATCCTGTGTTGTAGCCATCTGTGCTGCATTCACTTGGTTCCAATGTTCATCTGTGGTGGCAGGCATGGGTCACTGTCCTGCACCCATGGTTTCAGCGTATCCCATACATTTTTGGTTTGCAACAAGTCTGGTGATCTGGTGGGTCAGAATAAAAGGTTGACATCCTGACACCAAGAAGGCACGTGAACCTACAGCATCATGTGGTCGTGCACTGTCTTGCTGAGAAATGTCGCCTCAGATGTTGTGCAGAAATGGTATCGCTGAGGTCACAGGATATCATTACATAGTACAAACTGGTCACAGTGCCCTGGACACGCGCCAGTTGTGATGTATGATTGTACCCAACAGCACCCAACACCATAAGGCTGTGAGTTGGCGCCATGTGTTTTGTGTGAATGCAGTCACTGTGATGTCACTCCACCTGTCGGCGACGGAACCAAATGCGGCCATCATTTTCAAACAAACAGAGCCTGGATTCGTCTGAAAACACTATCTGATGCCTTTAGTGTCCCCAGTGACATCATTCCACACACCATTGCTGTCTAGCATGTTTCTGCACTTTCGTCAAAGGTAGGCGGAGAAGTGGACGACGCACATGTAACGTATGCCATAAAACACTGGAGAGCAAAAAAAATTGGTTCACCTGCCTAATATCGTGTAGGGCCCCCGCGAGCACGCAAAAGTGCCGCAACACGACGTGGCATGGACTCGACTAACGTCTGAAGTAGAGCTGGAGGGAACTGGCACAACAAATCCAGCAGGGCTGTCCATAAATCCATATGAGTACGAGGGGGAGGAGATCTCTTCTGAACAGCATGTCGTGAGGCATCACAGATATGCTCAATAATGTTCATGTCTGGGGAGTTTGGTGGCAGCCGGCCGGAGTGGCCGTGCGGTTCTAGGCGCTGCAGTCTGGAGCTGGGCGACCGCTACGGTAGCAGATTCGAATCCTGCCTCGGGCATGGATGTGTGTGATGTCCTTAGGTTAGTTAGGTTTAATTCGTTATAAGATCTAGGCGACTGATGACCTCAGAAGTTAAGTCGCATAGTGCTCAGAGCCATTTGAACCATTTGAGTTTGGTGGCCAGCGGAACTGTTTAAACTCATAAGAGTGTTCTTGGACCCACTCTGTAGCAATTCTGGATTGTCACATTGATCTGCTGGAATTGCCCAAGTCCTTCGGAATGCACAATGGACATGAATGGATGCAGGTGATCAGACAGGATGCTTACATATGTGTCACCTGTCAGAGTCGTATCCAGATGTATCAGTGGTCCCATATCAGTCCAACTGCACACGCCCCACACCATTACAGAGCCTCCACCAACTTGAACACTCCCCTGCTGCGATACAGGGTCCAGGGATTCTGCTCGATACAATTTGAAGTGAGACTCGTCCTAACAGGCAACATGTTTCCAGTCATCAGCAAACTAATGTCGGTGTTGACAGGTCCAGGTGAGGCATAAAGCTTTTTCTTGTGTAGTCATCAAGGGTACACGAGTGGGCCGTCGGATCCAAAAGCCCATATTGATGACGTTTCGTTGAATGGTTCACATGCTGACACTTGCTGATGGCACAGCATTGAAATCTGGAGCAATTTGCGGAAGGGTTGCACTTCACACTGAACGATTCTCTTCAGTTGTCGTTGATCCTGTTCTTGCAGGATCTTTTTCCAGCTGCATCGATGTCAGAAATTTGATGTTTTACCAGATTCCTGATGTTCATTGTACACTCGTAAAATGGTCGTAGGGGAAAATCCCTGCTTCATGGCTGCTTTGGAGATGCTGTGTCCCATCGCTCCTGAGCCGACAATAACAACACATTCAGACCCACTTAAATCTTGATAACCTGCCATTGAAGCAGCAGTAACCAGTCTAACACTGGACCAGACACTCGTTGCCTTATATACGTGTTCCCAACTGCAGCGGTGTGTTCTTCCTGTTTACATATCTCTGTATTTGAATAACCAGGCCTATACCACTTTCTTTGGCGCTTCAGTGTAAATGGCGATGGGCTATCATCCCTTATAATATGCGATATGTTACATTGTTCCACTGTTGCGCCAGAGCCGAGAAGGATGCAGATGCAGTGCCATTCAGATGGTATGTCGAATATCTTCTCGGGGTTTGTCTAGGTTGTGCGACCTTACCCACCTAGTCATACTCTACGACTTTCCATGAACCATTCTACACTGTTGAAACACTTCATCCCACACGAGCAGCAATTTCCTGGATGGATGCATCATATTCTCTCATGCCAATAGTGCGCCCTTTTTCAAACCCACTTATTTGATTGTATGGTTTTCGCCTATGTTTACGAGGCATCCTGCATGTCTGCTCAAGTCACACTGATCAGTTGCCTTCGGTTTATAGTGACAACGAGAGCCACAGGCACATTTTGCCGGTAGGTGGTGATGCGATGTGATATTGATGATGACCTTTAAGCTGTCGGCGACATGGTGCAAATGCTAATCATTTCTGCATGTACATGTCCCGTGAATATGAACGTCCTGTCTCTAGTCATTCATGATGTTCTATTTTTTTCTGAAAGTAAGTGTACTTAACATCAAATATTTAACACATTAACTCATTAAGTGATCAGAATTTTTAAGCTCTTTTATACATGGGAGTTTGATTCTTTAAAGAACTGGGGGTTAGGTTTAGTTGTATTTATGTTTTGAGTGAGCTGTAACCACAACTGTTATGTGTTTGTTGGATTTCAAGAAGTACATTTTCTCAGTATTGGTCTTCAATAAAAGGTAGATTTGCATGAATTGGCGGGGAACTATGGTGGATACCTTTGGCAGAGATCTGGTGCAGGTACAGAGGCTAGTAAGTTCCAAGATAGCCAGTGTTGTGAAATGGATTAACACCCAATACAATAGTGACTAACTGGACAACATATCCCCTATCAGCACGCACCACACATTGGGACAATGGATGCAGTCACACATCGTTTCATTTGAACATCACGTTGAATCACTACTGAAAAGTCGATCACTGCAATAAGGATGATAACAGAACAGAATACACCTGAAACGACTTTTGTTGACGTGACCATGTGTGTAACTGAACTTAGTTTTGGGGACTAGAATGTTTCCCTATAGAAACTTCGAAGAACGTATTTTACTAAGCTGCTTCCTCGATGAACCTACCTGACAAAACGAGTGTCACTGGTTCAAAAAATTGGAAACTATTTTCCTCAGTTTTATCTCCTTCTGTGGGAGCAACAGTGTCAGTGTGCCTGTTTGTCGACTGATTGCAGGTTTGCTTTTTAGAGGTCGTTTCTACACCCTTCCCTCCCCCACTCCCCCCCCCCCCCCCCATGAACAATGGACTTTGCCATTGGTGGGGAGGATTGCGTGCCTCAGTGATTCAGATAGCCAAACTGTAGATCCAATCACAATGGAGGGGTGTCCGTTGAGAGGCCCAAAAAACATGTTGTTCCTGAAGGGGGGAGCAGCCTTTTCAGTAGCTGCAGTGGCAACAGCTGGGCTGATTGACCGATCTGTCTTGTAACATCAACCAAACTGGCTTTGGTGTGCTAGTACTGCAAATCCCTGAAACCAACGAAACTACAGCCGTAGTTTTTTCCATGGGCATGTACATCTACTGTATGGTTAAATGATGATGGCATCCTCGCGGATAAAAAATTCTGGAGGTAAAATAGTCCCCCATTCAGATCTCCATGTGGGGACTACTCAGGAGGATGTCATTATTAGGAGAAACAAAACTGGCGTTCTATGGATCAGAGCATGGAATGTCAAATCCCTTAATCAGGCAGGTAGGTTAGAAAATTTAAAAAGGGGAAATGGATGGGTTAAAGTTGGATATAGTGGGAGTTATTGAAGTTTGGCTTCAGGAGGAATAGGACTCCTGGTCAGGTGAATACAGGCTTATAAATACGAAATCGAATAGGCATAAAGCAGGAGTAGGTTTAATAATGAATTAAAAAATAGGAACGTGGATAAACTACTATGAGCAGCATAGTGAACATATTATTGTACCCAAGATACACGAAGTTCACAACAAACATAGTAGTACAAGTTTTTATGCCAACTAGCTCTGCAGATGAGGAGGAGATTGAGGAAAAGTATGATGAAACAAAAGAAATTATTCAGATAGTTAAGGGCGCCGAAAATTTAATCGTCATGGGGGACTGGAATTCTATAGTAGGAAAAGGAAGAGAAGGAAAAATAGTAGGTGAATATGAACTGGGGAAAACGAATAAAATAGGAAGCCATCTGCTATAATTTTGCACACAACAGAATTTAATCACAGCAACACCCAATTTAAGCATCATGAAAGAAGGTTATACATGTGGAAGAGACTTGCAAACAAATGGCTCTGAGCACTATGCAACTTAACTTCGGAGGCCATCAGTCGCCTAGAACTCAGAACTAATTAAACCTAACTAACCTAAGGACATCACACACATCCATGCCCGAGGCAGGATTCAGACCTGCGACCGTAGTGGTCGCTCGGCTCCAGACTGTAGGCCACTACGGCTGGCAGACTTCTAAACACCAGAAGGTTTCAGACTGATTGTATGATGATAAGACAGAGATTTCGGAACTAGATTTTAAATTGTAACACATCTCCATGGGAAATGTGGACAATTTATTGGTTGTGAACAGTAGATTAAAGCTGAGAAACTGTAAAAAGATAGGAATTTAAGGGGGTGAGACCTAGATAAACTCAGAGGACCAGAGGTTGTATAAGGTTTCAAAGGGAGCATTAGGGAACGATTGACAAGTACAGTGGAAAGGAATACAGTAGAAGAAGAATGGGTAGCTTTGAGAGATGAAATAGTGAAGGCAACACAGGATCAAGTAGATGGAAAGGGGAGGGCTAGTAGAAATCCTTTGCTAACACAAGAAATACTAAATTTAATTGATGAAAGGAGAAAATGTAAAAATGCCATAAATAAAGCAGGCAAAAGAGAATACAAGTGTTTAAAAATGAGATTAAAAGGAATTGCAAAATGGCTAAGCAGGAATGGCTAGAGGACAAATGTAAGCATATACCACTAGGAAAGATAGATGCCACGTACAGGAAAATTAAAGAGACATTTGGAGAAAACAGAACCTCCTGTATCAATATCAAGAGATTAGATAGAAAACCAGTCCAAAGCAATGATGGGAAGGCTGAAAGGTGGAAGTAGTATATACAGGGTCTATACAAGGGAGATGTAACTGAGGGCAATATTATGGAAATGAAGAGGACATAGATGAAGATGAGATGGGAGATTACTTTGTGAAGAATTTGACAGAGCACTGAAAGACCTAAGTCTAACCAAGGCCACAGGAGCAGACAATATTCCATTAAAACTACTGATAGCCTTGGGAGAGCCAGCCATGACAAAACTCTTCCATCTAGTGAGCAAGATGTATGAGGCAGGTGAAGTACAGGAAAGATGTAGTAATTTCAATTCTAAAGAAAGCAGCTGCTGACATGTGTGAAAGTTACCGAACTATCACTTTATAAGCACGATTGCAAAATACTAACATCAGTTCTTTACACAAGAATGGAAAAACTGGTAGAAGCCGACAATGAGGAAGAGCAGTTTTGATTCTGAAGAACTGTAGGAACACAAGAGGCAATACTGACACTATGACTGCTCATAAAAGATAGGTTAAGGAAGGACAAACCTACGCTTTTGTCGATGTTGACTAGAATACTTTCTTTCAAATGCTAAAGGTGGCAGGAGTAAAATATAAGGAGCGAAAGGCTATTTACAATTTGTACAGAAACCAGATTTGGAGTAGGAATTAAAGTCCAGGGAAAGGAAATAAAATCTTTGAGATTTGCTGATGACATTGTAATTCTGTCAGAGACAGCAAAGGACTTGGGAGAGTAGTTGGACTGAGTGGACAGTGTCTTGAAAGGAGGATGGAAGATGAGCATCAACAAAAGCGAAATGAGGATAATGGAATGTAGTCGAATTAAATCAGGTGATGCTGAGGGTATTATATTAGGAAATGAAAAACTTAAAGTAGTAGATGTGTTTTACTGTTTGGGTAGCAAAATAACTGATGATGGTCAAAGTAGAGAGGATACAAAATTTAAACTGGCAATGGCAAGGAAAGCATCTCTGAAGAAGACAAATTTGGTAACGTTGAGTATAGATGTAAGTGTCAGGAACTCTTTTCTGAAAGTATTTGTATGAAGTGTGGCCACAAATGGAAGTGAAATGTGGGCAACAAACAGTTTATAGAAGAGGAGAACAGAAGCTTTTGCAAGAATTCTCAAGAGTAGATCGTTAGATTACATAACTAATGAGGAGGTACTGAATAGAATTGGGGAGAAAAGGAATTTGTGGCACAACCTGACTAAAGAACAGGTTGATTCGTGTGACGAATTCTGAGACATCAGGGGCTGAGCAGCTTAGTACTGGATGAAAGCATGTGGGGGGGGGGGGGGGGGGGGGTAAAAATAATAGAGTGAGACAAAGATTTGAATACAGTATGCAGATTGGGAAGGATGTAGGTTGCAGTAGTTACTTGGAGATGAATGGGATTGCACAGGATAGAGTATCATTGAGAGCTGTATCGAACCAGTCTTTGAACTGAAGACCACATCAACAACACCATAAGAAAGATAGTGGTAAATATATATAGAACTATCGCCCTCTCATCCTTTTGTCCACACTGTACGAAGTTTTGAATGGATTTTGACTACCAGATTGAGAACTACACTTGACTTGGCTCATACCACTGAGATAGTAGTAGCAGTAGTAGTAGTAGCGTTATTCATCTGTAGATCTCCTTTTACAAGGATATAGGAAATGTCAAAGTATTTACTAGTTTAGACCAATTTAAAATAAGCTAATTCGAATACACATACATTTACAGACTTCTAGTTAGAGACAACCATTAGATTTACTCCTGGTATACAATACTTGTTTTACAAATAACTTATTAAATAATGTAATGCCACACTGTTCACTCATATCTCACTATCAGTCACTGCAAGCACTATACACACATTGTTTGATGACATTTCACTCACTACACAGACACACACACACACACACACACACACACACACTCTCTCTCTCTCTCTCTCTGGTGATCTCTAAGGCCATTGCCTGTACCACAACTTCCCACTTGCTATCCTGAAAAACTGAGTCAGCATCCCTCTATAATGAGTGAGATGTTGAGCTCAGAAAGAGGAAGAGGTGTTAGTATTGTGCAATGCATAGCTTGGGGGTTAGTTTTTCTAGAAAAGGAAAAAAGAAGGAAAAATCATAGTGTGAAGGTGTTATGTGGAATGCTGGATATTTTATATTCATTATTATTATTTACTTGTATAACATTTTTTGCCAGACCCCTAGTCTGTTTTATCTAAGTAATACTTCAATGTATAAAATGTATTCCACAACAGGTACTTATGAGCTGCCTTTTTAAATAAGTGTATTTTTGTAGTTTCTTTTATCTCTTTTGGTGATTCATTGTACAGTTTTATTCCTTGGTAGAAAATGCTGTTTTGAGTTTTATGTTTATTTTTTCTTGGCAAATGTAAGTTGAGCATAGCTCTTGTTCCATGGTCATGGACAGAACTGTTTGTGGTGTAATTACCAATGTTATTTTTGATGTGTACAACTGACTGGTAAATGTATTCACATGGAGCAGTTAAAATCCCAAGTCTTTTGAACAGATCTTTACAATGAGCTCGACTTTGGTTATGATTCTTATGGCTCTTATCTGTAGTTTGAAAATTATGTTAATATTTTATGCATTTGTTCCCCAAAAAATAATGTCATAGCTAAGAATTTAGTGTACATATGAATAGTATGCAACTAAACTACAATCTGGTAATAGGATTCTAAGGGCATAACATACTGATGACATTCTGTTTGCAAGTACATTTGTGTGTTCATACCAATTCAAATGAGAATTAATAGCCATACCTAGAAATTTTGCATTTGTTACACAGTCTATAGAGCTGCTATCTACATTTAATTTAATATTGTAATTTCCCCTCTTCAAACTGAAATTCATGGCATGTCGCTTTATTGCTTATTGAGCAATCATAAACTTCCTTGAGAGCTTCATTTGCTTTCTCTGCAATGAGTTCTCTTGTTTTCTCACTGACTATAATATTGCTGTCATCAGCAAAGAGAATTTTTTCACCTTGAGTAACACTACTCGGAAAGTCATTTATGTATATCAGGAATAGTATTGGTCCTAATACGCTATCTTGTGGAACCCCTATATTAATGTGTTTTGGTTCTGATAAGTGTTTTACTAAATGTTTAGAACTATTTGATGTATGTGTTTTCCCTACTCTTTGTATCCTATCTGCTAGGTATGATCGAAAGCAGTCATTCGCTGCCCCTCTTATTCCTAATGCTTCTGATTTATTTAATAGAATCCTGTGATCAACTGTATCAAAGGCCTTAGAAAGATCCAAAAAAATGCCTGTGACACACTCTTCTTTGTCAGAAGCATCAAGTACAACCTTTGTGAATTCTACTATGGCTGACTGTATTTTTGCAACTTTGGAAACCAAACTGTGATTCACTTAAAAGATTATATTTATTTTGATAATTCATTAATCTGTCTTTCATATTTACTTCCTATTATTTTTGAGAATGGCGATAGCAGGGAAATGAGCCAGTAATTTTCTATTTATTTTGCATTACCTTTCTGAAGTAAAGGCAAAACTCTTGCCTGCTTTAACGGCTCTGAAAATGTCCCTGATGTGAAGGATTCATTTATTATACTTGTTAAGGGGCCTTGTATAATCTCTATGCATTGTTTCAGTACACACATTTGTACTTCATGTAAGCCTCCTGCTTTTTATTTTTTAGTTTTTGAACAGTTTTATTGACTTCTCTGTGGTTGGAAGTAACATCATTGTATTTAGTTCAACATTATTTACAGGTGTTATATTATTTGTTTTGGGGAATTTTTGCTGTAACATCTTTGCAGTACTTGAAAAATGTTGATTTACATAGTTTGTTAAGTGTTGTGGATCATTTATTACCTATTCCCCCTCCCTTAGCAGTATGTTATTCTGGGTTTGTTTGCCTCTCCATGTTTCATTTTTTATAACATCCCAGACTGCTCTGCTTTTATTCTCTGCATTACATATTCTTTTGTCATTAAATGACTTTTTTGCAGAAATCAGCACCTTCCTATAGACCTTTTTGTATCTGTGATAGAAATTTAAGAATTCTGTATCATTGCAACTCTTTTTCATGCAACTGAAGTATTTAAGTGTTTGGGAGGACTTCTTAATACCTGCAGTTATCCATCTGTT
Organism: Schistocerca serialis cubense; assembly: GCF_023864345.2. Taxonomy (NCBI): domain Eukaryota; kingdom Metazoa; phylum Arthropoda; class Insecta; order Orthoptera; family Acrididae; genus Schistocerca; species Schistocerca serialis. The sequence continues at coordinate 920,143,617 of NC_064639.1, forward strand.
TTGTAAGATGTTGAGACAGACATGCATACTTTTGGAAATGGCTTTTCAATTTTCAATTTAAATAATGTGGAGAATTTAGAGAATTTCATATTCACATTGATTTCGTTATACACTTCATCCCAGCTTTGTTTTGTTAGTTCCTTTTAAAAATTTAGTATTTTGATTTATGAATGATGTTTGTAGGCTTGTAGTTTAGGGAATGATTCGATGCCTGATTTTTTCTGATGTTATTTGACAGAGACGGACTGATAGTCTGAGATCTTTTACAACTACATCACATTTTTCCCTGTCCATATTTGTGGTCACAAGGTCAATAACTGATGCAGTCATTGTAGTAACCCTTATTGCACTATTAATCAATAGGTACATGCCAAAACTTTGACAGATATTTATGAGTGAGCTGCTGGATTCATTTATGATATTAGTGTTGATGTTAATGTCCCTACACAGAATTATGTTGTCCTTTGTACTTGAGACTTCATCTAGACCTTCTGTTAATTTATTGAAAAAAGTGCCCACACTACCACTTGGAGATCTATACACACATAAAATAATTAATTTCTTGGTGATATCAAGCACTGTTAAGTCAATAGGTGATATTTCAAAGTGTTTGTTCTCACTTGCTGTACTGAGGTCATGTATTAATTTAAACTGTGTTCCTCTCTCTGCATCAGTGCTCAGTAACAGAAACTACTGTGCAGTTCAAAGATTGGAGCTCAATCTCTAATAGTTGTATTTTATTTTTTATTCATTGCATGTTTTGATGGAGGATTGTTAAGTATGTGAAATGCCCCATGTTACTCTTTCCAATTGTTTGTTTTTCTTCGTGACATCTGGTATGTGTGATATTTGGAGTGTTAAAATCTGTCTTGTGAGTGATTGTTTCAGTATTTTTCAAAGTGCTGGAGATATTCTTTAGGCAGGGGAACTTGTCTGGATTCATCCTAAAAAAGATTTACTTTTCCTGCCCATGACAACAGGTATTTGACCATGTGTGGCCTGAGTTCTACCGCCTATACTTTCATCAATCAGCTGTACTAATCTTCCTTTCCCAGTCCTGTTTAGGTGTAGGCCATGCCTAGTGAAACCCCATCTGTTGATAATCCCGACAGGAACCAGAGAAACAAGCCTCACAGCTCAATCGAGGTGTGGCCAATCATCCCTGTCCAAATTGTTTCCTGCCTCATCTACTATCACTACATGGTCCTCTTTGGTAAAGTCCTTACATAATGACCTTAAGTCCTCTATCACATGACTCAGCCCTGCATTCGGTTGAAGATACTGGTGGCCTGGTACGCTGCCCCTAAATTTTCCTGTAACTGAGGGCCTACACATCGCCCATGGCTACCACCTAGCAGCAGCACTTTCTTCTTCCTAACACTTTGTGCCCTCCTAGGCTTCTTGGCCTTGGTTGAGGTGTGCTGCACATTTTCTGCTCCTCGTTCTACCTGAGGCTCTTCTCGACTTAACTCTGGCAGTGGTAGATACCTGTTTTTGGTGTTGATGATGAAACTGTCAGATCGCGTTCTCTTTCTTCCTATCCTCCTACTAGCTTCCAGTTTCCAACCACCCTCCGCCCCCATATCTCCCTTGATCCTTCCTTGCTTTCCCTAACTGTGCCTGAAGGGCACATATTTTCTTTTCCTGTTCCCCAGTCGAAATGTTCCTACTGCATACTGTGCAGTTCCAGGAGAGAGACTTTTCTGTTCTCCCAACATTCTCCTCACTGTATACTCTCTCCCCCCCCCCCCCCCTAGTGAAAATATTTCCTACAAGATTGGCAACAAATCCCTCACTACCCTATAACAGCTCCCACATTTCCACTCATGGTCAGTTTAGAAAGAATAATTAAGTTTAAAGAATGTTTAAAATTTGTCAAGGATGTGAGATTTGTTGCATGTTGACAAAAAACGACACAAATGTCTTATGTGCAGTCGTTTTTGTACTGGTCTAGAGGTACAATGAGAGAAGAATGAATTATTAATTACTTTGATTTTAGAGAATTTACGTATCAAGCATGTTTGGTCACGATTTTAAACGTTTATAACTTGGAAAATTTAGGCCTAGATTGCGCCTATCGAACTAATAAACAATACGAAATGTTTTAGTTAAATACGATTTAGAAGTTGTATACATGGAAGAAGCCTGGAGATACTGATAGGTTTCAGATAGATTATATAATGGTAAGACAGAGATTTAGGAACCATGTTTTAAATTGTATGACATTTCCAGGTGCAGATGTGAACTCTGACCACAATCTGTTAGTTATGAACTGTAGATTAAAACTGAAGAAACTTCAAAAAGGTGGGAATTTAAGGAGATGGGACCTGGATAAACTGAAAGAACCAGAGGTTGTACAGAGTTTCAGGGAGAGCATAAGGGAACAATTGACAGGAATGGGGGAAAGAAATACAGTAGAAGAAGAATGGGTAGCTTTGAGGGATGAAGTAGCGAAGGCAGCAGAGGATAAAGTAAGTAAAAAGACGAGGGCTAGTAGAAATCCTTGGGTAACAGAAGAAATATTGAATTTAATTGGTGCAAGGAGAAAATATAAAAATGCAGTAAATGAAGCAGGCAAAAAGGAATACAAACGTCTCAAAAATGAGATCGACAGGAAGTGCAAAATGGCTAAGCAAGGATGACTAGAGGACAAATGTAAGGATGTAGAGGCTTATCTCACCAGGGGTAACATAGATACTGCCTACAGGAAAATTAAAGAGACCTTTGGAGAAAAGAGAACCACCTGCATGAATATCAAGAGCTCAGATGGAAACCCAGTTATAAGCAAAGAAGGGAAAGTAGAAAGGTGGAAGAAGTATACAGAGGGTCTATACAAGGGCGATGTACTTGAGGACAATATTATGGAAATGGAAGAGGATGTAGATGAAGATGATATGGGAGATATGATTCTGCGTGAAGAGTTTGACAGAGCACTGAAAGACCTAAGTCAAAACAAGGCCCCGGGAATAGACAACATTCCCTTAGAACTACTGACAGGCTTGGGAGAGCCAGTCCTGACAAACCTCTACCATCTGCTTTGCAAGATGTATGAGACAGGTGAAATACCCTCAGACTTCAAGAAGAATGTAATAATTCCAATCCCAAAGAAAGCAGGTGTTGATAGATGTGAAAATTACCGAACTATCAGTTCAATAAGTCACGGCTGCAAAATACTAACGCGAATTCTTTACAGACGAATGGAGAAACTGATAGAAGCCGACCTTGGAGAAGATCAGTTTGGATTCTGTAAAAATATTGAAACACGACTGACCATACGACTTATCTTAGAAGAAAGATTAAGGAAAGGCAAACCTACGGTTCTAGCATTTATAGACTTAGAGAAAGCTTTTGACAATGTCGACTGGAATACTCTCTTTCAAATTCTGAAGGTGGCAGAGGTAAAATACAGGGAGCGAAAGGCTATTTACACTTTGTACAGAAACCAGATGGCAGTTATAAGAGTCAAGGGACATGAAAGGGAAGCAGTGGTTTGGAACGGAGTGAGACAGGGTTGTAGCCTGTTATTCAATCTGTATATTGAGCAAGCAGTGAAGGAAACAAAAGAAAAATTCGGAGTAGTTATTAAAATCCATGGAGAAGAAATAAAAACTTTGAGGTTTGCCGATGACATCGCAATTCTATCAGAGACAGCAAAGGACTTGGAAGAGCTGTTGAACGGAATGGATAGTGTCTTGAAGGGAGGATATAAGATGAACATCAACAAAAGCAAAACGAGGATAATGGAATGTAGTCGAATTAAGTCGGGTGATGCTGAGGGAATTAGATTAGGAAATGACACACTTAAAGTAGTAAAGGAGTTTTGCTATTTGGGGAGCAAAATAACTGATAATGGTTGAAGTAGAGAGGATATAAAATGTAGACTGGCAATGGCAAGGAAAGCGTAATTTGCTAACATCGAGTATTGATTTAAGTGTCAGGAAGTCGTTTCTGAAAGTATTTGTATGGAATGTAGCCATGTATGGAAGTGAAACATGCACGATAGATAGTTTAGACAAGAAGAGAATAGAAGCTTTCGAAATGTGGTGCTACAGAAGAATGCTGAAGATTAGATGGGTAGATCACATAACTAATGAGAAGGTATTGAATAGAATTGGGGAGAAGAGAAGTTTGTGGCACAACTTGACTAGAAGAAGGGATAGGTTCGTAGGACATGTTCTGAGGCATCAAGAGATCACCAATTTAGTATTGGAGGGCAGCGTGGAGGGTAAAAATCGTAGAGGGAGACCAAGAGATGAATACACTAAGCAGATTCAGAAGGATGTAGGTTACAGTAGGTATTGGGAGATGAAGAAGCTTGCACAGGATAGAGTAGCATGGAGAGCTGCATCAAACCAGTCTCAGGACTGAAGACCACAACAACAACAACGATTTAGAAACTTTTAATTACACTTTTATTGCGACAATAGACACTGATGAAACTAGTAACTGTCTTTTTATAACGAATTTTGCACTAGCACAAAACTTGAATAGAATTTTTTGTGTTTATGTCACGCAAAGTTTCGGGTTATGTCGCGATTATCGGGACGTCAGATAACACGAATTTTTTCAAGAACAAGCTCTGCTGAGATGCTAATACTCAGTTGTGCGACAAGAAAGGACACTACAGCAAGTACACGAAAGAAAGAAAATTTAAATTTGACACTATTTCCTCTTAAATAAGTTGTTTTAGGGGACGAAGAAAATACCTGTGATCTCATTCGGTGGCCATCTTGAATTCTTGCCAGCCATCTACTCTTGAATACTTGCCGGCTGGGTTCTACACAGGATTAGATACAATTGATCATATTCTCTCTCTCTCCACAAAACAGTTAGTAGAACAAATGAGTACCATATATCTCTTTGGCTTGTCTTCGGAGATTTTGAAAAGAGTTCCGATTTTATCAGTTCTGCAGCTGTGTTAAGGTTCTAAGAGAACAAGGAATACAACAGGGCTATATCAAAGTCTATATAACATATACGAAACATCCAAAATGTTTGTAGCAGTTGTTTGCCAAACCAACGAATTTACCATCGAAAAGGATGTAAAACAAGGTGTCTCTACATCTCAAACACTATTTTCAGCAGTCCTAGAAACAGCAATATCTGAATTGGATTGGAAAGCAAGGGGAATCGAAATTCTGGGAAAGAGCTTAAATAACCAGGGGTTTGCTTATGATATTGTTCTGTTTGCAAATACAGTGAAGCACCAAAGAAACTGATATAGACATGCTTATTCAAATACAGAGATATGTAAACAAGCAGAATATGGTACTGTGGTCGGCAGCATGTATATAAGACAACTGTCTGGTGTAGTTGTTAGATGGATTACTGCTGCTGTAGTGGCAAGTTATCAAGATTTAAGGGTGTTTGAACGTTGAGTTATAGTCGGCCCATGAGCAATGGGACACAGCATCTCCAAGGTAGCGATGAAGGAGGATTTTTCCGTATGACTATTTCACGAATGTGTACTGTGAATATCAGGAAATCCAGTAAAACATCAAATCTCCAATATCGCTGCGGCTGGAAAAAGATCGTGCAAGAATGGGACAAACGACGACTGAAGAGAATCGTTCAATGTGACAGAAGTGCAACAATTTGCAAATTGCTGCAAATTTCAATACTGGGCCATCAACAAGTGTCAGCATGCGAACCATTCAACGAAACACCATCGATATTGGCTTTCGGAGCCGAAGGCCCACTCCTGTATCCTTGATGACTGTACGACACAAAGCTTTACGCCTTGCGTGGGCCTGTACACATTTACATTGCATTGTTTATGACTGGAAATATGTTTCCTGGTCCGACGAATCTCGTTTCAAATTGTATCGAGTGGATGGAAGTGCTAGGGTATGGAGATAACCTCACGGATCCATGGAACCTGCATGTCAGCAGGGGACTGTTCAAGCTGGTGGAGGCTTTGTAATGGTGTGGGGCGAGTGCAGTTGGACTGATATGGAAGCACTGATATGACTCTGACAGGTGACATACATGTAAGCATCCTGTCTGATCACCTGCATACATTCATGTCCATTGTGTATTCCAACGGACTTGAGCAATTGCAGCTGGAAAATGCGACACCCCACACGTCCAGAAGCAGTACAGAGTGGCTCTAGGAACACTCTTCTGAGTTTAAACACTTCCGCTGGCCACCAAATTCCCCAGACATGAACATTATTGAGCATATCTGGGATGCCTAGCAACATACTGTTCAGGTAGTGGTAGTGGGTGGAGCAGGGAATAGTCTTGATAGGGACTGGGAATATGATGTAGGTGGTGACCAGGTAAAGATAGCTATTCAACCTGCTGGCACTAATATGTATTTCATGCAACTGTTTCAGCACCATGATCTGCCTCATCTTAATGCGGCTGTTAGGTGCAGTAACATGGGGCTGGAGAAGGTACTAATGTTAGAGGGGATGGGTCACATTGCATTGGTGCCAGTTGAGTCTATCAGTAGATCGGGTTTCAATAGGCATGGCCTGCAACTCAATAGGTATGGGAAGGGGAGGTTGGCAATGCTTATAGGTGACAGTGTAGTTCGTGGGGGTGGGATCACTCATGGAAAAATTCCTGTGGTAGTTGGTTTTAGAGCTGCAACTTTTTTAGATTGAAGTCAGCTGATAGGTATACCTGCTTAAAGGAAGTCCCTCTAACTAGGGCATTACCTTCAGAGGATGTTATGTTTCCAAGTAGAGAAGGAATTAGCATATTTCATCAAAATATAAGAGGTAATAGAGATAAAGTTAGTGAACTGCTTGTAGATGTTGACTCTGAAATTATTGGTATATCTGAGCAACACTTACATAATTTGACAGTTCAGAGGCTTCCTTAACCGGGATACAGATTAGCTGGCTGTTTCTCAAAGACTTGCTTGTAGAGTGGGGGAGTGACCATTTATGTAAAAAACAGTATTCCATTTGAATTCATAGACATATCAGAGCACTGCACTGAGCAGATATTAGAATGTTGTACAGGAGCAGCTAAATGTAGTGAAAGTAAACTTCCAATTTTTGTTGGTTGTATATCCCCTAACTCTAACTTCAGAGCATTTCTTCTCAAGCAAGAGAGAGTTCTTGATTCACTTTGTAGGAAGTACCAGAAATTAGTTATATGTGGTGACTTCAATATGCATATGATCGTATAGAGACTGTGTTTTTTCCAACAAGGGTGCAGGGGAACAGAAGCACAACCATAGACCTGTGTTTTCATTCACTGTTGATTGCTAGATGGGCATTCTGTTAGTAAAAGGATGAATGGCCTTTCAGACCATGAGGCACCAATTTTAACCCTAAAAGGCCTTCCTACCCAAACAAATGTCACATATAATTACAAACTATGCAGGAATGTTAATCCAACGGCAATAGAGACATTTTTAAATCTCATCAAGGAACAAGAGTGACAGGATGTTTATAGTGTGAAGAATATAGATGACAAATATAATGCTTCCCTTAACACATTTCTCATGCTCTTTGAGAGTTGCTTTCCATTAGGACATTCTAAACAGGGTACTTGCAGTAAAAGGCAACCTGGGTGGCTGACTATTGGGATAAGGATATAGTTTAGAACAAAGTGGGAATTACATCAAAAGTTAGAAGTAATCACAATCACACTACAGTAGCCCATTTCAGATAGTTTTGTAAGGTGATTCAAAATGTTATTAGGAAGGAACAGAGTATGTGGTATGCAAATAGAATAGCTAATTCACAGGATACAATCTAAACCATAAAGTCAGTTGTGAAGGAAGTGACTGGTCAGCAGCTCTATGTCGACAATATATAGTCAGTTTGTAGTAAAAATATTTCTGTTGCTGATGAATTAGATATGTGTACAGCATTTAACAATAATTTCCTGACCATGGCTGGCGAATTAAATAAAAATTTCGTTTCTACAGGGAATCATCTAACTCTCTTGGAAAAATGCCTTTCTGAGTTTGACGTTTGAATTACTCCTCTGTGATACAGACAAGGGGAAGATTGAGTCAATAATTAAGTCACTGAAGACTAAGGACTCCAATGAATATGATGGAGTGTCTAACAGAATATATTATAGTGCACATGTTAGCCCTGTACTTAGCGATATTTGTAATTTTTCCTTTAGGAATAGCCAGTTTCCTGAACGATTAAACTACTCAGTTGTAAAGCAGGTTTATAAAAAGGGTAAAAGGGATAATGTAGACAATTTTAGATCTCTTTCTATGCCATTAGTGTTTGCTAAAGTTATTGAAAAGGGTGTGTATGTAAGGATCATTTTATATAACATAATTTGTATCAAATGTACAGTTCGGCTTTAAAAGATATTTAACAACTGAAAATGCTATATTCTCTTTTCTCTGTGAGGTACTGGATGGTTTAAACAAAAGGTTTCAACCACTAGGCATGTTTTTTTTATTTAACTAAGGCGTTTGATTGTGTTGATCAAAAAATATCGCTACAGAAGTTGGACCATTATTGAATACGAGTGTAGCTCACAGATTGTTCACCTGTTATTTTAGCAACAGACATCAAAGAGTCATTATTCACAGTGTTGAGAATAGCTGTGATAAAGGGTCTAAGTGGGTATAATATAATAAAAAATACATAATAAAAATGTTTAGATATACAGAAATAATAAGATTAATTTTTTTGCACTTGGACAAGTACAATAAGCTGGGCTGTACCTGTCAATGGTTTCATATTAGTTCATGCTCTTTCTCTTGTTGTAGATTTATGCTTACCAATTAATGATACTACGTCCAATCCCCATATCCACTTACAAAATCTTTACCATATCCATGATATGGTAATCGGACCTTCATGATAACTCTGTAGTACACAGGTGGGCTTCTTCAATTCTTCTTATTACAGTACTATTTGGAATAATAACTCAATTTTTCACTAACGAAATAAGAGTGTATTATTTCTTTTACACACATCAAAAATACAAGCTTTTCACTTATTCTCATAACCAAAATTGCTACCGCCGATTACGCTCTAAAATAACGTGCGTCTACCTTCGTTCATTAGCAGAGAGCGAATCCTTCCTCTTACTGAGGAACAGGAAAAACATCTTATGTTTTTTAACATTTGAAAACCGAAAATACACGACGGTAGGCGCAGGCTCTACGCTGGGCTACCGCTTCACCTTTTCTCTTTGCCTTTAAAGAAAATGAAAACATAAAAGCAAGAAATGCAAAAGGTACATCACAAATGCGCACCCTAATATACTGTTTGAAATTTGTCTCTTTATTTAGGGAGACAATATACAGTAGCGTTATTTACACTGGAGATCATAGTTTGGTCACTTAGTGCACGTCAATGGAGTTTTAATATCCTAATGCTACTACAAGTATATCCACAATGCTTCATTTCTTTGTCCATTGCAAATTTATGCACCTAAATACATTCACATATATTTATATTACATAATTGCACGTCCATGTTTTGATACCGTCTTAGTTTGTTATTTATCTTTACATTTGTTAATCTGTATGGCGTGAACAGAGGAAAAATTTTAAATTTCTGAAACAGTCCTTTCACCACATTTTGAAAATTGTTTTTCTCACGTGCTTTCGGTTCATTGGCAATTCTGAGGTGTCCTTTTGGCACACGCTATCTCATTGTTCGCTGTACTTACGACAAGTAGCAGCTCACTGATCACAGCGCGCATCGCAGTGACCCAAGTGCCGCGTGAACAGTAGCACTGACTGCGTATGCATTGTAATGTCGCTCCAGGCTTACGAAGTCATTGTTGTGTAAGCCCTCCAGGCTGGAAAATGGATACGACGGATTCAGCTCCAACACTCAACCTGAAGAACACCAATACCTCATCTCACATCTGAACGAAGTTTCGGCCAGTGAAATTGAAGATAAGGACCGCGCTGCAGGAGTCAGCATTATCTTCCATTGTGCATTATTGTTAAATGGTCCTCACACATCAATTAGTGGTTATACAGATTTCTTCTGATTTCTCCGTCGCACATGCATGACACTCACTGTATTCACTTCGCTCAGACTGTAGCGTTTACCCTTATCATGGCTCAGCCATTATTTTCACTATTATTAGACGTTACTATTTTTGTATCACTTCACACGAGTATTTTACTCGTCCATCGCGTTGCACTCCACATGCATACATAAATGGTTGTCCTTGAAGAATAAAATGTCACGTAAAATTTATGATAGTGCATACATTTTACATAGACATGGATACTGACAATAATGAAGTTGACAAGTAAATGTACAATTCACATTTACATTTCATATATGGATCCATGTTAGGCACCATCTTACACACTACTAAGTAAATTAGAAGGAATCTTGCATTTATTCTGAATATTTTCATTTTCTTTTCTTGTCTTGCAGGACCGACCTCCTGTGCAATTTTACCTTCATAATTACACATAGAAAATACGTTCCAGCACTACTCACTACAAGAAAAAAAAAAGAGGATTTGTTAGGGTCTGCTTCAGAGATCAAACTACTTCTAGGATTGCAACTTGTAGTGCGTCGTTACTGTACTTATTCTATCCTTGGCATTTGATAAATTTTCATACTGTGTACAATATTTACGAGTGCTCGTTTGTGAGCGAGTATGAGGGATGTTTTATCACTTTGACAAATCTTACTTCATCACTGCTTGTCATTCGTCGTAATATTTTACATTCATGTACATATATTTCAAGCTGTATTTCTGCCTTATTGATGTGACGACATATACATGTTTACCTTCATAACGTCTGACTGGTAATTTTACTGTACTTTTGTCATGGGTAATTCCATTCATAATTCGTTCCCGCTATAGAAGGAGGTGCTTAAGCTAAATGCACTTCATTCGCTTCTGCATGTGTCAAGAACTCATGTTATACGAACTATTACAGAATGGTTGTCATAAGTCTCCATACTGACACTAATTTCTCGAATTTCACGAAAAATACTTTCTCGAAATTGCACTAGTAAACCTCCCTGTGATACACAACGCCGCTGGTAATTTGCATTTCCTTGTCGCCTAGTATCAAAGTTTTCTCTCGAATGTCTACTATCTCGGCCATTGCCATACCAATGGGACTGATATTTATTTTTGTACCTTCAGTCACCCTCTGGCTGATAGGTAAACCAATTGTACTGATTTTCATTGTGGCGCGGCGGTGCATAAGGATGCCATTCATTCATACACACACGACCATTATAGATTCCAAAGCCATTGCCATTATCGCAGTTGTTTTTCACATTTGGGTTGTGTTCATTACCGTTACAATAACCAGGCATGGCTTGCCCATCCTCATGAATTAGATCTATTGAGTCGAGCACTGAGAGAAAATACTCGAGATCATATTCGGGAATTGTTACTAATTTATCCTAACATTTGCAGCCAACTCGTTCTTTAAGATTTTTAATACATCGATATGAGACATCAGACTATTCCAGTAGCGGGTCTTGTTTAGACAGGTTTCAGAATAACTTCTTAACTCCCTGAATTTTGGATGATATGATAATGGGTTAAATACCTCTCGTCTTAATTTCTCTTGGATAGCTGTTGACCAGAATTTATCTAAAAATGCATTCTCAAATTGATCATATGTCTCGCAGAGTTCCTACGTCTCTGTAGCCCACAAAAGGGCGTCGCCTTCTGTGTGATCTACCACATATTTGATCTTTTGAGCTTCTGTCCAAGTCCTAGGCAGTACATTCCTAAAAGCTTGGACAAACACTACTGGGTGTGTTCGCTTAGTTTCATTTGAAAATATAGGAAATTGTCGGTGTTTTAGTAAACTCTCGTCTATTAACAACGCTGTCCAGCAGGACGGAACAGACATATCTGTCTCATAAAAGTTTTGCCAGTTGCTCACGTCGCGCGTCAGCTTGCGCTCGCGCGGCGTTGCTTGGGCATTGTTGTCAGCGCCACTGATTTCTCTCACTGGCGGACGGCTGTTTATAGCTCCACTTACCGCACCCGGCGATGATATTGCTGTAGTTTGTTTGCTAACTATTTCGTCCATTTATCTTTGTTCTAACTGTTTCATATCATGCCCTATGCGTTTTAAAATCTCTTCTTCCTTGTCCCCCATTACTTCCTTTACCGCTTCCATATAAGTATGCTGTTCATGTACGCGTTTTTCCGTGAACGTTGTGTTTTAATCTTTTGTATTATTATTTACTGCTCTGAGAAGTTGCACAATGTCTGAGTTGATTCTTTAATGTTCTATCTGAAGTAATCCTATCTCCACTATGATTTTCTTTACATTTTCTGGTAAGTTGTCACAGAAAGAATGCAACTTTGCTACTTCTGATAGTACATTATCTATGTTAATCTGCATATTATTTTGCATTATCTGTAAATTTTCCTGAGTTTCTCTGAGGCAGGATAGCTCCTGTCCATACATGTGTGAGAGTGTTTCAAATTTTTCTTCCACAGTGCCTTTTAAATTCTCACTCATGTCGTGAACTGAAGTTTGTACTTGTTAGTTAATTCTCCTATCCACTTCCGTGGAAATGTGCGAAATGTGCTGTGTGAACTTCGTATCCAGATTATTGAGTTCTATGAGCAAATTTTTTACCTCACTTGATCTCGGACTTTACTGTGGTCATGTTTGTTTGTATTGTGGCAAAACTCGACATCTTTGAATTGATTGTGTTCATGTCTGCTTTCATATTAGTCATGTGAGTTTGTAATGTCTCTAAACTCGACATCTTTGACTTTACTGTGTTTAAACCAGACATTTTTGAATTTGTGCCTGTTAAGGCTCGAAATAAGGCTTGCATAACTTCCCTTGTCACTTCAGTCCTATGTCAGTCTGTGTCTGTACTATGCATACTACTTTCATGTAAAATATTCCCTTGCCATGAGGTGTTTCTCGCATGACAGAATGCATATTCAACTACATGTAATTGTAATATCAATTGTTGGGCACTCAATATGCTTTTTGCACTGGTAAAGAACTGTCATTCCCCCTACTTGATTACAATGGGATTAACCTCTGAAGCTTTAGGTTCTGGATTTTAGGAAATAGGTGTTTGGATTTTCTAATATATCTACTAGGAACATTTTTTACCTGCATTGCGTGGTCCTACCTTATTGTTGTCATGTACCTGGTAGTTCCCTCTACTGTACTTTTAGTCCACTCTTGGTATTGTTATTTTCTTCCTTCTACATTATTTATTATTTCTTTTTTTTCAGTTAGTATTTTTCCAGTGTTACATCATTGTCTCCATTGTCTCCAGTGTCATCAGCGTACATGGAACATAAAGAAATTATTAACATATGTGTATATTCATTGTCTTATTATTACTAGTACTCACAGTTCTGCCCACTAAGTATCGTCCTGCCACGGTAGCCACATTATAATACAGTAAAAAATGTATAATAAAAACGTTAAGATATATGGAAGTAATAATATTAATTATTTGGCGCTTGGACAAGCACAATAAGCTGGGCTATACCTGTAAATGGGTTCATATTAGCTCTGCATGGACGAAATGGTCTTTCTCTTGCTGTAGATTTATGCTTACCAATTCTTAATACTATGTCTGATCGCCATATCCACCTACAAAATCTTTACTGAGTCCATAATATGGTAAATGGATCTTCTTGATAACTCCAAAGTACACAGGTGGGCTTCTTCAATTCTTCTTATTATAGTACTACTTGGAATAATTATTCAGTTTTTCACTGACGAAATACGAATGTATTATTTCTTTTACACACATAAAAAATACAGTCTTTTCACTTATTCTCATAACCAAAACTGCTACAGTCGATTACGCTCTAAAATAACGCGTGTCTACCTTCGTTCAATAGCAGAGAGCGAATCCTTCTTCTTACTGAGGAACAGGAAAAACATCTTATGTTTTTTAACATTTGAAAATCAAAAATACATTATGGTAGGCGCAGGCTCTATCCTGGGCTACCGTTTCACCTTTTCTCTTTGCCTTTAAGGAAAACTGAAACACAAAGGAAGACATGCAAAAGATACATCACATGGGGTACAGTCAAATGCTGGATGCCCCAGGGATCAGTTTTGGGGCCACAACTGTTCCTTATTTATATAAATGATATGCCCTCTAATATTAAGGATAACTCTAAACCATTTCAATTTGCTGATGACACTAGCTTAGTAGTAAAGGATGTTGTGTGGAACTTTGGCTCGGTTTCATGACGTAAGCTCATGGCTTGTAGAAAATAAACAAACTCTAAATCACAGTAAGACTCTGTTTTTACAGTTTCTAACACACAATTCAACAAAAGTCGACGTTTTGATTTCATGGAATGGGCATATGATTAGTGAAACTGAACAGTTCAAATTTGTAGGTGTTCATATAGATAGTAAAGTGTCGTGGAAAGCCCACCTTCAAGATCTTGTTCAAAGACTTAACGCTGCCATTTTTACAGTATCCAAAGTAAGTGATTGTTCAACTCGAAAATTAGTCTACCTTGTTTATTTTCATTCGCTTATGTCATATGGTATTATATTTTGGGATAAATCTTCCCATTTTAAAAGGATTTTTTTGGCTCGGAACTGAGTGGTTTGGGCAATAAGTGGTGTAAGTTCAAGAACCTCTTGTCGATCCTGTTCACTAGTCTGGGTATTTTGACAATGGCCTCTCAATATGTATGTTCTTTACTGTTGTTTCTTGTTAACAATATCAGCTTTTTCCCAAGAATAAGCAGCTTTCACTCAGTTAGTACTTGTCAGAAGTCCAACTTACATTTGGATTGGACTTCCTTAACTCTTGTGCAGAAAGGCGTACAGTATACTGCTGTATCGATTTTCAATAATCTACCACAGGGATTCAAAACTCTTAGCAGTAATCCACACACTTTCAAATCCAAACTGCAGAGTTTCCTCATGAGTCTTTTCATCTATTCTATTGAGGAGTTCCTTTAAAAATTAATCTGATTGTTATGCTGTATTGTTGATTGCGCTGTCTTAAACTTATAGATTGACATGTTTTGGGTTCATAAACGTTTTATTTTTATCTCTTGTTACTTTCATGTTGTAATTTCATCTACTGACATGTTCCATGACCTTGGAGATTTGCTCCTCAATTTGGTCCTATGGAACTTGACATCTAAATAAAATAAAGAGTCATCTCCTCCCCCTCCTACTGTTACGGATTTATGGACAACCCTGCAGGATTCAAGGTGTCAGCTCCCTCCAGCAATACTTCAGACATTAGTCGAGTTTATGGCTGGTTCAAAATGACTCTGAACGCTATGTGACTTAACTTCTGAGGTCATCAGTCGCCTAGAACTTAGAACTAATTAAACCTAACGAACCTAAGGACATCACACAAATCCATGCCCAAGGCAGGATTCGAACCTGCGACCGTAGCGGTCGCTCGGCTCCAGACTGTAGCGCCTAGAACCGCACAGCCACCATGCCTGGCTACCTGAGTTCATGCCATGTCATGTTGCGGCACTTCTATATGATTGTGGGGGCCCTACACTATATTGGTCAGGTGTATCCGTTTCTTTGGCTCTTCAGTGTAGTATAGAAGAATTTCAATATTTGTTAGCAAACTTGTGCTAGTCTGTTTTGATGTTGATCTAAAAATAAACTATGATTAAACCAAGATCATGATGAGTGAACGGAGACCAGAGGGAAATATATCTAGTGGAATTATGTATCTGCAAAGAGACACAGAATATGTCTATGACATGTTAAATTAGGCAAGTCAGCATAGAGAAGATACTCTTACCTTGAAATTCTTGTGGGCTGGTCATGTTGCACGAAGAAAAGATTAGCAGGTAGTCAAAACAAGAAGTAGATTGGAGACCAGTTTATCAAAAACCCAAAGGGAAGACCACTGGACAGACAGAGCAGAGATTTAAGAAAGACAGCTGGATTGAATTGGCAGCAGGCAGATCAGTATAAGTAGTAATGGAAGAACATGGAGGGATCCTATGTTACATGCTGAGTCAAAGTGATTGATCTGTATGATGATGACGAATACTGATGATGATGGATATTGAAATAGTTGCTAAAATAACCATTTTTTATGAGACCTATGCAGAATGATCATAAATTTGCACCAGATATAATTCTCATAACACACATATCTATTCTGAAAATACTATCCCTGTGACACGAATTTCCCCAGAAAATGAAATCATAACTCATTAGTGAATGGAAATTGCAAAATGAACTAGTTCCTTCATTTTTAACCAAGGTACTTCGTTAGTTCTAGGCAGTGTGTGAATCAGCTGAAAATGTGATCTGCCTTTAGTCATAAAAACTTTCTTGTGTTTCGTTGTTTCAGAAACATTTTTAAAACATGTGGAGATCTGTAAGAAATACTAAACTGTGTGTACTGTGTCTTATCAGCATTCGGTAATCCAATTGCCTTGAACTACATGGAATTTTTAATATGTTATTTGCTGCTTCCCTATACTTGTGTCGTTTGTAAAAAATACAAAATTTGTATGTTCTGAAATCAGAAATACAGGATCATTTATGTATATCAGAATCAACAAAGGACCGAAATTCGATCTTTGTGATACACAGTTTCTGATTGCTTCAAATTCTGAGTGCCTATCATCATGTGATTGACATGACACCGATACACATTGCTTTTTGCGTTTCAAGTCAGTTAAAAAACACAAACCATGGTGCCTACTGTTTGGCAATATTATAACTTATACATTAGGATGCCATGGTTAACACAATCAAAAGCCTTTGCCAAGTCACATATCTTCCCAGTAGTAATTAATTCCGATTTACTGATTCTATTACATCAGCTGCCAAGGTCAACATAGCCTGTTCCCTTAGCAGTCCTTTTTAAAATCGAGATTATTTGCTACTGAATATAGGATGTGTCAGGAGGAAAGTTACTCGCTTTGAGGGTGATAGTATAGTGATCCCAGAAAGGACACTTCATAAGCTTTATATCGAATGGTTTCCAAGACAGAACACTCTTTGTGTGCATTGTTATTTACTTTCTGTATTATCCAAAATTTGTTATTGTTTAAAATTTGCCACAGTGGTGTAGAGGAAGTTGAGATAAACAATTTGATAAAGGACACTTGTGCATTGTCAAGTCAGGATATCAACTCAAAGTGACCAAGAAAAACTATCTAAGCTGCGGTGATTTTAAACTGTTCTCACGCTGTCTTCACGCAAACTGTTAGTCCTGCAGAAAAAAATGAATAGGATATTTTTTGTAGAAAATTTCATGTTGTATAATTAAGTAGTGGTATGCGTTTTCACTGGACAGTACGAATTTCGAGTTATTCAAGAAAAACGTACAAAGGTGATATTAAATGTGTCCTACTTCATTAACCATTTGGAAAAGGGTATATACCCATATGACGGTTTTGTTCAGAATCACGAATACTATCAGTCCTCACAGCGTGTACCTTTCCCCTGACTCACTCTGAATGTTTTCTTGTACTAAGAGCGTATAAAATCTGTTGAATATTATCTTTCCTAATTGTTTTTGAAAACACTAACAGTAACAAGATGGGACAGTAATTATGTAATAATATAATAATTATTACTATATTCCCTCTAAAGTTATTGTTAGAATACCTACAGCCAAGTTTACACAAGCCAGAGTCATGATTAGTGGCAACCCTGTTAAGTCAGTCTACTACCAATGTATAGCATTATCTTCAGGGAAATACAAATTGCAAACATTTTGACTTCGATTGTTGAGAGCTATGCAACGTCTGATAAACTATTTTCGCAAACGTCCAAAGACTGCTGATCTGTCTGTGGAAGAGAGATAACTTCTGTTATAGAAATAATACTTAAAGGTAGCGAGACACTATGAAGCCACACAATGTAGTGTATACCGACAACATGTTAGTAAAAATGGCATCTTGTTAACAGTTAATGTCTATTATTATTAAGTAAATACCATTTTTCAGATGCCAGACAAATACTGTGTTCCAGGATGTGCAAGCAGTTATTGTTATGTAGCTGGTAACAGCTAAAGCATGGTGTTTCCCAACAAATGCAGACAAGCATTGAGCAATTCCGTGGAAAGGCTGCATAAATTCCACGAGATACATGGTCTATGGGAAACATTTTGAAGAAGAGGACATAAAAACAATTGATGCATTATATATTTGCAAAAAAAATGGGCAGAAGCACTCACGAGCTCGACAAAAATTATGTGAAAATGCGATTCCGATAAATTTTCCCAGTCTGTTACATTATTTAACTGAACTGAATGACTGGAAAATTTTCAGATGAAGAAACACTGAAGCAAGAGGAAGACCTTCACAAGAAAAACAAAGAATGGTTTTTAGAAACAGTCGCTAAAAGCTGAACAAATGTGCATGAAAATGTTGGTGGGATTTTAGGAAATGAGTTCCATTAAGTGGTAAAATACTGTGATAAACGATTCATTGTGTTTCTGCAGGTTGTCAATGAAAGGAATGTTAAAAAATCGAACTCATGTATCTGATTCTCTAGTTTTTACCAGCTATTTTCGAAGATTATGAACCATTCTTGATAAAAGAGAATACATTATAATACATACAATTTTCAGACAACACTGTGCAAAGCCTTACCCTGACATAAAACTTCTCAAACTGTTTTTTAAAGATAAGTTGTGTTTACATTTCGTATTTTTTCCTGCATTTCCTGCTTTTTTCCTTTCCCTTGCATTAATTACGTTTGAATGTACAGACACCATGAAAGAATTTATGAAAATAGGTCATTAGAAGTGCGCTGTTTGACGAACCAGATGTCTTATTGTATCTTATTGTATATACTGACAAACCTGATTATGAAATTCCGAGAAGTTAATCATATAATAACGTTATAAATCAATTTCCGAGTGAGGTGATAAAAACATAGCGTCAAACAGCCGACCAGTTTCACTTTTGCAACTTTCCAGAAATATTTGAAGAGGTTGTTTTCAAACATCTCCTTAAACATTTAACTGCAAATAATGGATTCTCCAAGTCACAGTTTGCGTTCCTTAAGGGTTCCAATGTAGAGAAGGCTATTTAGATGTACAGTAAGAATGTACCTAATTCATTAGATAACAAATTGAAGGTTACTGGCATTTTCTGTGACCTGTCAAAAGCCTTTGACTGTGTGAATCACAGCATTCTCTTAAGTAAATTTGAATGTTATGGTGTCACCGACAGTGCTATGGAATGGTCTGAGTCTTACCTAACTAACAGCAAACAAAGGATGTCGTTGTGATATATCTGAGAAGTAAACCATCAGTCCTCATCTAACTGGGAATTAATTACATATGGTGTTCCTCAAGGTTCCATCTGGGATCTGTTGCTTTTCCTTGTGTCCATTTAATGACCTCTCATATTTTCGTCTGTTGCACTGCCAGATGCCAAGTTTGTTTTGTTTGTATATGATACAAACATTGCAACAAGTAGTAAGTTAAGTACAGATTTTGAAATGACTGCTAATCAAATTTTCAGTGACATTAATAAATGATTTAAAGCAAATTCACTGTCATTAAACTTCGAAAAGACCCACTATGTGGAGTTCAGAACCTGTAGGAGATTTTCTTGCAGAGTGTGTATAATGTATGAAGACAGGTAGATCGAAGAGGTTGACAGTGTTAAATTTCTGGGATTACTACTTGACAACAAATTCACTTGGGCAGGGCATATCACAGAATTGCTGAAGCGCCAAAACAAGGCTTTACTTGCAGTGAGAATGATGTCAGGTGTAGGAGATGTTATTGTTGTGGTCTTCAGTCCAGAGACTGGTTTGATGCAGCTCTCCATGCTACTCTATCCTGTAGAAGCTTCTTCATCTCCCAGTACCTACAGCAACCTATACTCTTCTGAATCTGTTTAGTGTATTCATCTCTTGGTCTCCCTCTAAGATTTTTCACCTCCACACTGTCCTCCAATACCAAATTGGTGATCCATTGATGCCTCAGAATCTGTCCTACCAACTGATACCTTCTTCTAGTCAAGTTGTGCCACAAATTTCGCTTCTCCCCAATTCTGTTCAATATCTCCTCATTAGTTATGTGATCTACCCATCTAATCTTCAGCATACTTCTGTAACACAACATTTCGAAAACTTCAATTCTCTTCTTGTCTAAACTATTAATCATCCACATTTCACTTCCATACATGGCTACACTCGATACAAACACTTTCAGAAACGACTTCCTGACACATAATCCATTCTTGACATTAACAAATTTCTCTTCTTCAGAAACGCTTTTCCTTGCTATTGCCAGTCTACATTTTATATGCTCTCTACTTCGACCATTATCAGTTATTTTGCTCCCCAAATAGCAAAACTCCTTTACTACCTTAAGCATATCATTTCCTAATATAACTCCCTCAGCATCACCTGATTTAATTCGACTACATTCCATTATCCTGGTTTTGCTTTTGTTGATGTTCATCTTATATCCTCCTTTCAAGACACTGTCCATTCCATACAACTGCTCTTCCAAGTCCTTTGCCGTCTCTGACAGAATCACAATGTCAACGGCGAACCTCAAAGTTTTTATTTCTTCTCCAAGTCTACAAATGCTAGAAATGTAGGTTTGTCTTTCCTTAATCTTTCTTCTAAGATAAGTCGTAAGGTCAGTATTGCCTCATGTGTTCCAACATTTCTACAGAATCCAAACTGATCTTCCCCAAGGTCGGCTTCTACCAGTTTTTCCATTCATCTGTGAAGAATTCGTGTTAGTATTTTGCAGCAGTGGCTTATTAAACTGATATTTCGGTAATTTTTTACATCTGTCAACACCTGCTTTCTTTGCGATTGGAACTATTATATTCCTTAAGTCTGAGGATATTTCGCCTGTCTCATACATCATGCTAGCCAGATGGTAGAATTTTCTCGGGGCTGGCTGTCCCAAGGCTATCAGTAGTTCTAATGGAATGTTGTCTACTACCAGGGCCTTGTTTTGACTTAAATCATTCAGTGTTCTGTCAATCTCTTCACGCCATATCGTATCTCCCATTTATCTTCATCTACCTCCTCTCCCATTTCCATAATATACTCCTCAAGAACATCGCCCTTGTATAGACCCTCTATATACTCCTTCCACCTTTCTGCTTTCCCTTCTTTGCTTAGAACTGGGTTTCTATCTGAGCTCTTGATAGTCATGCAAGTGGTTCTCTTTTCTCCAAAAGTTTCTTTAATTTTCCTGAAGGCAGTATCTATCTTACCTCTAGTGATATACGCCTCTGCATCCTTACATTAGTCCTCTAGCCGTCCCTGCTTAGCCATTTTGCACTTCCTGTCGATCTGATTTTTGAGACGTTTGTATTCCTTTTTGCCTGCTTCATTTACTGCAGTTTTGCATTTTCTCCTTTCATCAATTAAATTCAATATCTCTTCTGTTAATCGGGGATTTCTATTTGTCCCCGTCTTTTTACCTACTTGATCCTCTGCTGCTTTCACTATTTCATCCCTCAAAGCCACCCATTCTTCTTCTACTGTATTTCTTTCCCCCATTCCTGTAAATCGTTCCCTAATGCTCTTCCGGAAACTCTCAACAACCTCTGGTTCTGTCAGTTTATCCACGTCCTGTCTCCTTAAATTCCCACCTTTTTACAGTTTCTTCAGTTTTAATCTACAGTCCATAACCAATAGATTGTGGTCAGAGTTCACATCTGCCCCTGGAAATGTCATACAATTTAAAACATGGTTCCTAAATCTCTGTCTTACCATTATATAATCTATCTGACACCTTTCAGTATCTCCAGGCTTCTTCCATGTATACAACCTTCTTTCATGATTATTGAACCAAGTGTTAACTATGATTAAGCAAAATTCTACCAGGCAGCTTCCTCTTTCATTCCTTACCCCCATTGCATATTCACCTACTACGTTTCCTTCTCTTCCTTTTCCTACTATAGAATTCCAATCACCAACGACTATTAAATTTTCGTCTCCCTTCACTATCTGAATAATTTCTTTTATCTCATCATGCATTTCATCAATCTCTTCATCATCCTCGGAGCTAGTTGGCGTATAAACTTGAACTACTGTGGTAGGCATGGGCTTCGTATCTATCTTGGCCACAATAATGTGTTCATTATGCAGTTTGTAGTAGCTTACCCACATTCCTATTTTCTTATTCATTATTAAACCTACTCCTGCATTACCCCTATTTGATTTTGTATTTATAACCCTGTTTTCACCTGATCAGAAGTCTTGTTCCTCCTGCCACCAAACTTCACTAATTCCCCCCGTATCTAACATTAACCTATCAATTTCCCTTTTTAAGTTTTCTAACCTACCTGCTCGATTAAGGGATCTGACATTCCATGCTCCGACCCGTTGAACGGGTTTTCTTTCTCCTGATAACAACGTCCTCCTGTGTAGTCCCCACCCGGAGATCTGAATGGGGGAGTATTTTACCTCCAGAATATTTTACTCATGAGGACGCTATCATCATTTAACCATACAGTAAATCTGCATGTCCTCAGGAAAAATGACAGCTGTAGTTTCACCTTGCTTTCAGCCGTTCACAGTAACAGCACAGCAAGATCGTTTTGGTTAGTGCTACAAGGCCAGATCAGTCAATCATCCAGACTGTTGCCCCTGCAACTACTAAAAAGACTGCTGCCCCTATTCAGGAAACACACGTTTGCCCGCCGCGGTGGCCGTGCGGTTCTAGGTGCTGCAGTCCGGAACCGCGGGACTGCTACGGTCGCAGGTTCGAATCCTGCCTCGGACATGGATGTGTGTGATGTCCTTAGGTTAGTTAGGTTTAAGTAGTTCTAAGTTCTAGGGGACTGATGACCTAAGATGCTAAGTTCCATAGTGCTCAGAGCCATTTGAACCATTTTTGAAACACACGTTTGTCTGGCCTCTCATCAGATACCCCTCCATTGTGGTTGCAGCTGTGGTACAGCTGTCTGTATCACTGAGGCACGTAAGCTTCCGCACCAACGGCAAGTCCATGGTTCATGGGGGGGGGGGGGGGGTAGGAGATATAAATATAAAAAAAAAACTTGCGTATTTTGCTGCCTAATGGCATCATATTCTGGGATTACTTGTCAATCTGATCAAACGTTTTTATCGGTCAATGGGTGTAATAAGACGCGTTTGTGGTGTATTTTCAAGAACATCATGTAGAAACCTGTTCAAGGAACTTTGTATTCTAACCACTGCTCAGTATATTTAATCCTTAGTGGAATGTGTTGCAAGTAATATGTCTCTATTTCCAACCAATAGCTCAATACATAGTATCAATACAAAAGTAAGAACAATCTACATAAAGACCTAAAACCACTTACATTGGGCCAAAAAAGGGTCCAATATTCAGAAAGACACATTTTTCAATAAATTTCCAGCAACAATTAAAAACTTGGTTTCAGATAAATAACAGTTTAAACAGAGTTTGAAAGACTTTTTAATATGATAGTCCTTCTTGTCTAGAAATAAATATATTGACAGGGAGTGTTAGACAGGCTTAAGTGAAAAGGTCTGCTAGATTTCAATTTTGACAGCACTTGGTCACAACAGTCCATTTAAGTATTTTGTGTATGATAAATTTATTAAACGTGCATAATCATGTTCCCTTCTGACACTGCATTAATTCTGTACACATTAACAGTTCCAGTTTAGTGTAATGTATTCACATATTTTGACAATCTCCTGACAATTGACGAGGGTAGTGAGTCTTATACTCTAATGCTTTATGTTTTATATTTTATACTTCCTGCCTTGTTCCATATCCATGGGAATCTGCTCATTTTTGGGCCTATTGAACGAAAACTGAATGTAATCAAAATCATGTTACATTCGATACATGATAGCAAGTTTTCGTCATCATGTAGATTTGCTTGGGTTGGAAATTTGTTTTTAATGTGACTTGTATGTGCATACCGTACATACGGCCGTTCATCGTTTTATTTTCGTGTATCATAATTTGCATCACTTGTAAAAATTGTTAATTTGTTATTTAAATGGGAATAAATTGGAGTAGTATTACTATTTCTTTCATGTGCAAGTGCATTGCATTGCGGTTATGTACCCGTGACACGTCCTGCCATGTGCCTGACTTCTGCAGAATGGTCCATTCTTCGTTTTCAACAAAATTCGAAACTTGGTTAAATTTCTAATTCTTGCTTAGTAAATAGGAAGATATCAGTGATTCGTTCTTCTACTGCATGTGTTAAAATTACAACTGCATGTTTTATAGAATAAAACAGATTTATTTTTAACGTGGAATGAGACGCCATTCTGCAAGTTCGGATATTTATTTGACAGCTCCTAATTTTGTCTTACTGAAGGTTCTGGCTTGTGTAGAGTGGCCTACACATGGTTGTTCACGCTCGTTATTCGGTGCATCTTTGGATACTATCGTCAGTAACACCAAAGTTGATGTAAGAACGTGTAATCGCGTTACTCATATCTCTGATTCTTATTTATCATGTGATAAGTTAGTTGTCGTCTGCTAATGTTTTGGTTTCACCTTGAAAATTGTTTTTAACGTTGCTTTAGCCATGGTTTTCGTATTGTGGAAGAAGGTATGTTTTCCCTATCGACAGAGATACCAACTGTATGTTCAACGGTAATGGATTCTACGTGTAAGCTAGCTTGGTAGCTAGCTCTTATCTGTAGGAGTAATTAGCGTATCGTATTTGTTTGTCTGTTTCACATCAACAATTTAAATGTCTGAGGAGAGTTAAGAAACATCGTAATTTCCAAAAGACTGTCAGTGATAATGTTTTCGTTATTACAAAGATTGTAGAATGGAGGAGTACGATGATGGAGAGGAAGAGGTGCGAAAATCTTCCGAAAGCAACAAAACGAAAAAAAAATCGTTGTGTCGTGTGTTGATGCAGAAGAAAACGAAAGTTGGCTGTTTGTCAACAAATTCGGAAGAATTTTTCCACAAGAAATCTATGTGTGAAGAAGGAAAACTTGAGGAAAGGAAAGGTAGTCCAGTGAAAGTTATTACGCCGAGGGACTCGGGTGACTCATTGGAAAACTTCCAGACGAAGGCGAAATTACAAAAGAATTATCAGTCTTCTGAATCCTCGAGTGATTTAAATAACAGCACAAAAGTGGCACTGTGTTGTGCAATGACAGAGCGTTCCAGATCATCAAGCAGCAACCAGCGGTCTGATTATCAGTGTGTTGCCGAAGATAAATCAAGTATAAAAGCCGTCGCTCAGTTGGGGACATCGGCTGAAGAAAATACTACCAAAAAAGCCTTCAGCGACAAGAAGTCGGCGTCGTTGGAGGAAACATTTAGTATAAATTCCGACATTGCGAGTAATAGAAAGCAAAATGAATCAAGTTCTGGAGATAGAGAAGAAACGTCATCTGTGCATCACGAGTTGTCCCTATCACCATCGGCAAGCGAAATTTCTTCTTGTGAATCTTGCTCACCTAAAAATTCTGTTTCACAAGCCCGCCTGAGAAGGCAACTACTCTCTCAGAGGAGATCGGCAGATAACCTTGTATCTTGTGTGGCACAACATTCCTCTCCTGTTTCGAACAGGAGTGCACCAGAACAGCGTCGTTTTAAAAAGAGATCATCGTCACATGACGCTGCAGCAGTTCAGGATGATGACAAAAAAGAGAAGGCAGTTCTTACGGTAAATAATGAGAATTCTGTGTCTGGAAATTCATCTTCCACAAGAGGACAGAAATTTGTGGCTTCAATGGATAGTTTGGCCAGGAATTCCTTACTTGCAGCACAAGTTCTGCATTTGATACCAACAATCAAAGCTAGGGAAAGGTTTGTTACTTACATAATGTAAACTGGCTTGTTTTCGTCAATATTTTTCAACTGCATCTGTGCACAACATTTTTTTTTTTTTGCCAAGTGTCACTTAACTATAGCAGCTCATTCTCTAATTGCTCATTTGTGTTTCTAGATTATATGTAGTATGCACAGGATGCACTCCATGTGTACTATCATTTCTGTTTCATTCTGCATTCTCAGATTGTCACTGCCCACAAATTATCAATTGTCCTATAATATTAGGAATCCCACTAATGGTAGTGTTAGTAGTTTTAGCTGAAGTAGAAATAGAGTAATTGTGTGCTGGTAGTTTGTCATATGACTTATTAATATTAATAAGATTACGTAAAAACCACTTGTGTGATTGATTCTCGAATATCGCTAAAGTACATCGGACCCATATCAAACATGTCTCAAGGGCTGTATTGAATGGAGGACAGCATCAATGATGCTATGTCTGTTAGCCCCATAGGAAAATTTAAAAAACCTGAACTGGCAGGTGCTTGAAGATAGACACCATGTAAGCCTACCTGTGAATTTTTAAGAAACAGTACTAAGTTAGGAATCTAGTAGAATACTACAGGCCTCCTACATATTGCTCCTGTGGTGAATACAAGACTAGACTAATTACTGTGTGCACAGAGGCATTTAAGCGATCGTACTTCTCGCATGATATATGTATATAGGAAAGGAAGATGGGAAATACTTTCTGTCATGCATTTCAATATATCTTATAGTGTATGTATGCAGATGTAGAGTATTTTCATTAAGCTACTGAGATATGTTTTGCTATCTTTGTAGTGGTTACTGAATTTAGCATACACTGGGCTCCAGCTCAGTGATACACAACATATACTCTGACAGAAGTAAAGTAATTTCATTTCAGTAACATCACTGAGGCTATGGTCAAGTCACACTCTCAATTATGCCATGACAGGACCTCTGTGCCATTTGTTAGAAATAGAGAGAAGCTATGATAAAGCAGGCACAACATCTCTGGATGAAACAATCATCAGAAGTAACATGTTCTGTTTGTGATTATTGACTGTAAGCTAGACTTTTAGTTGTTGGTTTCAGTCGGTCAGTGACAAATACTAAAGTGACTCAATTAGAAGAGCACTGCTTTTGGAAAGCAGATATCCAATTTTCAGGCCCTCACCTGTCATAAAATTTTAACTCATTCCTTACAGTATGTTATTTCTTTCATCAGTGCCTTCACTCTTGTGACATCAGTTCAATTTTACCCCCTAATTCTGCAATTGACTCACATTTAGCTCACAGTGCCCTTCTTTCTTGTTACCTTTCAGCTGTTTTGTTTCCATAGTCTTTTTGATGCCTGAATGTTTGGAACTAAAATATTCTTTTTAGTGCATTTGTCAAGTGTTTCTCATAACACATGTGGTAGCCTATGTTTACTTTGTACATTGTATTAACTCTTCGCCTGAAATATACATCTATACTCTGCAAACCTCTGTGAAGTGCGTGGTAGAAGATACATCCCATTGTACCAGTAGTTAGCAATTCTTCCCATATCATTCACATATGGCACAAGAGAAGAATGATGGTTTGATTGCCTCTGTGTGTGCAGTAGTTATTCTGCTCGTGCCCTCACAATCCCTAAATGAGTGGCACACAGAGGGTTTTACTGTATTCCTAGAGTTGTCATTTAAAGCTAGTTCATGAAACTTTGTTAAGTCTTTCTCGGAATCTTCAAGTGTTTTCCAGTTCAGTTTCTTCAGTATCTCTGTGACACTAACCCATGGAACAAACAAACCTGTGAACATTTGTGCTGTGTGCTGCCCTTCTGTATACGGTATACGTTGAATATCCCCTGTTAGTCCTATCTCATATGGGTCCAACACACTTGAGCAGTATTCTAGGATGGGTCACATGGGTAATTTGTATGCAATCTTCTGTGCAGACTCATTGCACTTACCTAGTATTCTACCAATAGACCGAAGTCTACCTCCTACTTCACCTATGACTGAGCCTATGTGATCTTCATTCCATTTCACATCCCTACAAAATGTTACACCCAGGTATTCATATGAGTTACTCAATTTTGACTGTGACTCATTGGTATTATAGTCATAGGATACTATGTTTTTTTGTTTGTTTTTATTTTGTGAAGTGCACAAATTTACATTTCTGAATGTTTAAAGCTAGTTGCCAATATCTGCACCACTTTGAAATCTTATCGAGATCTGACTGAATATTTATCCAGTTTCAGCCAGTTCCTTAATATACACCACTGGCCATTAAAATTGCTACACCAAGAAGAAATGCAGATGATAAACGGGTATTCATTGGACAAATATATTATACTAGAACTGACATGTGATTACATTTTCACGCAATTTAGGTGTATAGATCCTGAGAAATCAGTACCCAGAACAACCACCTCTGGCCGTAATAATGGCCTTGATACGCCTGGGCATTAAGTCAAACAGAGATTGGATGGTGTGTACAGGTACAGCTGCCCATGCAGCTTCAACACGGTACCACAGTTCATCAAGAGTAGTGACTGGCATATTGTGACGAGCCAGTTGCTTGGCCACCATTGACCAGACGTTTTCAATTGGTGAGATATCAGGAGAATGTGCTGACCAGGACAGCAGTCAAACATTTTCTGTATCCAGAAAGGCCCGTACAGGACCTGCAACATGCTGTAGTGCATTATCCTGCTGTAATGTAGGGTGTCGCAGGGACCGAATGAAGGGTAGAGCCATCGATTGTAACACGTCTGAAATGTAACGTCCACTGTTCAAAGTGCCGTCAATGCGAACAAGAGGTGACCGAGATGTGTAACCAATGGCACCCCATACCATCACGCTGGGTGATACGCCAGTATGGCGATGACAAATACACGCTTCCAATGTGCGCCTACTGCAATGTTGCCAAACACTGATGTGACCATCACGATGTTGTAAACAGAACCTGGATTCATCAGAAAAAATGACGTTTTGCCATTCGTGGACCCAGGTTCGTTGTTGAGTGCACCATCGCACACGCTCCTGTTTGTGATGCAGCGTCAAGGGTAACCACAGCCATGGTCTCCAAGCTGATAGTCCATGCTGCTGCAAACGTCATCAAACTGTTCGTGCAGATAGTTGTTGTCTTGCAAACGTTCCCATCTGTTGACTCAAGGATCGAGACGTGGCTGCATGATCCTTTACAGCCATGTGGATAAGATGCCAGTCATCTCGACTGCTAGTGATACGAGGCTGTTGGGATCCAGCACGGCGTTCCTTATTACCCTTCTGAACCAACCGATTCCATATTCTGCTAACAGTCATTGTATCTCAACCAACGCGGGCAGCAACTTCACGATACAGTAAACCGCAATCGCGATAGGCTACAATCCGACCTTTATCAAAGTCAGAAACGTGATGGTACGCATTTCTCCTCCTTACACGAGGCATCACAACAACGTTTCACCAGGTAACGCCGGTCAAATGCTGTTTGTGTATGAGAAATCGGTTGGAAACTTTCCTCATGTCAGAACGTTGTAGGTGTCGCTACCAGCGCCAACCTTGTGTGAATGCTCTGAAAAGCTAATAATTTGCATATCACAGCATCTTCTTCCTGTCGGTTAAATTTCGAGTCTGTAGCATGTCATCTTCGTGGTGTAGCAATTTTAATGGCCAATAGTGTAGATAATTACATCATCTGCAAAAAGTCTTAGGTTATCATTAATACCGTCTGCAAAGTCTTTAATCTACAACATGAACAGCAAGGGTCCCAATACATATCCCTGGGGCACACCTGAAATTACTTTTACATCTGACAATGACTCTCCAAAACTCCCTATCAAAAAGTCCTCAGTCCAGTCACAAATTTCACTTGATACCCCATATGGAACGTACTTCTGACAATAAGCATAGGTGTGGTACTGAGTACAATAAGCATAGGTGTGGTACTGAGTCAAATGCTTTTTGGAAATGAAGAAATACAGACTTCAGTATGTCGTGTGGAAAAAGTGTGTGTTGGGTTTCACATGTTTGATGTTTTCAGAATCCATGCTTGGTGGCACTGAGGAGGTCATTCTGTTCAAGATACCTCATTGTGTTTGAGCTCAGAATATGTTCAAAGATAGTGGACAGTAGGTTGTGGAGATGTTCCACTATCCTTCTTGTAGATGGGTGTGACCTGTGCTTTTTTCCAAGAAGTGGACATGATTTTTTGTTCAAGGGATCTACAATAGATCATAGTTAGAAAAGGGGATAACTCAGCTGAAAATTCAGTATAGAATCTGACAGGGATTCTATCGGGTCCTGGAGCTTTGTTCAGTTTTAACAATTTCAATTGTTTCTCATCACTACTGATACTAATGCTTCTTTCATTCGTCTTTTCAGTGCTGTGAGTATTAAATTGGGACAGTTCTCTTGGGTTTTCCTTTGTGAAGGAACATTTAAAAATGGAATTGAATATTTCAGCTTTTGCTTTTCTGTCATTCCATTCCTTGCTTGCTGTCTGAGTTTTGGGTTGGTAGTAGTGGACCCAAATTTTATTATGAATGCCATAGCCTAATACAATTCCTTTTGTTGTAAATTTACGTGTACCATGAACATATTTATGTCTCTCATCTTGTTTCTCTACTCTCTCTTTTGCTGTCTGTGACTAATCTGTATAGGCTACTACCAATGCACCAAACACACACATCTGTTCATAATTCTGTCTTATGCCACATAGTTTAGTTATGCACTCAGTTTATCAGCCAAATTTCCTCTTAAATCAGTTTCCATTACTTCTTGAAGCTCTTACAACTCTGCACAGGTTTTAACCATCATAACTGAAAAATGAGTCTCCAAAGAGTGTGGAAGACCTGCCACATATCATATGAAAACTGATATATGTATATAATGTTAGTCTTCATGTGTATTGATAACATTTCTGGTATGTACTATCCTCAGTACCATTCTCCTTTTGCACATACATCCATCCTTTTCTGCCTCTCATTCTGCTACTTTTTACCCGTTGTTGAAGATAAAGATGTGACCCTCTTAACATCTAGTTGTAAATGTAACCTATAAAACTCCATGACCGTAAGACATTTTCAAAAACTGCCTCTGGGCATTACTCTTCAGATTTTTTTGTTTGATATGATATTCATATTAAGGACACCTTATATATTTCACCGAGCCTAATCTGGGAGTATCACATTGTCATTCACAGTTAGCACTATGTAAACCTGATAGTGAACACTGCATCTATCAGTTTCATCTGTCATTTCTCCTTTGCTTCATGACAACTCTAAACTGACAGCTATTAATAGTTCCCAGCATACTCAGGTTGCAGCTTTCTGTGTTTGTCACACGGTTACAAAATATATAGATTACTAAGTGACTATCCTGGAACCAGATACAAGTTGCAAGTTTCGTATGTGATAGTTCTTGCTGACACTCCCACAAAATGATGAAAGTAAAAAAGCTTACCACTTACTACACTTTTGCTGTTCATGCAGTTAAACTTCAGCATCAGAAATGATGTTTTAATTTATTACTTCTTTAGTACCAACTCTATTTTCAACACAGTTTGCAGACAACATTCAGATACACCACTGAACGTATCTGCAAAATTATATGATTGCACAGCACATAGTTCAGGAGATGCTGAGTCGCAGAGAGGCACAACAAAAAGATTATCAAATGAAACTTTCTACCAAACAGGTCTTCATCAGAATTAGACAGTATACTCTCTCTCTCTCTCTCTCTCTCTTTTCTCTCTCTCTCTCTTCTCTCTCTCTCTCTCTCTCTCACACACACACACACACACACACACACACACACAGATGACCAAAGTCTTTGGCTACCAATGTCATTGCTGAATCACCATAATACCTTTATTTTGGAGATAAGTGAAAAATTTCTCTTTGTAAGGAACTTAAGTAATACATAGTTAAATAATAATAACTGCATTATTATTTAATTAATAATATTGATTGACATTCATGTATTTGGAAAATGAAGGTATATTTAAATAAATTGTTCATAGTCTCTTTTGAGCATCTGTTGTCACTGTGTATGAGAAAAATCTTCACAGTTGACATGAGAAATCCAGACCTGAATTTAAATGTAAATGTATAATTCTAATAATGTAATAAATTTATTGTCACTAAATAAAAAATGATTTGTCAGCCTTATTGGGTTTTTGACTTATTATGTCTTAGTAACATATCCAGAGCCATAAAGACTATGCACTAGGTGCTGCACTTAGCAGTAAAATAAAATTTATTTTAACATATTCCCACTCGTGCACCATCATGAAATTTGGCACACACATTAACAAATAGTGTACGACTAACATAACAATATTCTGAAAATGAAAGTTGCTTCTCACCATACAGCAGAGATGCTGAGTCCCAGATAGGCACAACAAAAAGACAATCACCAATATAGCTTTCGGCCAGTAAGGCCTTTGTCAGAATTAGACGGAAAACACACACATACATACTCGCACAAACGCAATTCACACACACGACTGCATTCTTAGGCAACTGAGACCACACTGCGAGCAGCAGCACCGGTGCATGATGGGAGTGGTGATTGAGTGGAGGTAAGGAGGAGGCTGGGGTGGGGAGGGACAACAGGATAGGGGTGGGGGACAGTGACTTGCTGTTTGGGAGCGTGCAGGGACGAGGTGGAAAGAGGGTAGGGCAGCTATGTGCAGTCAGGAGGTTAGACAAAGTAAGTGGAGAGATTGGGGGGGGGGGGGGGGTAGCGGAAAAGGTGAGAAGTAAACAGACTGGATGCCATGGAGGAATGAGGGTGGTGTAGTGCTGGAATGGAAACAGGGAAGGGGCTGGATGGGAGAGGACAATGACTAACAAAGGCTGAAACCAGGACGTTTATGGGAATGCAGGATATATTGCAAGGAAAGTTCCCATCTGTGCAATTCAGGAAAGCTGGTGTCGGTGGGAAGGATCCATATGGCACAGGCTGTGAAGCTGTCATTGAAATGAAGAATGTCATGTTTGGCAGCTTGCTCAGCAACAGGGTGGACCACTTGTTTCATGGCTACAGTTTATCTGTGGCCATTCAAGCATACAGACAGCTTGTTGGTTGTCATGGCCACATAGAATGCAGCACAGTGGGTGCAGCTTAGCCTGTAGATCACTTGACTGGTTTTACAGATAGCCCTGCCTTTGATAGGATGGTACTGAGTTACGAGGGGAATGCTCCTCTGTAGCCAGACAGTGGAACTTTGAGATGGTGGGAGACTAGGAAGAAGGAGATTTGTTTTTGTACAAGGTTGGGAGGATAACAATGGTTTACCAGAACCTCAACAACTTCTCCCCCATTTGCTTCACCTAGTCCTACTCAACCCAACAAACCACCTTCCTAGTTGTTGACCTCCACCTCAAAGATGGCTGCGTAAGTACCTCCGTCCATATCAAACCTACAACCACCAGCAATGCCTCCACTTGGACAGCTGCCACCCATCCCATACCAACAACTCCCTTCTGTGCGTGATGTTTCTAGTTTCCCACCACTTAACAAAGTCCCACTGCCAGCCACAGAGAAGCGTTGCCCTCGTAACTCAGTAGCACCCAGGATTGGAGCAACTGAATTACATTCTTCACCAGGGTTTTGACTACCTCTCGTCGTGCCCTGAAATGAGAAATGTCCTGCCCACTATCCTTCCCATCACTCCCGTAGTGGTATTTCGCCGTCCAACAAACCTACATGATATATTCACCCATCCCTACACAACCCCTGCTCCCAACCCCTTACCTCATGGCTCATACCCATTTAATAGACCTAGATGCAAGACCTGCTCTGCACATCCTCCCATCACCACCTACTCCAGTCCAAATGTCAGCTATCAAATCAAAGTCATGTGATCTACAAGTTAAGCTGCAACCACTATGGTGCATTCTGTGTGGGCATGAAAACCAACATGTTGTCTGTCTACATGAATGACCACCAACAAACTGTGGCCAAGAAACAAGTGGACCACCCTGATGCTGAGCATGCTTCCAAACATGGCATTCTTCATTTCAATGACTGCTTCACATCCTATGCCATATGGATCCTTCCCACCAACACCAGCTTCTCTGAACTGCACCGGTGGGAACTTTCCTCGCAATATATCATACATTCCCATAACCCTCCTGGCCTCAACGTTCGTTAGTCATTGTCCTCTCCCATCCAGCCCCTTCTCTGTTTCATCTACATACATACTCCGCAGTCCACCATACAGTGCGTGGTGGAGGGCACCTCATACCACAACTAGCATCTTCTCTTCCTGTTCCACTCCCAAACAGAACGAGGGAAAAATGACTGTCTATATGCCTCTGCACGAGCCCTAATCTCTCTTATCTTATCTTTCTGGTCTTTCCGTGAAATGTAAGTTGGCGGCAGTGAAATTGTACTGCAATCAGCCTCAAATGCCGGTTCTCTAAATTTCCTCATTAGCGATTCACGAAAAGAACGTCCCCTATCCTCTAGAGATTCCCACCCAAGTTCCTGAAGCATTTCCTTAACACTCACCTGATGATCAAACCTACCAGAAATAAATCTAGCAGCCCGCCTCTGAATTGCTTCTATGTCCTCCCTCAATCCGACTTGATAGGGATCTCAAACGCTCGAGCAGTGCTCAAGAATAGGTCGTATTAGTGTTTTATAAGCGGTATCCTTTACAGATGAACCACATCTTCCCAAAATTCTACCAATGAACCGACGACGACGATCCGCCTTCCCCACAACTGCTATTACATACTTGTCCCACTTCATATCGCTCTGCAATGTTACACCCAAATATTTAATCGACGTGACTGTGTCAAGTGCTACACTACTAATGAAGTATTCAAACTCCATTCCAGCACTACACTGCCCTCATTCCTCCATGGCACCCAGTCTCTTTACTTCTCTCCTTTTGTGCCACCCCACCTCCCCATCTCTCCGCTTCCTGTGTCTAACCTCCTGACTGCACATAGCTGCCCTACCCTCTTTCCACCTCGTCCCTGTGTGCTCCCCAACAGCAAGTCACTGTCCCCCATCCCTATCCTGCTGTCCCTCCCCACCCCAGCCTCCTCCTTACCTCCACCCAGTCACCACTCCCATCATGCACCGGTGCTGTTGCTTGCAGCATGGTCTCAGTTGCCTGAGGCTGAAGTTGTGTGTGTGAATTGTGTTTGCGTAAATGTGTATGTGTGTGTTTGCTGTCTAATTCTGATGAAGGCCTTACTGGCCGAAAGCTATATTTGTGACCGTCTTTTTGTTGTGCCTATATGCAACTCAGCATCTTCGCTATATAGTGACTAGCAACTTACCTTTCCATAATATTGTTACATTCCATCCTGGATTTTCCATTTTTGTATGACTAACATACATTTTTTAAACAAAAAATTTTGATTTTGAAATTTTTAAAATTAAAAAATAATTTAATTTTAGAAAAAATGAACATTGTTATGAATAGAGTTAACTGGCACATACTTTTAAAGCTTATAAGAAACTGAATGAAATGGTACAAATATTAGGTCTGTAAGTCAAATAGCTTTTTAGATATGGTGACTTTAAGATTTGAAAGCATAACTTTGGAAGTTTTAAAAATTAATAACTCTAAAATGAAAGGCCCAAACAAATTTTAATGTGGGATTTTTCGTGCAGATTACTACCACAAATGTACAAAAAATTATCAAAAGCTGAGATTTCAAGAACCAGACCATCGGTTGATTTCACATGGACTGACCCTAGTTTCTGACCAACCTTTTTTATATTCTGTGTTCTTGTTTGCAAGTAATTAATTGCCAAACAGTGCATCATAACAGTAGTTTATAACCAGGGGGAAGATGGAAGATTTGGCAGGGGCTCGGTCATGAGAAAAAAGTGTAGCTTGTGTTCTCTCCCCTCTTCCTCTCTCTCACTCCCCCCCTCCCCCAAACACACTCTCAAAGAAAGCACTAAGTGTCATATACTTCTAGTTTGAACTTGTATATTTTTTGTGATTGTTATTCACAGCTGAAGCATGTGATTGTGGAAAATAACAATTTTCCAGTATTGTTGAATTAACTTTCTATTATTTAGCTGTATGAGCATGAGTTTTTGTAGAATAATGCATTCAGTTCTGATGAACTTTTATTGTATGGATTGCAGAGTGAATTAATTTCTTACACTTCTTGTTTTCTCTAATTTTGAGACTCATTTAATCTTTATATTGTGTGGATTGCATGTTTCTTTTATCTGTTTACAATTATTTGGCTGCCTTCTTGTGTACTTACTCACATGTTATTTAAAAAAAAAAAATGTAATAGAAAATATGTCATTTGTACATGTTACTTCATGCTAAAAGCTACTATGTAGGCCTAGTTACTTGCTAACCGTTAAGCTTTTGTTAGCTATGGTATATAATTGAACAATTATGTCTAATACCTTGTTCAGTGATGTGTCCACAAACAAAGGTATTTTATTTGCTTTTAAAATTATGTTTGCTGTCTGCTAGACATTTTATATCCTTGGGTAGGCTATGAAAGAGCTTGATAGCCGCTACTGAACTTCACTCCTAACTAAGCCAGAGTCATATTCAGTATAGAGTTGTGAAGCTGTTTTCTTTTTACTGCCTATGTTAATCTCATTTTCTAAATGGAGTGGGTTATTGATGACAGATTTCAACAACAATCAATTTATTGTGACATTATTTTTGGTTTACTTGCTTGTTTAAATGGAAGACACTTAAATATATAAGCATGTGAATCTGACACCTAATATCAATTTCTTTGTTTTATGCAATAAATACTTTCTGTTTAAATGGTGACCTGTCCCAAAATTGTACTATAGGAACAATGAAATGGGGAGTGTTTTTGAGAAAGAGAACCAAAGATTGTGTCTTATTAACAGAACACTAAGAAGATGCGACAAATTTATTAGACTGCCTACACAATGCTTACCCATCCGCTTCTGGAGTAATTGCTGTGTGATATGAGATCCTTGCCAGATAGATTAATAGATGACGTTAAATAAGTACAAAGAAGGACAGCTCGTTTTGTATTACTGCGAAATAGAGGAGCGAAAGACACAGAGGTGATAAATTAATTGGGGTGCCAATCGTTAAAACAGAGGAATTTTTGTTGCAGTGAGATGTTTTCATGAAACTGCTGTTACCAACTTTCTTCCCTGAATGCCAAAATATTTGTTAACTCCCACCTTCTGATGGAGAAAGGTCTATCATAATAAAATATGACAAATTAGAGCTTGTTTGAAAGATTTAGGTATTCATCTTCCCACATGCTATTTGAGAGTGAGTGAGTGAGTGAGCTAGTTAGTTAGTTAGTGACATGTTCGATAAATCATTTGAAAGAATCTTATATGACTCCCTCTCTCCTCTTTTTTTATTTCACTTATTTGTTTTATAAACAGGTGACCAGATTTTAAATAGAAATTCATCCATGGGATAGGAGGAATTGTACAGGAGAAATGATTTTTGGTTAGATTTTAAACTTGGTTTGCTACATGTCAGATATATTATCTTACAAGACAAATGATCAAAAAGTTTTATTGCCACATATTTAACTCCTTTCTGAGCCATCGACAGCTTTAACAATGGGCAATCCTTTATTCTAGTGTTGTATGTGTGGTCAATTGTGATGGTTTGTATCTGACAAATTTCATTAGTGAATGCATGTATTGTGATGGTGTAGTTAAAATGTCTAACTCCTGGAAGAGATACCTGCTTGACGTCTGTGAGTGAGCACCCCACCACACATTATTCTTATTGCTCACTTTTATACAGTAAATACTTTCATTCTAAATGATGGTTTACCTGAGAAAATTCTTCCATATGACATTATTGAGTGGAAATAAGCAAAATATGTCAGGAGATTGGTTCATTTGTTTCTAATGTTAGCACTTATACAAAGAGCACAAGTAGCTGATTTTTTGGCAGCTCAGTAATATGTGTCTTCCAGTGCAAGTTTTCATCATTATGTACACCAAAAAATTTGGAGCAATCTGCCCTGTTTACTGATTCATGTGGAACCGTCTACCCTATTTGCTGACTCCTGCTCATGTTCTACACCAGTTGTTGACATGACTCTATTTGTTGGGTAGAACTGAATATGGTGTGTTTTCTCAAGATTAAGGGAGAGTCCATTTTCAGAAAACCACCATAAATCTGTGAGAAACATCATTAGCAAACTCTTGCATTTCTTTCTCTCTAGTGGGATTTATTGTAAAACTAATATTGTCTGCAGAAAGTACCAGTTCTACTTGTTGAATGTTAAGCAGAATGCCATTGACATGTGCAAAGAATAGGAGTGGACCCAAAATTGAACCCTTTCTGACTCTCTTCCTGATGAGACTATTCTGCAGCTCATATTAAGAAAGTGTGCTTCATGGGAATTTCATTGCTGTCTCAAGTCTATCAATAGGCATGCGAAGTGTCCATTATGCATTTATAGACATTGTTGCAGAAAACGGTTATAATATTTCAATTTCTAATCGTAGCAAGCTGGCTTGTCAAGGTGACTGATAGTTGGGAGGGAGGCAGAGGTACATGGGACAGGAATGGGACATGGACACTGGTGAATTCACACTGTGGAAAATGACAGAGACATATAGATATGGATTGGAAGGGAGTGACAGAACGGAGAAAGGGGAGACAGTCAGGAAGAGGGTGTGGATGCAGGATGAATGAAGTGAGGGCCCTGGGGCAGAGTGGAAATGGATATGGGGCAGGGGGCTTGCAGAGATTGGGGCCAGTAGGCTTGCTGGACAAAGAATGTGTCACAAGTACAGATCCCATCAGGAGCAAATCTCCAAGGTCATGGAACATGTCAGTACATGAAATTACAGTATAAAAGTAATAACAGATAAATATAAAATGAAACTTCCTGGCTGATTAAAACTATGTGCCGGACTGAGACTTGAACACGGGACCTTTGCCTTTCGCGGGCAAGTGCTGTACCAACTGAGTTACCCAAGCACGACTCACGCCCCATCCTCACAGCCTTACTTCCGCCAGTACCTCGTCTCCTACCTTCCAAACTTTACAGAAGCTCTCCTGTGAACCTTGCAGAACTACCACTCCTGAAAGAAATGATATGCGGAGACATGGCTTAGCCACAGCCTGGGGGATGTTTCCAGAATGAGATTTTCACTCTGCAGCAGTGTGTGCGCTGATAGATTCGCAGGAGAGCTTCTGTAAAGTTTGGAAAGTAGGAGACGAGGTACTGGCAGAAGTAAGGCTGTGAGGACTGAGCGTGAGTCGTGCTTGGGTAGCTCAACTGGTAGAGCACTTGCCCGTGAAAGGCAAAGATCCCGAGTTTGAGTCTCGGTCCGGCACACAGTTTTAATCTGCCAGGAAGTTTCATATCAGTGCACACTCCACTGCAGAGTGAAAATCTCATTCTGGAAATATAAAATGTTTAAGAACCCGAAAAAAGTCAGTCCATAAGTTTAAGTAAATGCAATCAGCAATACAACAAGAACCAGCTTAATTTTTCAAGGACCTCCTCAGCAAAATAGGAGTGACCCATGAGGAAACTCTTCAGTTTCATATGGAAAGCATGTAGTTTACTGCTATTATTGAAAATGTATGCAGCCGTATACTGCGCACCTTTCTGCACAAGAGATATGAAAGTCCGATCCAAATGCAGGTTTGATTTCTTCCGATTATTAACTGAGTGAAAGCTGCTTATTCTTGGGAATAAGCTAATATTGTTAACAAGAAAAGACAGTAATGAAAGCGCTGGCAGATCGATAGACACACAATCAAACACAAACATACACACAAAATTCAAGCTTTCGCAACCAATGGTTGCTTCATCAGGAAAGAGGGAAGGAGAGGGAAAGACAAAAGGATGTGGGTTTTAAGGGAGAGGGTAAGGAGTCATTCTAATCCCGGGAGCGGAAAGACTTACCTTAGGGGGAAAAAAGGACAGGTATACACTCGCACACACACCCATATCCAACCGCACATACACAGACACAAGCAGACATTTGTAAAGGCAAAGAGTTTCGGCAGAGATGTCAGTCGAGGCAAAAGTACAGAGGCAAATATGTTGTTGAAAGACAGGTGAGGTATGAACGGCGGCAACTTGAAATTAGCGGAGGTTGAGGACTGGCGGATAACGAGAAGAGAGGATATACTGAAGGGCAAGTTCCCATCTCCGGAGTTCTGACAGGTTGGTGTTAGTGGGAAGTATCCAGATAACCCGGACGGTGTAACACTGTGCCAAGATGTGCTGGCCATGCACCAAGGCATGTTCAGCCACAGGGTGATCCTCATTACCAACAAACACTGTCTGCCTGTGTCCATTCATGCGAATGGACAGTTTGTTGCTGGTCATTCTCACATAGAAAGCTTCACAGTGTAGGCAGGTCAGTTGGTAAATCACGTGGGTGCTTTCACACGTGGCTCTGCCTTTGATCGTGTACACCTTCCCGGTTACAGGACTGGAGTAGTAGTTGGTGGTGGGAGGGTGCATGGGACAGGTTTTACACCGGGGGCGGTTACAAGAGTAGGAGCCAGAGGGTAGGGAAGGTGGTTTGGGGATTTTTTTTATATATATATATATATATATATATATATATATATATATATATATATATACCCTATGAAATCCCCAAACCACCTTCCCTAGCCTCTGGCTCCTACCCTTGTAACCACTCCCGGTATAAAAACTGTCCCATGCACCCTCCCACCACCACCTACTCCAGTCCTGTAACCCGGAAGGTGTACACAATCAAAGGCAGAGCCATGTGTGAAAGCACCCACGTGATTTACCAACTGACCTGCCTACACTGTGAAGCTTTCTATGTGGGAATGACCAGCAACAAACTGTCCATTCGCATGAATGGACACAGGCAGACAGTGTTTGTTGGTAATGAGGATCACCCTGTGGCTAAACATGCCTTGGTGCATGACCAGCACATCTTGGCACAGTGTTACACCGTCCGGGTTATCTGGATACTTCCCACTAACACCAACCTGTCAGAACTCCGGAGTGGGAACTTGCCCTTCAGTATATCCTCTCTTCTCGTTATCCGCCATGCCTCAACCTCCGCTAATTTCAAGATGCCGCCGCTCATACCTCACCTGTCCTTCAACAACATCTTTGCCTCTGTACTTCTGCCTCGACTGACATCTCTGCCAAAACTCTTTGCCTTTACAAATGTCTGCTTGTGTCTGTGTATGTGCGGTTGGATATGGGTGTGTGTGCGAGTGTATACCTGTCCTTTTTTCCCCCTAAGGTAAGTCTTTCCGCTCCCGGGATTAGAATGACTCCTTGCCCTCTCCCTTAAAACCCACATCCTTTCGTCTTTCCCTCTCTTTCCCTCTTTCCTGATGAAGCAACCATTGGTTGCGAAAGCTTGAATTTTGTGTGTATGTTTGTGTTTGTTTGTGTGTCTATCGACCTGCCAGCACTTTCGTTTGGTAAGTCACATCATCTTTGTTTTCAGATATATTTTTCCCACGCGGAATGTTTCCCTCATATATATATATATATATATATATATATATATATATATATATATATATATATATATATATATATATATAAGGATGTGAGGCCAATGTCAAAATATCCAGATTCCTGAACAGGGTTGACAAGAGGTTCGTGGACTTACACCACTTATTGCCTGAACCACCCGTTACTGAGCCAAAAATATCCTCTTAGAATGGGAAGAGTTACCGCAAAATTAATACTGCAAAACATAAGTGAATGAAAAGAAGCAAAGTAGACTAATTTTCGTGTCGAATGATCACTCACTTCAGATACCGTTTGAATAGCAAAAATGGCAGCATTAAGTCTCTGATAAAGCTCTTGAATGTGGACTTTCCACGACAGTTTACTATCTATCTGAACACCTAGAAATTTGAACTGTTCAGTTTCACTAATCATATGCCCATTCTGTGAAATTTAAATTTTTTGTTTTTGTTGAATTGTGT
Source organism: Schistocerca serialis cubense (assembly GCF_023864345.2). NCBI lineage: Eukaryota > Metazoa > Arthropoda > Insecta > Orthoptera > Acrididae > Schistocerca > Schistocerca serialis. The sequence goes on from NC_064639.1 coordinate 920,185,145, forward strand.
GTTAGAATCTGTAAAAACAGAGTCATACTGTGATTTAGCATTAATTTATTTTCTACAAGTTACGAACTTAGCTCATCAACCACACTATTTGAAACTAGGTCAATGTTGCACACAGCTTCCTTTACTACTAAGCTAGTGTCATCAGCAAACAGAAATATTTTAGAGGTACCCATAATAGTAGAAGGTATATCATTTATATAAATAAGGAACAAGAGTGGCTCTAACACTGATCCCTGGGGCATCCCCCCCCCCCACACACACACACACACACACACTTGACTGTACCCCACTCAGACCCCTCATCACAGCCATTCTCAACATGGTGAATAATGACCTTTTGCTGCCTGTTGCTAAAGTAAGAGGTGAACCAACTGTGAGCTACTCCCTGTATTCTGTAATGGTCCAACTCCTGGAGTAAAATGTTGTGATCAACACAATCAAACACCTTAGTTAAATAAAAAAAATATGCCAAGCGTTTGAAACCTTTTGTTTAATCCATTCAGTACCTCACACAGAAAAGAGAATATAGCAATTTCAGTTGTTAAACAACTTCTAAAGCCGAACTGTACATTTAATACAAATTGTGTGATATAAAATGGTCAATTATCCTTACATACACAGCCTTTTCAATAACTTTAGCAAACACTGATGGCATAGAAATATGTCTAAAATTGCCTACATTATCCTTTTCTCCATTTTTAGAAAGTGGCTTTACTACTGAGTACTTTAATTGTTCAGGAAACTGACAATTCCTAAAGGAAAAATTAAAAATATTGCTAAATACAGGGCTAACATGGGCAGCATAGTACTTTAGTATTATGCTAGACATTCTATCATATTCATGAGAGTCCTTAGTCCTCAGTGATTTAATTATTGGAAGCTTTGTCTCACAGTTTTTTGTTGTGCCTATCTGTGACTCAGCATCTCTGATGTTTGGGGAGTAGTGACTATCCTTTTTATAATATTGTCATTATTCCATTCTGGATTTTCCATTGTTTAATTTTATGTATGATGTGACCAAGTGAGGGGTTGTGCATCAGTCATGCCAATGTGTGAACATCCCTCTCCCTTGAGCAGTTTTCCAAGTTCTGCATTAACATACTTCACAGAACGCTTTATCCAGAGCTTATCATGCTGCTTACAGAGTGACACGACTTTTGCAGTAGTGTAAAGAGAGCGCTCACCAATGTTCCAAATGTCATCCTCAGTTGTGTAGTTAAGATTATGGTGCAAACTGTATACTGCACCTCCAGTTATTGTTACAATATCTCCTTTTCCAAGATCCTTCCACAAAGTCCCTGAATCACAGGTGGCATTACTGTGATATGCTTTTAGCTTAAAGATAATTGTTACCTGGTAGACACTGCCTTAAAATTTCTGTATCACTTCTGACATTCCACCTCCCCCCCCTCCCCCAATTAATACTGTTTGTTGTTGTGGTCTTCAGTCCTGAGACTGGTATGATGCAGCTCTCCATGCTACTCTATCCTGTGCAAGCTTCTTCATCTCCCACTACCTACTGCAACCTACATCCTTCTGTATCTGTTTAGTGTATTCATCTCTTGGTCTCCCTCTATGATTTTTACCCACCACGCTGCCCTCCAATACTAAATTGGTGATCGCTTGATGCCTCAGAACATGTCCTACCAACCGATCCCTTCTTCTAGTCAAGTTGTGCCACAAACTTCTCTTGTCCCCAATTCTATTCAGTACCTCCTCATTAGTTATGTGATCTACCCATCTAATCTTCAGCATTCTTCTGTAGCACCACATCTCGAAAGCTTCTATTCTCTTCTTGTCCAAGCTATTTATCGTCCATATTTCACTTCCATACGTGGCTACACTCCATACAAATACTTTCAGAAACGACTTCCTGACACTTAAATCTAAACTCGATGTTAACAAATTTCTCTTCTTCAGAAACGCTTTCCTTGCCATTGCCAGTCTACATTTTATATCCTCTCTTCTTCGACCATCATCAGTTATTTTGCTCCCCAAATAGCAAAACTCCTTTACTACTTTAAGTGTCTCATTTCCTAATCTAATTCCCTCAGCATCACCCGACTTAGTTCAATTACATTCCATTATCCTCGTTTTGCTTTTGTTGATGTTCATCTTATATCCTCCTTTCAATACACTATCCATTCCGTTCAACTGCTCTTACAAGTCCTTTGCTGTCTCTGACAGAATTACAATGTCATCAGCGAACCTCAAAGTTTTTATTTCTTCTCCATTGATTTTAATAACTACTCCGAATTTTTCTTTTGTTTCCTTCACTGCTTGCTCAATATACAGATTGAATAACATTGGGGAGAAGCTACAACCCTGTCTCACTCCCTTCCCAACCACTGCTTCCCTGTTATGTCCCTCGACTCTTATAACTGCCATGTGGTTTCTGTACAAATTGTAAATAGTCTTTCGCTCCCTGTATTTTACCCCTGCCACCTTCAGAATTTGAAAGAGAGTATTCAAGTCAAGATTGTCATTAGCTTTCTCTAAGTCTACAAATGCTAGAAACATAGGTTTACCTTTCCTTAATCTAGCTTCTAAGATAAGTCGTACAGTCAGTATTGCCTCACGTCCCCTAATTAATATTAAACGCCAATAAGCTTCTGACCTTCATAGGTTGTGTGATGCTTCTGTCCTCTGTCTCCAAAGTGTAGAAGCTATTGGAGACAGCTAGAGTGAAGCTATCGGACATGCAGCATCTCCTGGATCTTGTCACTGATCTGATGATCTGAAAGGCTTTGCTGTTGTCTTCCAGTCTAGCTTTAACATTGATGGTGTAGACAGCAACTCGGAAAACTGCTAACTCGTCTAGTGTTACTAGCAAATCAGCTTAAAGTTGCAAGATAAGCTGCCCCCTCCCCCTTTCTTCTTCAATATTGTGTAGCAGTAGTGATTCTGTGTCTCTAGAAGTGACCAGCTTCGTTCCTCATGTGGATTTTATTGCAATATCCACATGAAAATAATGCTGACGTTCACCACACAAATCTTATGTTTTATTCTTGAAAAATTATTCTGTTGTATCAGTGTGTTATGGTTTCAGATGAAAACTGAATTTGAATGTGAATACTTATAAACATGAGTAAGGAAAAGTTCCATCTAAAATTAAATTACTGCTAAATAAAATAAGTTATCATACCTTGTGGTAACAGTTTGACATACAAAAATTGGCATTCACTTTCATCTGGCTCACTGGGCTTCTTTTGTAGACAAGGTGATAGGAAAAGGTTGCAACAAATGAGGCTTCACAAACATTAAGTAATAAAATAGGGCATATCAGTAGGATGAGAGAGACTGCAGGGCAAGACAAAAAGTACACGACATTGAGATGCCAGTAGAAGATGAGATTTGAAAGGTGAGAAGTGGATGAATGGGCAGTTAACTAGTCATAGCAAGGGGAAGGAGAGGCTTGTAGTAAAAGTGTAGATGAAATTAATCTGATCAGAGAGATTTCTACTCTTTATTGTTTCCTCCTCCTTGTATTCTCAGTCCATCTTACCTTAACCTGTGAGTACCTTCTCTACCACTTCTTGCTATTTAGGTTTTCAGATATCATCTCATGCTGGCATTGCATTTTTATTTTCTTTCATCCTTTCCTGCAGTCTCTTGATCTAGTGTTTTACTTGACTTTCCTGTCTGATCAGAGTAATCTCTTTTTTTCATGCAAATTATTTCTCTCGTTTTGGTTTCAAGAAGATTTTGAATGCTTGTGTGTACTTCAGTTTTTTTGTGTGTGTCAATAAATTGTCACTTATTAAGTGGACATTTTCCCCATAAATTTATGTGATTATTCATTTGCAGGGCACATTGTCTGAAGTTTCTAATATTTACTTTGTGTGACTGTTTTGCACATTTTGCTTTTATGTAGGAACTTTTTACATGGCCGTATTGCCGCCAATTCACTTCTTGGATCAGTGGAACTGGAACGCACACTGCCCCACCGTGAACTGCGGATCTTTGTGGGAACATGGAATATGAATGGACAGGTAAAAAAAAAAAAAAAAAAAAAAAAAAACATTTTATTTTTACTTTGTGATCACTAATGTTGTACAGTTACTTCTGTGAAGAATAAGTGGAGGGTTATCTTGAAGAACTTACCGTTGTATTACTGGTAATAATTGGTACAGAATGCAAAAGTATTTTTATAGCTATACCATTGTGTTAATATGTATCTTGAAGATTCTCATTTATGCTGATATATCTGGATCATAATATGCAATGTGGGTCCAAGAACTTCCTGGCTTGACTTTCAGAAATTTTGCCAAAGTAGTTAGCGGTGGATAGAATACAGCAATAATTGCAGGGAGCTGTTACTTCACAGAAGAAAGTTAATTGAAGAGGTTGTTTCGTGTGTGTGTGTGTGTGTGTGTGTGTGTGTGTGTGTGTGTGTGTGTGTGTGTGTGTGTTTTTGTAATAGAGACTTTCTTCAACTGTTATCAAAGAGCAGTTAGATGCTGGTTGTGGGGAAGTCCCTGAGTCATATTAAGTGAATGGGCTGAACAGTACAACTTAGGAAAAGGTTATGTTGAGTAATACAGCCTTTTGATGTACAACCACTGACAATAATTAAGAAACCATGTTCCTTGTTGAAGAACAACAGCATTATGTTAGGAAGCTGAAGCTAAACGCATCTCACTAAGCTTCGGATGTTCTGTATCAATTGTTTATGGACAATGTATGATAAACTTCCAAGAGGAAACATGAATGTAAGAAGGTGCAAAGACTTCTCTGTAGGGATGATGAGGAGGAATGCCGGAGAGATTCTCCCAGTTTTTAGAGCTGTGTCCAGAAAATGAGCAAGAAATTTTTAAACTCTGTATTGTATATGTGCAAATGAGGTGAAGCCCTTCTAAGAGACAATCTTCTGGAATTATGGTGATGGTAAGATTTTGTGGGTGCATGACAGTAACATTTTTAGTGCCTGTTTTGGAATTAGAAGGGAACTCTCAGTTGACTTCAGGAACAGAAATATCATCATAAATGCCAACTATTGTGCTTGAAGTTTGCACAAATTGCAATAAAAAGGCAAGGAGAACTGAGTGGTGGTACTTGCTTAAAGCAAGATGATACTCCATTCCATACATCTGCTGTTCTTAAGGTTGCAGTGAAGAACTTTTTTTCCCTGGAGTTATATCATTTGTTTTACAGTCCAGATATAGCGTGAGAAAGAGAATATGTGAACAGAGTTGAGATACAGTTGTAAACAAGGAGACAGACAGATGATTCTTGCTATATCAGATGTTTGAAAAATGTATTAAAGTAAGTGGAGATAATGTTTAATAGTGGGACTGTTGTTTACTTTGTGTCAGGCCAGAAATTTTTTGAGATACTCTCATGTGAATTAATGAATGAATAACAGAGGTAAAAGATGTTAAAGGATAAGAGAATTCACTACCCTACATCATGAAGGATATCAACACAGAGGAAAATATACAATAGAGTAGTTCAAATTAATATGAAATGTGGTAACTGGCATCTAGTTGAATGTAATACGAGGTTTGTTCAAAAAATTTTGGAACTTTGTCCACAAAATTTTGGTACATGTACCTTTTACTTATTGTGTGTGGTCTCCTTCAAAATACTCTCCTCCACAATTGGCACACTGCTCCCAAAGCCGTTTACAATTCCGGAAGGAAACAGGTACAACAAAAAGACTGCTAAACAAGTAAGATTTCGGCCAAAAGGTCTTCTTCTGAATTAGATCTCTCTCTCTCTCTCTCTCTCTCTCTCTCTCTCTCTCTCTCTCACACACACACACACACACACACACACACACACACACACAGTCACGCAAACACAACTCTCACACACATGACCCTTGTCTCTGGCTTTTGACAGCCAGCATAAGAAAAAGGAGAAGAAACAGAAAAAAATGCTCCAATAGGAAACAATACTTTTTACAGTGAGACGCAGGCTACTATGCAGAGACATGTTATTTAGTTCACACACTGAGGGCTGTTGTCCAAATGCTCACGTTTTTGCCGCACAACAATGCATGTCGGATGAAGCCACCAGTACTCAGGGTATTGCTTCAGAACTTTCTTTTGAGTCAGCATAAACTGCAATATACTGTCCCCATTTGGTCCTGTTAGACACTAATCTATATGTGTGTTTCTCTTGAAGGAGCTCTGCAAGAATATGCATCAGTACTCAGTTGGAAATACTGTTTTTCCTCTGCCAGTGTAAAAACATTGTTGTTTCAAAAAGAGGATAATTAAGCTGCTTGCAGTTTTGATACATTAATCAAAATTCCACAGTGGAAACAAGAAGCAAATACAAGGAAAGCAAATTAAGTACACGTGTGAACAGTGGCATGTATATAAATTCAACTTCTCAGAAAATGTGAATAAATTTTGACCATACTATCACTCTATCTCTGACCATACTATCACCATAGTGATACGCAATATGTTGGCCAAATAGATGGCTCTTGAACGAGAAGAAATGATTGTGGCAGTTGGGGAAGTGGGTAGGAGTGTTAAAAGTCAGGAGGGGGAAAATTGTAAGCTTTCAGGGGGAGTAGCAAATGGTTCAAATGTCTCTGAGCACTGTGGGACTTAACTTCTTTGGTCATCAGTTCCCTAGAACTTAGAACTACTTAAACCTACCTAACCTAAGGACATCACACACATCCATGCCCGAGGCAGGATTCGAACGTGCGACCGTAGCGGTCGCGCGGTTCCAGACTGTAGCACCTAGAACCGCTCGGCCACCACGGCCGGCCAGGGGTAGTAGCAAAACTGTCATTAATTATAGCATCAAATGAAAAACTGAGGGACAGGAATCGAAGATCAAAAGAGAGAGAGAGAGAGAGAGAGAGAGAGAGAGAGAGAGAGAGAGAGAGAGGAAGGAAGGAAGGAAGGAAGGAAGGAAAACTCAGCTCAGTGTAATGACAGGGAAGTGGCTGTGGTGCTGAATGACACAAGAAGAAATGCAGAGGTGTAGGGGGAGTAGTAGGATAATAGAAATGCTTATGTGTAGCATCCTCAGTTACCATCATTTCATTCCCTTTCCATCATCCATATCTCTGCTGTATTTTTCCACGCTATTCCTTTTCCATGTCCCAACAATGACTCTCTCTCCCTCTCTCTCTCTCGCTCTACTCCACCAGTTCTATGACTGCTATCATAATTAACCCTAATTTTGCCCCAGTGCCACTGAGAGCCACATGTCTACCATCCTTCTCTTGGGTGCAACTAACTTTGGTATCTCCTCCTTACCTTGGGTACCTCTCTCCCCTTCTTCCCAATCGCTGTAATCCTTCACTCTCCCCTCACACCTGCCTCCTGAAGCAGTTGTTCATATACAGCTAGAGTGGAGAGCATCTGCAAAGGTGGGTCAGGACTGGGTGTGCAGAAGCATGCGGAAGTGTACCACATGACTCACAGCCAATTGCGCGCCAGTGACATTCTTGTCCTCGTTCTGTGCAGGTTGTGCTGTGTTCGGAAGTTCTAACTGTTTATTTCAGTTACGTTCTGTGCTGTGTGCTGACTGCCTTCATATTGTTCATTGTGAGTGATGGTAAGCAATCCCACCAAGTGCTACACAAACAGGCAAGAGGAATAGTGTTCCTTGTGTACCAATACTTTCAGAGACAGTCTTCCGCTGAATCCATGCTGGCACAAGGCGCGGGTCACGCCATTGCCAAATGCCAGGAGCAGACAGCTGAAGCCTGTGGTGTCGGTTTGAGGACCGTTCAGACAATATCTGGCGAAGCTAAGATGTCTATGCAAGCCTGCGGCTCAGCTGTTTTCAAATCACCAGGGAAGCAACACAGCCGCAAAAAAGAATTGGGTGAGCTAGACGATTTTGAAAAAAATGTTTTGTGGCGCATAGTGTTTAGCATGAATGCTGAAGGCGAGTATCCGACAGCAGAGAAACTAGTTTCATGTATGAAAAAAACTGAAAATTTTAACGGAAACAAATGGACCATGTTGAGGATATTGAAAGACATGGGTTTCAGATATCAGAAAACGAACAATGGTAAGGAATTATTAATGGAATGAAGCGATATTGTAGCTGCAAGGACTGTGCTTTTGAGAACAATGCAAGAGATCAGAGGAGCTGGCACATCTCGAATTTATTATGGAGATGAAACTTTCATTAATCAGAACCAAGCAAGGGCTACATCCTGGAAAATGAGCGATGGGTACGATGGATTAAAAGTTCCTGTTGGTATGGGTAATAGATGATGATGATGATGATGATGATAATGATGATGATGTTTTGGTTTGTGGGGTGCTCAACTGCGTGGTTATCAGCGCCTGTGCAAATTCCCAACCTTTGCTCAGTCCAAACTCGCCACTTTCATGAATGATGATGAAATGATAAGGACAACACAAACACCCAGTCATCTCGAGGCAGGTGAAAATCCCTGACCCCGCCGGGAATCAAACCCGAGACCCCGTGCCCGGGAAGCGAGAACGCGACCGCGCGACCATGAGCTGCGGACGTAAGGGTAATAGAATTATAGTGCCCCATGTCGGATCAGCAGATACTGGCTTTATTCCCCAAGGTAAGCCGATTTTTAAGGCATCAAAGGCTAAGATTTCTGAAGATTACCATTCTGAAATGATGTACAGTGTCTTCGAAAGGTGGTTTACACAACAATTATTGCCACATATTCCTGCATCTTCAGTTATAGTTGTGAACAATGCATGAATCCACTCAGTGCAAGTGAACAAAGCTCCAAATACGAACTCCAAAAAGGCAGACATTATTGCATGGCTGTCATATAATGGAACACCTCATAACTTGTTGCATACCAGAGCAGAATTGCTGGTTCTTGTCAATGAACACGAGCCTGCGTACAGAGTTTATGAGATAGATGAAATTGCAAAGCGGTATGGACATGGACACTGTATCATTAGATTACCCCCATACCATTGCCATCACAACCCAATTGAACTGGTATGGGCTTCGGCGAAAGCATGTATTGCGGAAAAGAACAATACAGTCTTAATTGCAGATGTTGATAGACTTGCACATGAGGCAATAGGCAGCATCTCAACATCTGCATGGGCAGCTTGTGTAAGATATGCAGAAAAACTGCAAGCTGAAGATTACAGCAGGGAAATTCGCAGGGACATGGCTATGGAACCATTCGTCATAAAACTGCAAACTGAAGATTACAACAGGGAAATTTGCAGGGACATGGTTATGGAACCATTCTACGTCGGACAGCGAAGACGATGCTGTGAATTTCTTGGTGTGAAGTATATAAGTACTAGTTACTGCTACTTATGACTTTATTTGTATGACTGTGCCTTCAGAAGCAGCATAAAAAATTATTAGTTGCTTAAGTTTCATCTTTGACCTCATAACAATACCATTTTCTTTGTAAAACATATTTTGTTCAATGAAGTACACGTACTATAACGCTGTCGCAGGTTGCTCAGTGAAAGAAAACTAGCTCTTAATAACACATTAAACGATCTGTTTCTGATATTCTTTTGGTCACAAATGATTAAAACTTGTAAATGCGTTAAATGTATTCAATCGCTATGGGTGCTAATGTAAGCAATGCAAAAATTCGTTTGATTAACAAAACAAATTGTTGTCATTCAGAAGATGGAACATTAAACATTGACAGTATTTAGAGAAAGAATGAAGCTACATCATGATTACTGACAAAATAACGGATGGATCGTCTTCAGGTTGAAGTCTTCTGTCTGTGTTTGCATTACAAATAAACTGGTCTTCTGGAAGGAATCCACCTTTAGCAAAACACAATTGTTTCTTTGCTATCAGCCAGAGATGTTTCGTTGATGTTTCAGCATCATTGCTGGGCTTTCATTTGCTATCTGTTATACAATAGGAAAATAAAAATTAGAGTTTTTAAGAATTTTTTTACAAACCTGAAAGCTTCATAAAGTTTTGCATATATACCTTGTTACCACATGCAGTGGTTTTCCTGGTTTTTTATGTTTTGCTTTGCAGCTGTTTTACTTTCAGAGTCTGTTGTCTTCAGACATATAGAACTTAATGTAGAGAAATTATTTATCTTGATATTTTATGTGATTGGGAATGTTGTGATTGAGTTCAGCATTAATTAATTCTATGTGGAAGGTTGTGTGTGCTCGCACATAAGGATTCTCATTACTAAGAATGCAGTTCTTAAAGTTCACTGTGGAACGATGTGTATGGTAGCGCACTGTCAGCTTTCTGAACTGACATAAGGATATTGGCAGTGTCGCGACTTATCTTCCCTCTCTCTCTGTGCAGAATGCACGATGCACCCGCCTTTGTAGCTGCTCTCCATTCTAGTGTTATCTGTGCATGTGTGTGCACATAGCAATATCCTGAGCTATTGCATGTGTCCATGTGTCACTCATCAATCAACTCCATGTGTGTGTGTGTGTGTGTGTGTGTGTGTGTGTGTGTGTGTGTGTGTGTCTTCCCTGGTTTTTGTTTTTATGTATTTATTTACATAGTTATGTCTGTTTATTTTTCTTTAACGTGCATTATGTGGTGGACAGCACATTTCCGTTTATTGATTCACAATTGTTACATATTAACCAATTCTGAAACAAATACACTGAAGTTTGTTGTTATTGGTTGCCAGTTTTTGTGGTTTGCCATTGTTTAATATTTGTGCGGGGTACAGGGTCATTTCAAATGATTCATCAATTTTCCTTATTTTCTTTCTTTTCTTTCACTCTACTGATCATGAGAAGGAATGGAACTTCTAAAATTGTAAGATTCACACTTGCAATCTCCCTCTTCAAGTGTCAGAAGCTGGCAAGTGCTTTATTTGCAAAACTGTGACTCTTAAGCGGAAATTGTAGCTAGATACTATTAAGATGATGCTGTAATTTGCCTGACTTAAGGTTTGTCAGTATGTGCATGTCCGTACTTGTTGAAGGATGTGCGTATGTTGTGAGTTATTCTACTACAAAATAAATGTCTTCATGTCTGAAGGAAGCATAATAATATAGCTGTATGGTAACGAAAGTGTAAAATATATTTTAAAAGTTTGAGATAGAAAGTGTGAAGAAAATGTCTAATTATTTACCACAGCAAGTGAGGTAACAACAAGCACCAAAACTGTCAAGAACAGTTAAAATGATATTGAAAGTTGTGGGTTGAGTAGTCTATTACTTCAAGATATAAAAAGATGAGACAGCAAAATATATAAAATACTGGCAATAGAAGCTGAAGGCAACTTGCTTCATCCCAAATTCTGAGTTAAGAGAAAAACACATTGTTTATGGTATGAACAGAAAGTAAAAGAACAATTCAAAGAGCAAAGCAATATACTAAGTACTGGAGTTAGTTGACAGATTAGCAGGTGTGAGTAAAAACAAATACAAATATTTTTTGAAGACAGTGATGTATTTAAAATTGTTTTCAACAAAGTATCGTGGTCAAAGAAAATACTACCTTCTGGAATTTTGTCTGTATCTGTAATGGAAACTGTCTTATGTTTGGAGCTTCCATGTTCCCTTTTCCAAACAGGAACTGTAAACCTTATTTCAGATTCATTACTGTTGGCTTTAGTTAATCGCTGATAACCTACCTCTTCAAGCACCTGCTTGCCATTACTTGTCTGAATGTGTTAAATTGCTATTTGACTTTGTATATATTAGGTGCTAAATAATTTTGTGTCAGCATGTGAAGCTATTGATTCCTTGTGGAGTGGTCAAGGCTGCAAATTGTGCAGTTGATATTTTTTATAGGAGCTGAGGAAATTATAGACAGAATAGATAAGGAGTACACAATTTTATGCTTACTTATTATTATTATTTCTGTTCTGTGCTGTGTCAAGAGCTTCAGCTGTGATGCTTTCAGCATGACAGAGTTGATTATGGACTCAAATAATTTGGAAATTCATTATAACAACACCTAGGTGAATTAGTACAGTTAGATCAATAGTCTGGGGTGAGGCTTCATGCTGGGTGAAGTGAATGAGGGGAAGAAAGGAGGGAGTGGGAGGAAAGGTTTTGGGGAAGAATGGTTGGCAGCTCAGAGGGAGGCAGCAGTTGTGTGAGATAGGAATGTGATGTATGGGCCCTGGTGCTGGTGAGTTCGTGCAGCACCTGGCTGTGTTTTCACAGTTGGCCCTGCCTATAATGGGACTGGAGCAGGATATGCTGGGTGGGTGAATTGGGCAGGTCTTGCACCTGGGTCTTCCAGAGGGATATGACACACGAGGGAAGGGGTTGGGAATGGTAGTGGCATATGGTGGACGTGGTGCAGGTTGATTGGGCAGTTGCTTCAGACCAGGATGATACCGACTATGGGAAGTCTACTCCTTTGCAGCTGTGTTTTTGGGGGTGGTGGGAGCATTAGGGGTATAAGAGTATATTGCATGGGAAATTGTTTGCAGACTAGGTTTGGGGAATAGTGCTTGTCTGTGAAGGGTTTAGTGAGATCTTCAGCATAATGGACACTCCAGCTCTCAACTCGTTGCCATATGGGTTGTATCCCTGCGAAAAACCCAGGAGGAAGACCTGTCCAATTAACCTACCCAATACAGACTAATCCATTCCCGTCACAGGCAGGGCCACCTGTGAAAGCAGCCATGCCTTATACCATCTGGATCCTTCCTCCCCTTCCTCTGGTACCATCTTTTCTGAACTACATAGATGGAAGTTTTTTCCTCTGTTCAATCACCTCTACACAAACCTCCCCTCCCCCCCCCTCCCTCCCCCTCCCCCTCCCAATGTCATTATATGCTGCTTGAAATCACCAGCTCTCAAGCCTGTGTGTTTCATTTCTATCCCATAGACCTGCTGCATCTCCCTCCTGCATTCCCATCTCACGCACCTGCTGCCTCCTGCCTCCCTTTGAGCAATCTTTCACCCTTCCCCAACCCTCCAGGCTGCTTCCTGCCTCTTTTTCTCCTCACCAGTTCCATGCAACACAGCCTCTCACCCCAGTCTAACTTCTAACTGCAGTCCTGGCATAGTGTATTCAGGTGACATAATGTAGCTCTCTCTATCTCTCTCTCTGTGCATGTGTGTGTGTGTGTGTGTGTGTGTGTGTGTGTGTGTGTGTGTGTGTTGTTGAATTGTTGGCTAAATTATTTCATGAAATTGTGTTTTAGCAATAGTTCGCACTGAGGTGATACAATATGCAATATGATGCCTGATGTTACTCATACATGATGCAGAAGCAACCCACATCAGTGGAGTGCACAGAAATATAGTGGAAGTGACTTATGGTTCACACTGGAATGACAGTGATTCACTAATACATATTGCTGTTATATCATCCAGCACAATATAGAGTGCTGGTTGCTCCAGACAACTTTGGTCCTACTATGATACAGGGGGCGGAAATTTCAAGTCTTCCGGTGTGCCTGAAAAAAAATTGCTTTATGTAGAAGAATCTCTCTCTCTAGTTAGCTTCCCAGTTAAACTTTTACTTTTCACATAAAAAAATTAAAAAAAACTGTTTTGGGATTTGCATATGTTCTCCGCTATGCAGTCTTCATCACTCAATTTTGAGGAAACTATTTGGTAATTTTTTTTCTATCTTATAGTGTGACATCACAGCTTGACAGTGAACTGGTTTTGTTTTCACTATTGGCCATAGTTATGGAAATACTTTGCAACTAATTAAACCACCAGGCATATTTTGAAAAATGCACTGGCCAGTTTATGTTTAGTTCATTTTAGGTCATACCTTACTGCGTACAAAATGTATCTAGGATATTGAAATTGTTTTTAGCAGTGGAAGGAGAGCCATACCTCTTTCTGTCCTTTAGAAAATATGTTAGAGATATTGGAGGTTGTTCGCAATGAGGTTAGCAATTACTTGCCACATGTGAAGCTCTTGCTCTTGCTGTGTCTTGCTATGGAGAGTGCAGAGCTGTCTCGTGTTTCTCTTTTTTGTATGCTATTGATACAAGCCTAAGCTGGAAATGAAAAAACTTACTCAAATTAAAATACGCCAGAGGTTGTCAAAATACACCAGAGGTCATCAGCTGATGATTCTTACTGGATGTTTCTCCTATCAGTGCTCCCTGATTTCAGGAAACTTTGTCATAGATGTAAAAAAGATTTGATAACTAAATTCCTATTACTTATGAATGGGCAGCTGGCTGAAGTTGAGAAGGACATTTGGGATTTTCCTTATCATTGTGGGCTTTTTCTATTTCTTCAAACACACTGGTTGCTCCTACACAGAGTTCACCACTCACTTTTGCACCATCGATGGTGACTGATTTCACTTCAAATCCAGCAAAGTTTCCTCTGAATACTCCTCAAGCCGCATCATATACTACTTTGCGAAATTAAATAGTTTTAGAAATAATATCCTAACTTTATTGATGTTTAACCATTATTTAATACATACCACATTGAATAAAGTAGTATACTATGTGACCTTTTGACCTTTCTAAAAATTTCATAGGAGCATTTTTAAGGGCATCCAAACATTGCACCAACTTGCCTTACTGTAATGAGTAGCATCTTGGCAGGAGAAATAACAAGCAAAAATTGCCTGATTTGTCTGAGTTGCTGAGACTAGTTGCTTCAAAAAGTGGAAACTGCCTGGGCTGATTTAATAGAATTCGTGAAATTTGTCTTTGTGATGAGGAAGCTGACAAAAATCCACAGCTAAAGTATATTTGATATTTGTAGCATGGTGTGGATGCACGAAATATTTCCTTTTCTTGTACAGTTTTCTGAGCTTTAAGTAATGATAAGCAACAGTAATGTCATAGAACACGTGGATGCGTATGTCACACTATTGCAGCATGTTCTATTGCATATTGCATCGTCTCAGAGTAAACTGCGCCTTACACTATTGCCCATTACAGGTACAAACTCAGAAATACGTTTTGATAGTTTATAAGTAAAAAATTATTGTATAAACATCTTTGCGTGAAAAATGAGAAGAAGAAACAAAAGGAATTTTCAGTAATTATTGTAATGCCATGCAAGGCTACATTTTGAGTTTTCTACTGTCAGCGTCATTTTTCTTTTTCAGAGCATCATTCGCTTTCTTCGCGTGATTACATAACTTACTGACTGGGCAGTATTCAGTATACTCAATTGTATTGTCTACAGGTGAATAAAAAAATATGCAACTAACAATATTATGACATATCTAAAAACAAAGATGATGTAACTTACCAAACGAAAGTGTTGGTATGTTGATAGAGACACTAACAAACACAAACACACACACACAATTTCTGAATTTTTTTTGGTGTGTGTGTGTGTGTGTGTGTGTGTGTGTGTGTGTGTGTGTGTGTGTGTGTGTGTGTTTGTCAGTGTCTCTATCAACATACCAATGTTTTCGTTTTGTAAGTTACATCATCATTGTTTTTAGATGTATTTTTCCCATGTGGAATGTTTCCTTCTATTATATTCATATCATTAATTTGAACCTAACAATATTATGAAAAATTTAGAATGCAGATCAACATAAAGACGGTACATTGAGTTGCAGACAGGTATGATGAAAAGACAGTTATGTAAAAGTTTTCAACCAAAGCCTTTTTAAAGAAAGAAAAATGCACAGCCATTCACATAAGCAAGCACACTTCATGTACGACACACACACACACACACACACACACACACACACACACACACACACACACTTAAAACTGGTATCTCCTTCGACTCCAGCTGGACTGAATTGAATTAATTTGACATGCTCTGTAGGCTCTGCCACATCAAAATGTTTCTTTGATTGTCTTATTGCAGAAACAATTTTCCTTTTCTTGCAGGTGTTTTATAAAACTCATGTTAAGTTCAACACCTAACAATTTCAATAGATGGGTAACGTAAACAATCCTGTCAGTTACTTGTACTACGCTTGTTTCACTCCTTTAAATTAGTTTTTGTCATCAGGAAAACTTTGCAGTACTCACATTTAGTTCCCTTAGTATAATTATATGAACAGTAACCACTAAGGTAAACCAGCAGAGGTCATATCAGCTCATCCAGAATCTCAGTATCATCATCCACTTCTGCATTTAAACATTGAGGATAATTAACGGTTTGTTAAGTGAATAAAAGTCATCTCTTGTAATATGAATATTTCCATAATCATCTTGCTTAAAAGTAAGAGAATGGTAATTGTGGATGTCTCATTTACTTGTGGATGTCTCATTTACTTTGTGTTTCAAGTACCTGACAAATAACTCATGCACAGGAGGACTGTAGACCATCTCAACTTCCACAGTATCTTAATCAAAAATCGGTTTGGTTTTCGTGCTGGTCTTTGTACTGAGCAGGCAATATTCTCTTTCAGCAACCAAGTTTTGGAAGCCATTAACAAAGAAATGTCTCCAGTGGGTATTTTTTGTGATCTTACAAAAACCTTTGGCTGTGTAAATCACCAAATTTTTTTGAAAAAGGCAGAATACTATGGTTTAGGTGGTACTGTTGGCTTATGGCTACAATCATATCTAAAGGATCGGAAGCAGACTGTAGTGCTAAATGGCTCTTCTGGAGAACCTGCCTCTTCTGAATGGGGCACGATAACGTGTGGTGAGCCTCAAGGCTCCGTTTTAGGTCCACTGCTTTTCCTCATCTTCATTAATGATCTTCCTCTTTGTTCTGAGACAAACAGCAAATTTACCCTGTTTGTTGATGATACCACAATTCTAATTGACGATTTGATAGATCACAATCTTGAACAAACTACAAATATTGTTTTTAATGACATCTTAAATTGGTTCTCCTCAAATGGTCTCTCAATGCAAATAAAACTCATTATATGAGGTTCCACACATCACAAAGTAATCTCGATGAAATTAACATAAAATGTAGAGATCAACCAATACAGAAAGTTGAAGATACAAAATTCCTGGGTGCTTATATAGACAGCAAATGTAATTGGTCAGTTCACATTCTTCATCTATGTAAAAAACTTAGCTCGGCAACATTTGCATTATGGGTAATTTCTTCAGTGGCTGAAGTTGACACCATTGAGGTTGCCTACTTTGCCTACTTCCACTCATTGATGTCATATGCTATCATATTCTGGCAAAAAAAAAAAAAAAAAGAAAAGAAAAAGGAGGGCAATCAGAATAATGCGTGGGGTCCATCAAAGACACTCTTGTAGGCACTTGGTTCGGAAGATAGGTATTCTAACAACTGCCTCACAGTATATTTTTTCCTTGCTGACCTTTGTGTGCAAAAATTATTCTATCTACCAAGACAACAGTAAATTCCATTGGTATAACACCAGAAACAAAAACAATCTACATTTCGAACTGAAACATCTCACTATGGTACAAGAAGGAGTGTACTACTCCAGCATTAAGCTGTTCAATGCTCTTCCACTACATATCAAATGTGTTCATACAGAACTGCCAAAATTTAAACAAGTTCTCAAAGATTACATGACAGAGAAATCTTTTTATACTGTGATTGAATATTTGAAAGAAAATGTATACCATCATTAAACTTATTGTGTCTAGAAGTAGTTCAATTGATTTTATTGTGCATTTCAGCATTAGCACACTTTTTGTAAGAACAGATTGGCTGTACCTGTATTTTCTCTTGTAGGCCTAATGTCTGATTTAACTTTGTACTCTTATTTTTAACCTTTATTTGAAACTCCTTTTTCTGTTAAATGGTTGTTATGTTATCTAGCTGACATTGTATCTATTACTGTATTTATAGTATGTTTTACTTAAACTATGTACAATTTGGCATTGAATTGCCCTTGTATTTATTGTAAGTTTAAATTGAAACCTGTACAATTTGACACATTCCATATCCTTGTGATTGACTCACTAACTGGATCTACGGAACATGAAATAAATAAGTAAATAAAATAAATAGAAACATAATGGTTTCACTGCACATCTGAGATTTTTTCAAGCATATTTTCTAAACTCACCATATAGCAGAGATGTTGAGTTGCAGAAAAGCACAACAAATAGACTGTCACTCAATTAGTTTTCAGCCAATAAGGCCTTAGTCAAAACTAAACAAAATATACACACGCACAAAAATGCAACTCACTCACACATGACATCAACCTCTGACCGCTGAAGCCAGACTATGAGCAGCAGCGCATGATGAGGCAAGTGGGAGAGAGTAAGGAGGAGGCTGGGGAAGGGATAGCGGGGTTGGGGGGTACGGGATGCTTAAGTGCTGCTAGTGGAAATGTGCAGGGATGACTTGGAGAGAAGTTAGGGCAGGTTGGTGCTGTCAGGAGGTTAGACGAAGGGTGGTGAAGTGAAGGGGGGTAGTGGAAAAGGAGAGAAGTAAAAAGACTGGGTCCATTGGTGGAATAGAGGGCTGTGTAGTGCTGGAATGGGAGCAGGGAAGGGGCTAGATGGGTAAGGACAATGAATAACAAAGTTCGAGTCCAGGACGGTAATGGGAACACAGGATATATTGCGGGAAGAATTCCCATTGCACAATTCAAAAAAGCTGGTGATGATGGGAAGCATCCAGATAGGCTGTGAAGTAATAATTCAAATGGAGGACATTGTGTTGGGCAGTGTGCTCAGCAACAGGGTGGTCCAGTTGTTTCTTGGCCATGGTTTGTCAGTGGCCATTCATGCGGGCAGACAACTTGTTGGTTGTCATGCCCATGTAGAATTCAGCATGGCGTTTGCAGCGTAGCTTGTGGATCACAAGACTACTTTCACAGATAACTCTGCCTTTGATGAGATGGGTGATGTTTGTGACAGGACTGGAGTAGGTGTTGGTATTGGTGGGAGGATGTATGGGACAAGTCATGTATCTAGGTCTTCTAAGGGATATGAGCCATGAGGCAAGGGGTTGGGAACAGGGGTTGTGTAGGGATGGACAAGGATATTGTATAGGTTTGGTGGGCAGCAGAATACCACTGTGGGAGGAGTATAAAGGGTAGTTGGTAGGCTATTTCTCATTCCAGGGCATGATGGAGGTAGTTGAAACTCTGGTGGAGAATGTAATTCAGTTGCTCCAGTCCTGAGTGGTACTGAATGATGAGGGGAATGTTCCTCTGTGGCAGGATGGTGGGACTTTGGGAGGTGTTTGGTGACTGGAAAGATAAAGCATGGGAGATCTGTTTTTGTACAAAGTTGGGAGGGTAATTATGATGTGTGAAGGCTTCGTTGAGACCCTTGGCATCTCTCAAGATGGATTTCGAGGGGACACGGGTGTCTAGGCTGTGCTGAAGGGACTTCTTGGTATGGAATGGGTGGCATCTGTCTAAGTGGAAGTATTGCTGGTGGTTGGTAGGTTTGATATGGACAGAGGTACTGATAGCCATCTTTGAGGTGGATTTCAACATTAAGGAAGGTAACTTGATGGGCCGAATAGTAGGTGGTGAAGCGAATGAGGGAGAAGGCGTCGAGATTCTGGAGGAATGTAGATAGGGTGTCCTCACCGTCAATCCAGATCACAAAAATGTCATCAGTGAATCTGAACCAGGTGAGGGGTTTAGGATTCTGGGTGTTTAGGAAGGATTCCTCTAGATGGCCTGTGAGTAGGTTGGCATAAGAATGTGCCATGTGGGTGCCCAAAACTGTACCCTGTATTTGTTTGTAAGTAATGCCTTCAAAGGAGAAGTAACTATGGATGACAATATAATTGGTCATGGTGACTAGGAAAGAGGTGGTTGGTTGAATCTGTTGGGCATTGGGAAAGGTAGTCTTCAGTAGCAATAAGACCATGGGCATTGGGGATGTTAGTGTAAAGGGAGTTGGCATCAATAGTGATGAGCAGGGCACCGTTGATAAAGGAATGGGAACTGTGAAGCGTCGGTGGAGGAAATGGCTGGAATATTTTCTGTAGGAGTGTAGGTTGCGGATAATGGGCTGAAAGTGTTGGTCTACAAGAGCAGATTTTCCCTTGGTGGGGGCACAGTTACCAGCCATAATGGTGTGTCCTTGGTTGGGTTTATGGAATTTAGGAAGCATGTAGAAGGTAGGAGTGCGAGGAATGGTAGGGATCAGGAGAGAGATGGACTCCAGGGAGAGGTTCTGGGATGGGTGTAAGGATTTGAGTAAAGACTGGAGATCCTGCCGGATTTCTGAAATGGGGTCACTGTGGTAGGGTTTGTAGGTGGATGAATCTTGACAACTGGTGGAATCCTTCTGCCATGTAATCCATGTGGTTCAAAACAACAGTGGTGGAGCCTTTATCAGCAGGTAGGGTTGATAAGGTATGGATCAGTTTTTAGGTGGTGGATTGTGGATCTTTCTCCCACTACCACCTATTCCAGTCCTGCCACAAACATCACCTATCCCATCAAAGGCAGGGCTACCTGTGAAACTAGTCATGTGATCTACAAGCTAAGATGAAACCACTGAGCTGCATTCTTCAGGGCATGATAACCAATGAGTTGCCTGTCCACATGAATGACCATCGACAAACTGTAACCAAGAAACAACTGGACCACCCTGTTGATGAGCATGCTGCCCAACATGACATCCTTCGTTTCAGTGACTGCTTCACAGGCTGTGCCATCTGAATCCTTCCCATCATCACCAGCTTTTCTGAAGTGCACAGTGGGAACACTCTGTGTAATATATCCTACATTCCCGTAACCATCTCGGTCTCAACCCTCGTTAGTGGTTGTCCTTACACATCTAGCCCCCTTTCCTGTTCCCATTCCAGCATTATACAGCCTTCTGTTCCACCAATGCACCCAGTCTTTTTACTTCTCTCCTTTTCTGCTACCCCCCACTTTCCCACCATCCATCTAACCTCCATAGCTGCCCCACTCTCCACCTTGTGCCTGCACGCCCCTAGCAGCACTTTACCATCCCCCATCCTATCCTGCTATCTCTTCACTTCACTGCCCCACCCAGTTGTCCCTCCCACAATGCCCTCCTGCTTGCAGCCTGGTTTCAGCTGCCAGAGACTGTTGTCATATGTGTGTGAGTTGCGCTTGCATGAGTGTGTGAATGGGTGTATGTTGTATTTTGGCAAAGACCTTGTGGGCTGAAAGCTAATTGTGTGACAGTCTTTTTGTTGTGCCTTTCTATGACTCAGCATCTCCACTATATGGTGAGTAGCAACTATCCTTTTCATTATACTGTTACATTCCATCCTGGATTTTCCATTGTTTGATTTTTTCTGAATTACTAGTTTGCACTTTAACAGACAGAAAATAACTCTTCGTCTTCTTGTAGTTACCAAAATTTGTGGTGGCATTATTTATATGCATCATACCAAAATTTCTCTCTATGCTCAATGCGATTACTTGTAGTTCTTCAGATTACTTGCTTAGACGCAATATAAAGTCTAGAATTTGTGTTGTTGGGTTATGTTATCTGCTGTTCAAAATCTGTCTTTTTGGCAAAGTTTTTAGTGTGACAGTGTTCCATCATTTGCAAATAATTTTAATAAATGAGCTATAATTTTCCAATGTTCATCATGTTTGTTTGGACTAAATTCATTAAGAGCAATGACTGTAGGTAAGTAAAGAATTTGGAGAGCAAGTGTAACATGATTTTTCTAATGGAGCTGTTTACATATGTTTCTGTGTCAATGTTTTACCAAATTTTAACAACTTCTCTTTTGCAAGAGTGCAATATTTTCAGTTTCTACCATTATTACCAGAATATAAAAATAAGATTATTTACATTGTACAGCACCTCTCCCATATTCAGCTTACTTAGCAAAGTGTTCATCTCATGTGTTATCACCACCAATGATTACTTTGCCTTTCTCCTCATCTTTTTACACAGTCAAGTTACAACATTTGCGACACAATGTGAACTTTCCTCATCCAACCCTTATCTCTCATTTTTTACTATCAATATTATTATTATGTTGATGACGAAAGATCAGTGATGGTGAAATTACTTATTGTATCTAAAACTAAGTTCAGCAGGAAATTAGTTTTATATTAATGATGTATGCCTTTGACTCTGATGAACTTATGATCTGTTATCAACAGGGTGGTTGTCTCAACTTTCGTGCTGACATAATTTCTTTAGGTTACCCAACATTTCACTTGCACGTGACGAGCATTGTTGATGATTGGTGACCTGCTACAACTGGTATCTAATTGATATCACTGCCAGAGATGGTGGTTGTATTAACACAACATTTAACTGTTAGCCTCTGCTGAATTTACCTTCAGTTAATATGTAGTGCAGCAATGATTTGACGTAATGGAGCCCCATGTTCGGTTTCTTCCTTCCCGTTGTTACTATGTGGGGAATCATTTTTTTAAGACTGCCATTTACCAGTACAATCAACTTTTTCCTCGCTTGTACTGGGAGATCCTGTAAGTGCAAAAGTATTGTGATACTTTCAGCAGGAGAACTGTAAGTGCAGGCAGTAGTCCTACATTTCAAAATAATATTTGAGCCAACAGAGTAGTCTCAAGTAACAGCTGTACATTGTGTGCATAAGAAGAGAGCCCAGAAGCAGTTAAGAAAATCTACTTATGTTTCACATCTCTTGATAAAATACAAGTTGACAAAACAGTAATATGTTTCTTTTGTCATTGCCACTACACCTCGAAGGTATTTCATTTCCAGAACTAAATATTATTGAAGCTTTCCAGC
This sequence comes from Schistocerca serialis cubense, assembly GCF_023864345.2. NCBI lineage: Eukaryota > Metazoa > Arthropoda > Insecta > Orthoptera > Acrididae > Schistocerca > Schistocerca serialis. Next base: position 920,207,583 of record NC_064639.1, read on the forward strand.
CTGCATTTTCGTGCTATGTGCTTGCTTTGGAATTTGAATCTTTATTATGGCTCTCCATGGTTTTTGGTTATTCATTCCTTCATACCATAATGTCACCAATACATTACCACTAAATTCATTGTTTTTCAAGTTTATCTTTTTGCTGCTGCAATAGATGCCCTTGTTTAAAAGAACTTGTTATTTTCTAACAAACTGTCTTTTTTCCAATGTTGCAGAAACTGTTCTGGTCATTCCCTTTTACATACACCCTGTGCATCTTTAGTCTAGTTTCCGTTTATGACATAAATAATGAATGGTCAATGATATTCCAGCCTCCTCCACATGAACTTAATGACTTCATGCTCCCAGCAACTTTAGAACATGTCCCAGATGTTGTTGCAATTGGCACTCAAGAGAGCTATTCGGAGAGGTTTGAGTGGGAAGTGAGTCTACAGGAAACGCTTGGACCTTCACATCTCCTGCTCCATTCAGCAGCACTAGGGACACTGCATCTTGCTGTGTTTATACGGCGTGATCTCTTATGGTTTTGTTCTGGTAAGGACTGTTTTCTCATATTGCAATTTTTTTTTTAAGAGAAGTACTTTTCCTCTATACAGGCTGAGTCAAAAAGGATTTTACAAGTTTGGAATGATACAGAAATTTATTGAGATAACTTACAGAATTGGTAAATGTGTCATTTTGTAGCAAACAGCCTCAGTACCCCATTCCGGCACCAGGAGCACCTGTGTAGTTCACAGTAAAAATGGCTACTTTCACCAGTGAAGAGCCTGGTTGCTGTGTGCGTCATGAAGTGAACTCTGCTGTTCGGCATAAATTTTGCACCGAATATGCTGAAAAACCTCCAAGCAGGCCTACAGTTTACTCTTGGCACAAGAACTTTGTTGAGACAGTTTTTTCACTGTGACATGATAAATTACCAGGCTACCCACATGTTGATGATTGCATGGCCATCTCACTTCCCATGCTTGGCACCACTGAATTTGTTTCTCCAGGGTATCATTAAAGACTATGTGTATGTTCCTCCCATGCCAGACAGTTTAGCCAACCTGATAAATCGGATCTCTAAGCTGCTGTTACACATGTTACACCTGATTTGCTGCAACAAGTGTAGGAGGAAATTGATTACTGATGGGATGTTTTCCACATCAACAAATAATAGTCACATGACACTTCACACTTTTATGTGAAACATGAGGTTGTTTGTTACAAAATGACACATCTACTGTTTCTGTAAGCTATCTCAATAAATTTCTATATCATTCTAAGTTGTAAAGTCCTGGTTGACTCACACTATATTTAAAACTGTGTAGAAACTGCAGATACTTTTTTGTCTTTGTATGAAGTTTCTTTCTTTTCAATTTGATGCTTTATTTCCATGTGAATTAATTTTTTGCAATATAGTTAAGTTGTTCACATTAGTTTTGTGGTTATGCACCAAAGTGGTTATTATATTAACTCTTCATTGGAATATTATTTATTTTTAAAAACTCAATAACTCTCACAAGATAGGTGGTTACATTGTTAAGAGAATGACAGATGTCTATGTGTTATGACACTTAGTGTAGCTAGCTTCTAACTTGGAGGGCGCCACATACTGCTAGCTAGGCTTAAAACAGCAGTAATAATATAGACTCTTGCAAAGAAAAAAGGCAAGAGAACATACATGAAAACCTGTAAAGGAAATGAGTTGATGTAAGTATTGAAAGAGCATAAACATCCAACCTGTTGGTTTTTATATGCTAACTGGTTTTTGATGTTAGGCAGTGAGTAAGCACTAACTGTCATTGCAGCCTTCCACTACAGTACACTCATGTAAAATAACGGATAGTCTTGTTACCATTTGAGTGGTGCAGTGGACTGGATCTACATTCAGGAGAAGCAAGCTTCAGATTTCCATCCACTCATCCTAATTAAGTCACTAAACTAAATAGTGATGGTGCTCTTAATAGCTCACAACCACCACTACTTACTTTTTTCTTCATTTTCCTAATAAGCTAGTGTTCTGTGTATAATGACCTCATTATTGACAAATTGATTTTTCCCTAGATTTCATTGCACATGCAACTCATGCTGATAGAAACTGTTTTCTGTGCCAGTCTTGGAAATCCACCTGTCAGTCATATGGTGTATAAGGATTCATTGTTTCACAGATTTTTTGATAGTCGAGTGATGGCACTCTATGTGACACATTCTAGGATACTTAGATTGGTAGATTTGATATTTTTTGACAGGAGAATACTCTTGCAGAGAATGTGGATATTATGCAAAGGGCTATCGGAGGAGATTTAGTGTGAGCATGCATTTTATTAGTCAGGTTCTTCATGTAGTATTTGATCACATATTTGAGTCTAATGACAAGTACTTCACATTTGATACTCATCTTTAAAATGAATAATGAGGATATATTGAGTTGGTGCATGAATCAGTAGTGCTTTTCCATAAGTTTAATAAACATAACAGATACTTTAGTCATCAATAATTATTATTCTTCACTATTTACAACAATCTGCCAGTTCTGGGGTAACTTTTCTATTCTGCGACTGTAGAAATCATGTGGTTTTGAGGTGAAGCCCTCGTAGAGTCACGTTTGGAGTGCATTTTCATCTGGAAAGGAAATTCTTTGAAGGTTGTTCAATAGAGAGCAGAAAAAGTGAAAGTCTGAGGGTGCAAGATCAGGTGAATAAAGTGGGTGTAGAATGACTTCCCAACCCAACTCCTGTATAGTGTTTGTCAGTCTAGCAGAATGCATGTGGGAATTATCGTCTAGTAGCATCATTTCACACAGTCTTCCTGGTCATTGTTCTTGGATTGCATCTGCAAGATGTCTCAGATGTTGACAATGATTATTACACCTCAGGGAAACAATTCGTAGTACTTCACACCATTGCTGTTCCACCACATCCATAACATTAACTTTTGTGGATGTGCACAAGTCTTTGTAAGGGGAGTTGCTGCTTTGTTTGGGCTCAACCATTCCTTCCTTTTCCTTTTGTTAGCATAAAGACAATTTCTTGTCGTCAGTAATGATACAGGATAGGAATGGTCAGTGTTGTGGACAAGCCAATCAATGACAGGCAAGCAGAGATGCACATATGGCGACCTGCTGATTTTTTGTTGTTGTTGTGATTTTGGCTTACAGCACACGGTACCTGTAAACTTGATTTTTGAATCTTCCTCATTGCAAGCAAAAGTCACACGACAGTGGAATGATCACAGTTCATTACATTTTCCAGTTCTTGAGTACACCATATTTGCTAGTTCTTGAGTAGACTGATATGGATCATTGTGGATTAATGCTTTTAAACCCCGAAGGCCTTCCTGAACATGGAGAGTCACTAACATCGAATCGATCCTCCCTGAAACGAGAAAACCATTTTTTTCTCACGCTCTTTCCAATGGCATTATGCCCAGGCTCAGTGCAAATGTTTCTGGCTGCCTCCACTGCTGTCTTCTCTCTATTGAATGCAAACAGAATTAATGTTCCAATTTCTCCAGTTAACACTCCCATCTGCAGCTCCAATCACTATCTGGAAAGGACAGTGTATAAAGGACCAAGATGTGGAACAAAAATGCTACGAACTTATGTACCAACCTAATAAATGGTACTGGTGATAAGGATAACATCTCGTATAATGTTTTAATTTGGTGTCTGAACTACATTTGAAAGAGGATAATTCAGATAAGCCGGAACTTGCACCCTTCAGAAGATTCATATCACAGATGCTCATAAAATTTCAAGAAAGACTCAATGCAAAACAGAAAATACTTGTCTGTCAACCAGTCACTGAGGACAATAACACCATAATCATAATGCAAACTAATAACTGAGATTATTTCAGATGAGATGAAGTTGATGGGAAACAGGAAAACATTTTAGTAAAAACAAAGGTGAACAGGTGGAAATGGCATTCCAGACCCCATTTCAGGAGAGATGAAACCACAAAAAGGAAATAGAAATAAACATAATGAAATATCGAAGATTTAAATGCAACAGTGCTAATAGTAAACTTGACGCAGGTGATAGGTCAAATATGAGAACTGAAAACTGGGAAAAAAACAAAAAATGCAGGTAAAAACAGGATATAAGGTGATCAAAGTAATAAATGATGATCAATTAAAATATCGACAAAACCTTGTAAAGGTTTGGAGTAACTTACTTTTTTGTCATGTAGTTATATTTATTGTGTTTACCTTTCTGGTCTCCTGTTATCTCTTTCCACATGATGCAGAAATTCTTTGAGTTACAGTAATGTGATGTGTAGTGCAACTCTTGGTTTTCTTATCCCTTTTTCAGTGTTTGATGTGTTGATGCTTCCTTTCTGTCTCCAGAATATTCTTCTGTGGTTTTGAAAGAGAGCCTGGTCCTTATCCTGTTTTGTGACTGTTCTGTTCAGTAAATTTTGCAGTTAGACTTGCCACATTTTTGTAATTTTTGTGATAAGTAATTGTATGTATGTAGACATGTACATATTAATAGCACGTTGTTTCACTTACTGTGATTCATTCTATTTCATTTGTATGATTTTGATGATTTTTTTCCATTCACAGTTGCTGAGGAGGCAAGCTACAGTGTTCGACCTGGAACAGCATTCAGAACAAAGGGTGCTGTAGCAGTGGCTTTTATGTTGTTTGGCACATCATATTTGTTCATTACTTCACACCTTACAGCACATATGGAGAAGGTCAAGGAAAGAATTCAGGATATCAAGAAAATTGTGCGTTCATTAGATCTTCCAAAAATTCTGCCGATTCGTCACAAGAGTAAAGGTTAGTGATTGGGCTATTCTGTTGTGTGTACTCTTATATCTGTCATTTGAAATTTACTGTATCATTTCAAGTACTGTATTTTATTCTTCCATAGATATCTCAGTGCAAAATGAACATGTCCTTCTTAGGTTATTTTTCAGGAAATGGAGAAAACATTGTTTAAACAAAAATTTGCTTAAGTGCAATAAACAATCTCTGTTGTATAGTAAGGATGGATGCACAGTTATCACTTGACAGTTCACAAAACCAGTTCACACCGGGACATCATAAAGTTGTGGACACAGAAGAGAAGAATTCAGATACTGTGTGATCATTCAAGTTTGGTAACAGACTGTATTTGCAATCTGAAGTGTTGTTCAAGTGAAATCCAATAAGCACTTTCATCATGTATGTATAGTTTCAATGAGTTAGGTACTAGAGCGCAGCATAATACAATGGGAGTTAATGCTGACAAGGAGGTCAGTTATATTTTTTGCACAATGTCAGAGGCCAGGCCATTTTATTGCTCGTGGGCACCTCCTAATGGTCGCAGGTGACATCTTTGGCAAAGTATATTACAGACTATTGATCTCACTGTTTGAGGAAGCAAATATAGCATCCCTCTTGCCTTTAGCTGGCCTGCAGGGTTGAAGTTGTTCTCATCAGTAGCCAGATCACCATAATGGTAGGGGGGAAAGGGGGGGGGGGGGAGAGTTCATGCGGGTAGGCAGGCCAGCTAGGGGTTCATCTTAGCATCAATTGGTGTCTTTGGTTGTGCTGCACCTTTCGCTTTTGGTGAGAGTGTCCTCATGATGCTGGATCTGGCTGGTACTGGTGTTCCAGTTTCCAGGTCCCCACTGGGAGTCGTTGGTGCTGGAGGTGGGAAGGGGTTGTACTCTGTGGAGGCCCTGCTTCAACATCACTGGACCTGCAGCTGTTGCCCTGTCTCTGTCTGATTTCTAGAGTTATATAGAGCTGACTTTAGGGTCAGTGGTGGTTGGCTTGAGGTGTGAGCTGCAAGGCCTGGGAACAGCAGGTTTGCATACCAAACTGGCGAGGTGCCAGGCTTCTAAGGTGCACACCTGTCACTGGTGGGCAGTTCTTATGAGGCTTGCTAGCCATCCTGGAACTCTCGTGAAGGTATGAGCCCGTACCTCTGCACCCAGAGAGTATTGGGAATGATAGTTGGGCTGGCATGGGTGTGTTGCAGGCCACTGGAGATCCTAGTGTGTGTGGTGGTGATGCAGCAGTTCTACAAAGTGCGTCCCTGTATTAGTGTGGTCCTGTAGGATATCAGGAACTTTGCTTTTGGTTGGCCCATATCTTTTTTCACATCTACACCTTAAAGGTGCTCAACTTCACCATTGGAGGCTTGGTGGAGTGGTATAATGGTCAGGTGTGTTATGACATTCTGAAAGTAGAAATCCTTTAACAGACTAGATGAGAATTTAGAGCTATTGTCCAAAACAATTGTTTCTGGGGAATATTTTCTGCAAGGCATTTATTGTTCTCTCGCTGTGGTATTCGCCATTCGAATGACGTGGAAATTTGGAGTATGAGTCAGGGATGATGAGACACATCTCTCCGAGGAATGGGCCAGCAAAGTCTACATTTACTTTCTCCCTGCAGCATGAACCATGTGTGGAATTACTGCAGGGGTGCTGACAGAGTTGGCACACAGGTCACGCAGGAGTGGACTGTCCTCCCTATGTCACATGTGATGCCAAGTCAGTAGGCATGCCACCTTGCAAGCATCGTTATGTTTGTCATCCCCCAATGGTCAGTGTGTTTGAGGTTTATAACACAGTGGCAGTGGGATGAAGAGCTGACAGTTGTCATCGTCTGTTGTCACCATTAGTACTCCCTGCTTTTAGAGAAAAGTGTGTGCTGGGTTATGGAGTGGAGTGGGGTGGGAGGTGTTCTGGCCAACTTTGGCAAATATATTTTGGTTAAAAAGATGGTCCTCAGCCATGTCCGTTCCAATTATGGTTATTGTGAGGGAAAATAATACAGACCATTTTGCACGATGCCATTGGTTTGTAAATACAGTGTTTCCTGCGAGTCAGATGTGGAGTCTTTCCACCTAGGTAGTCAGGATAGGGCCACCAGCATTAACATGTGCTATCAGCTGATAATGAATTGTATAATTTCTTAGGAAGAAGACTCAGCTGTGGCAGCATTCATCCTTTTTTCCCCAGCAAGTCAGCTCTTAGAGCCAAATGAGTAAATCTACATCTGCATCTACATTTATACTCCACAAGCCACCCAACGGTGTGTGGCGGAGGGCACTTTACATGCCACTGTCATTACCTCCCTTTCCTGTTCCAGTCGCGTATGGTTCGCGGGAAGAACGACTACCAGAAAGCCACCGTGCTTGCTCGAATCTCTCTAATTTTACATTCGTGATCTCCTCGGGAGGTATAAGTAGGGGGAAGTAACATATTCGATACCTCATCCAGAAACGCACCCTCTCAAAACCTGGACAGCAAGCTACACCACGATGCAGAGCGCCTCTCTTGCGGGGTCTGCCACTTGAGTTTGCTAAACATCTCCATAACGCTATCACGCTTACCAAATAACCCTGTGATGAAATGGCTGCTCTTCTTTGGCTCTTCTCTATCTCCTCTGTCAACCCGACCTGGTATGGATCCCGCACTGATGAGCGATACTCAAGTATACGTCGAACAAGTGTTTTGTAAGCCACCTCCTTTGTTGATGGACTACATTTTCTAAGGAATCTCCCAATTAATCTCAGCCTGGCACCTGCCTTACCAACAATTAATTTTATATGATCATTCCACTTCAAATCGTTCCGTATGCATACTCCCAGATGTTTTACAGAAGTAACTGCTACTGGTGTTTGTTCCACTATCATATAATCATACAATAAAGGATCCTTCTTTCTACGTATTTGCAATACATTACATTTGTTTGTTTTAAGAGTCAGTTGCCACTCCCTGCACCAAGTGCCTATCCGCTGCAGATCTTCCTGCATTTTGTTGCAATTTTGTAATGCTGCAACTTCTCTGTATACTACAGCATCATCCGTGAAAAGCCGCATGGAACTTTTGACACTTATCGACTAGGTCATTTATAAATATTGTGAAAAGCAATGATCCCATAACACTCCCCTATGGCATGCAAGAGGTTACTTTAACGTTTGTAGATGTCTCTCCATTGAGAGCAACATGCTGTGTTTTGTTTGCTAAAAACTCTTCAATCTAGCCACACAGCTGGTCTGATATTCTGTAGGTTCTTACTTTGTTTATCAGGCAACAGTGTGGAACTGTATCGAACGCCTTCCGGAAGTCAAGGAAAGTGGCATCTACCTGGGAGCCTGTATCTAATATTTTCTGGGTCTCATGAACAAATAAAGCGAGTTGGGTCTCACATGATCGCTGTTTCTGGAGTCCATGTTGATTCCTACAGAGTAGATTCTTGGTTTCCAGAAATGACATGACCCGTGAGCAAAAAACATGTTCTAAAATTCTACAACAGATCGATGTCAGAGATATAGGCCTATAGTTTTGTGCATCTGCTCGACGACCCTTCTTGAAAACTGGAACTACCTGTGCTCTTTTCCAGTCAGTTGTTTATGGACAGTAAACGGGAGAAATTTTGTGCTACAAGAAAACTATGGAATTTCTGAATGCCAAGTATCATTACAACAAAAATAATCAGTCCTTGACAGTATAATGTATCTGGATGAATAAAAAATCTACTTACCAAGCGGCAGCAGAACAGGCACACAAAAGAAGGTTATACCTATCCAAGCTTTCGGAGCCAATGGCTCATTTGTCCAGCAATAGGGTTGAAGGGGAAGGAAGAGGGGTGAAGAAAGAGGCACTGGAGAGGTGTAGGAAAAGCGGCAGACTTCGGAAAAGTGGCAGACTTCAGAAAAGTCACCCAGAACTGCAGGGTCAGGGTGGACTTAGCAAATGGGGTGAGAAGGAAAGACTGATTGTTGGAGACTGCACCAAATGATATTGCAAAATTTGGAAAATCTGAGAGCTTAGAGGTGAAATATGAGGCAATATGCAAGACAGAGAGTACTGCTAATACATCATATACGAGTTAATAAGAGTGAAAAGCTGATTGCCTTATATGTAGCATAGGTGGGGGAGGGGGGCGAGGGGGGGGGGGCGCAGTGAAAAATAGACAGGTCAGAAAATGAAAGATGTATAAAACTAAAATAGATTGTAGAGTGAAGAAAGGAGTATTTACTGTGAAGAAATGCTGAGACAGAAGAAATTAATGTAAATTAAGGCCATGTGGGTGGTGAGAACCAAGGACAAGTTGCAGCACTAGTTCCCACCTGTGGAGTTCTAAGAAACTGGTGTTTTGGGGAAGAATTCAGGTGGTGCATGTAGTGAAACAGTCACTAAGGTCATGACTGTCATTTTGCAGGGCATGCTCTGCAACAGGATATTGTGTGTTGTCAGTACACATCCTGTGCCTAACTGATAATTCGGTGGTAGTCATGCCGACGTAAGAGGCTGAGCAGTGTTCACATAACAGCTGGTATATGACGTGACGTAAGAGGCCGAACAGTGTTCACATAACAGCTGGTATATGACATGTCGTTTCACAGGTATCTCTCTCTTTGATAGTATGTGTTTTGCCAGTTACAGGGCTGCTATAGTTGGTGGTAGGAGGGTGCATAGAACAAGTATTGCAGCAGGGATGGTCACAGTGGTAGAAGCCATAGGGGAGGGAGATGGGGGCAAAGGGAGCATAGTATCTGACCGGGATATTGTGCAGACTGGGAGGGTGACGGAAAGCTATTCTAGGTGTGGTGGGCAAAAATCTCAGACAGAATGGGTCTCATTTCAGGTCTTGATTTTAGATAGTCATGACCTTGTCAAAGTAGCTGATTAATACATTCCAGACAAGGATAATACTGAGTGACAAGTGGTGTGCTCCAAAGTTGTTCTTTTGGGGGATCAGATTTGGTGTGATGGCACGGAAAATCTGCTTTTGAACTAGGCTGGTGGGGTAATTAGGTTTAGTGAAGGTTGAGGTGAGAATGGTGGTGTATTGCTGTAAAGAGTCTGCATCCAAACAAATATGTGTGCCTTGAATACCAAAGCTGTATGAGAGAGAACATTCGACGTGGAAAGGATGGTAACTGTCATAATGTAAGTAATGTTGTTTGTTAGTGGGTTTAATGTGGACATAAATGTGTAGGTGGCCTTCGGTGAGGATGAGATCAACATCAAGGAAAGTGGCATGGTTTTCAGAACAGGACAATGTGAAATGTAATTGGGGGAATATTTAAAAATTCTGGGAATATAACACTAGAAGGGCAGAAGGGGGTCAAAATGACCTGTCATACATTTTTTATTCATTGTCATGTCAAATTTATTTACTTTGTTAATGAAATTATATGACTTTTTCTGATTTTTTTCTCCTCTTTCTGAAGATGTTTTAGTATTTACAAAATATTTTAATTTTCTTCGGCGTTTCATTCAGTATACCTAGCATGGTGAAAGGGGTGAATTTGACCCCACTGTAATTTCTCTTATGAATATAAGTAAATTATCCAACAATACAGTGGCAACAGTGAACAGTAAGACAGAGCAGTTGCTCCTGTTTGTTGCAACTTGGCACGTTTACATTCCAGTTCGCCACAGCTTATGTTGTGTCACTCAGGCAGTCTTTGTCCGTAAAACACATTTTCGAACATGTATCGTCAGTGTGGACTTTCTGATGAAGTGTTACACCTCTTACAAGGGAACCTCCCCATCGCACCCCCCTCAGATTTAGTTATAAGTTGGCACAGTGGATAGACCTTGAAAAACTGAACACAGATCAATCGAGAAAACACGAAGAAGTTGTGTGTAACTATGAAAAAAATTATTAAAATATACAAACTGAGTAGTCCATGCCAAGATGGGTAACATCATGGGCACTAAGAAGCAAGTTGCTCCGTGGTCCCGTGGTTAGCGAGAGCAGCTACGGAACGAGAGGTCCTAGGTTCAAGTCTACCTTCGAGTGAAAATTTTAATTTTTTATTTTCAGTTTATGTGACAAACTCTTATGTTTTGATCACTATTTTGGGAGTGATTATCACATCTACAAGAAAACCTAAATCGGGCAAGGTAGAAGAATCTTTTTACCCATTCGCTAAGTGTACAAGTTAGGTGGGTCGACAACATATTCCTGTCATGTGACGCACATGCCGTCACCAGTGTCGTGTAGCATGTATCAGACGTGTTTTCCCGTCGAGGAATCGGTTGACCTATGACCTTGCGATCAAATGTTTTTGCTTCCCATTGGAGAGGCACGTCCTTTCGTCTACTAATCGCACGGTTTTGCGGTGCAGTCGCAAAACACAGACACAAAACTTATTGCAGTGAACAGAAACGTCAATGAACTAACGGACAGATCATAACTTTGCGAAAATAAAGCAAGTAAAATTTTCAGTCGAGGGAAGACTTGAACCAAGGACCTCACGTTCTGCAGTTACTCACGCTAACCACCGGACCACGGCGCTGCTGAGCTCGCACGCTCCTTGATGTTGCTTATCTTGCATATGGACTACTCGGTTTGTATATTTTACTAATTTTTTTCACGGTTCCACATAACTTCTTCCTGTTTTCTCGATTGATCTGTGTTCAGTTTTTCAAGGCCTATTCACTGTGCCAACTTATAACTAAATCTGAGGGAGGTGCGATGGGGAGGTTCCCTTGTTAGAGAATCCCGAAGTTGAATCGGAAATTGACTTCACTGGTGATGATTATGTACCTGACACTTGTGAAGATGAAGACATTGTGAACGAGGGGCACTTAGTGGAAGAGGATTCAGATGCTGATACACATCGATCATCACCTCTTTCACCACAGCAGGTACAGTTGGCAGGATCTACAGAGGTGATTACAAGGGATGGAACTGCGTGGGAGATTGGAAATTGTTCACCTTCTGGAAGGTGGTCAGCTATGAATGTTCTGAAGAACAGAGGAGATCCCACAGCTTATGCTTGCCAACCAGTAGACAGCTCTGTCATCAGTGCCTCTGTCTTATTTTTGATGAAGCAATGCTACATGTCATGAAGAAATACACAGAATCAAATGCTCAAAAAGTACTGAAAAACAGTGACTAGACTGTGTCACTTGAGGAAGTGGAGAAACTGATAGCCATCATGCATATTCGGGGTGTATTGCGCACAAAAGGTATGTCTGTGGATGATCTCTGGTCGCACTCTTGGGTGCCTGCTTTCATCAGGGACATTATGCCAAGGGACAGATTTCAGGAGCTGCTCAGATTTCTCTGTTTTGATGAAAAATCGACCCAGTCTGAATGCCTGGCAGCCAACAAATTCGCTCTTGTATCTGAAATTTGGGCAAAGTTCATTGAAAACAGTATTCGTGCTTCCTGTCCTGGAGAAAATATAACCATTGATGAGCAACTTTTCCAAGCAAAGCAAGATGCAGGTTTACTCAATTCATATCCAACAAACCAGACAAATATGGTCTCAAATTCTGGTTGGCTGTTGATGTAACAACAAAGTATATATGTAATGCTTCCCCATACCTCGGCAAAGAGGACACGCATAGAGAGAAATAACCACTTGGAGCGTACATCGTTCTGCGTCTCATGGAGGTATTTGTAAATCAAGGAAGAAATGTGACCACAGACAACTTCTTTACGTCTCTTCAACTTGCTAAAAAACTCAAAAAAGGAAAGAAATCTTCATTAGTTGGTACAGTGAACAAGATCCGCCCTTAAATCCCAAATGAAGTAAGGAAGCTGAATGCTGAAATACACTCCACCACAATACTGCACAATAGTGGCAACACCGACTGCACTTTGACTGTATACCAAGGAAAGAAGAATAAAAATGTGATTCTTCTGAGTACATTGCTTGCTGAAGTAGCAATGAGCAAGGAAGGAAAGAAAAAACCTGAAACTGTGACGTTCTGCAATGCAACAAAGTATGGGGTGTATGTGGTTGATCAAATGACACATAAAATATTCTACAAAGGTTGCATGTAGGAGATGGCCAATGCATGTCTTCTACAACATATGGTAATAAATGCATAGGCCATCTGTAACATTGTAATGAACAAGAAAATGGAAAGAAAGATGTTCATACTTCAACTGGCAAATGAACTCAAGTGAATGAAAGAGCAAGAATGTCAGGCAAAGGAAGAGGGTTGTTGTTGTTGTTGTGGTCTTCAGTCCTGAGACTGGTTTGATGCAGCTCTCCATGCTACTCTATCCTGTGCAAGCTTCTTCATCTCCCAGTACCTACTGCAACCTACATCCTTCTGAATCTGTTTAGTGTATTCATCTCTTGGTCTCCCTCTACGATTTTTACCCTCCACGCTGCCCTCCAATACTAAATTGGTGATCCCTTGATGCCTCAGAACATGTCCTACCAACCGATCCCTTCTTCTGGTCAAGTTGTGCCACAAACTTCTCTTCTCCCCAATCCTATTCAATACTTCCTCATTAGTTACGTGATCTACCCATCTAATCTTCAGCATTCTTCTGTAGCACCACATTTCGAAAGCTTCTATTCTCTTCTTGTCCAAACTATTTATCGTCCATGTTTCACTTCCATACATGGCTACATTCCATACAAATACTTTCAGAAAAGACTTCCTGACACTTAAATCTATACTCGACTGAAATCACCTGGAAAGTGGAGGAAGTGCCAAATCAGCCTCTGCAAAGGCAAGAAGACAAGCGAAAGCTGTGTGAAGTGCCACAAAGCCATGTGTGGAAAATGTGTGCATGAAACAGAAGTCACATGTTCTAAGCGCATCTAGCAGCTTCAAATGACTTGAGTGAAAAGTAATACAGAGCAGTTTGTAAAACACATGTGAGAGTAAAATGGACCAAATATACTAAATGTGTCTAGAACGATGTATGAATAGTTAATAAATTAAAATCTATAGTTAAGAAACATGTATGCAGTAGCAACAATAAATTTGTATGATACATTGTTGTTCGTATAAATTAGTAATTATAATTGTAAATAATTGTTATGATTACAAGTATTAATATGGATTAACAAACACTAAAAAAGTACTTGTTTAAGTCAAATATGAAAATAATGTATGTGTGGTCAAAATGACCCCTTTGCGTCATTTTAGGAATGTCAGAAACTCCACCGTTCTAGTGTTAACAGGTCACCCTCACAATGATCCCATATGGCAAAGATGTCATCAATGTATCTAAACCAAACCAGGGGCTGAAGACTTACAGATCTCAGCAAAGCCCCCTCCAAGGGACCCATGAAACACTTGGTATAAGAAGGAGCCGTCCTGGTTCCCATGTCCCTATCCCTGATCTGTTTGTATGTCTGCCCCTCAAAGGTGAAGTAGGTGTTGCTAAGTATAAAGTTGATCAAGGTGAGCAGGAAGAATGTCATAGGAAATGTTCAGCAGGAGACAGTCCGTGTACATGGGGGATGTTGGTATAGAGGGAGATGATGTCAGTGGTGACAAGCAAAGCTGTGTGGTGGGAGTGGAACGGACATGGGTTTCGGATGAAGTCTTTGTACTGTGTGTTGCAGGTGCTGATCAACTAAGGCAAATATATGTTTGGTGGGTGCTTTGAAGCCAGCAACTATAGGATGGCCAGGATGACTGGGTTTTTGAATCTTAGAAAGAAGGTGAAAGTTGGGGATGCGTGGTTTGGATGGGGTAAGAATTTCTATGGATTGAGGCATTAGTCCTTGTGAGGGGCCAGAATTTTTAAGGAGGGACTGTAGGTCAGTCTGAATCACATTAAATATGATTGCATGGACATCTTTTTAGATCTGAGAATAGTTTATTTGGGCTGCAGTTAGCATTTTAGATACATTTCCAGTGGTTCATTCTTACAAATCAATGCTTTTGAGAGAAAGGACAGCTCCGATGCTGTGTTGTGCGGCATTTGGCACAAATTTAGCATAGTAATAGACTTTGCCGAGAAACTATTGGAGGTTTATTCATTTGGTTACACATCAATTTTTTCTGTGGCTTCCACATGTTGCCGAAGACGTTGCAGTCCTTTATGACTCAATATGTGGCCTAAGTAACCCACTGTTCGAAAGAATTCACACTTTTGCACTTTATTCCATTTTGTTTTAGTTTCTAGAATGGTAGACATAAGTTTGCGAGGTGTTACTGGCTTGTAGTGCCACTTGCTAGTGTATTGTTCAGATAGTTTACTGTATTTGAAATCTTACGAATCAGCTGTTCCAAAAAAGTTTAAAAATTAGTGGTGCACTAGCAGCTCCAAATGGCAACCTGTTACATCTGTACAATCTAAATGAGTGTTAGTAACCATGAACTGGTGTGACTGTTCATTTAATAATAGTTGCAGTTATGCTTCGGATATATCAGTTTCGGAAAAATACTAGTCACCTGATAGTTTTGACATCAGGTTTTGTGGGCTTGGGGTGGGATAGATATCACTCTCTGATTGAGCATTTATGGTTGCTTTAAAATCACCTCAACCATGGAGGGAACCGTTTGGTTTACTAAAACTGCCAGTCATGTTGTCCACTGAATTGATGTGCTGGGTACGAAGATGCCTTGTTGCACCAGATTATCTAATTCCATCTTGAGCTCATCTTGCAAGGCTTCTGTCACTAGTCTCGCTCTAAAGTAGTGAGCTGTTGCAGAAGACTTTAACTGAAAGTAAGCTACATAATTACCTACATACCCTAAGCCTGGTGAAAATAGATCTGAAAATTCAGTGCATAGGGAATCAAGATCATTGAATGGTACTACATCAGATATGATGTTGATTTCGTGTACTATTTAAACCAAAAGATGAAAAAGTGTCCACCCCAAAAATGTTTTGTGCCTGAGGTGATGGCACAGCTAAAATTCTCCCTTTGTCAGAGAAGTTACAGGACAGATTTTCTTATTTCTGAGTTTGCAATACTAAAAAGGACCAAATATCATTTCTGTGTTACCTGGTGTGTGTGTACACACTTGAAATGATCTTGGCCATGTTTCTGTGCAAACTCACTAGATGGCAGGGCAGTGCTTAGCAACACACTATTGGGGTTATTGACACATTAGTTATGGTTACACAATGAATGCTGATTGTGGGCAAAGAGCGAACATTAAGTTCTTCATTAAGCTTGGGAAACCCCTAGTGAAACATTCAGGAAATCGTGTTTTCAAGTGGCACAAAAGGTATCGTGAAGTCACAGATTCAGTGTAAGATCATCCCAGAGCTGGTTGCCCATGTACAGCACATACCGCATACAGCAAACAAGGAGCATGTAAAGCAGTTATAGCAAGAAACCCATCATGTAACTGTCTGTGTGATATCAGAAGAACTTAATTTTAATTGTGATGTGTGTCATAAAATTTTACACAAAGATTTGGGGAAATGGAAACTTAACTGGATAGATTATTGTTGGGGATGAAAGTTGGTGCTACCAGTCTGACCCTCATCAAAGTGCTGAAAGGCAGAATCCTGGATCACCAGTGTCAAAAAAAGTCAGACAACCTTTGAGAACAAAGACAGTGTTGATAGCATTCTTTGGTAATAAAGGACTATTTCACCATGAGTACATTCCTCCAGGTCAAACAGTGAACCAAACTCTTTACAGTGAAGTTGTGAAATGTTCGCGGCAACCGATTCAACACCACCGCCCTGATTTGTGGCATTTCCAGAATTGGTTCTTACTGCATGACAATGCAAGACACTGCTTTAGCTGTTACCGAGTATCTGATAAGACACTCTGTTATTGCCATCCCTCATCCGCCATATTCGCCCGACCTCTCACCTTGTGATTTTTTCTTGTTTCCGTGAGTGAAAAGGTGACTGAAAGGAAAGCATCATCAATATATTGCAGACATCCACCTGACCTGTGACAAATGAGCTTACAAACATTGCAGTTGCAAATTTCCTTGCTTGCTTCGAAGACCTTGTAATTGGGATGTTATTTTCTACCGGATTTGTCGATACCAAATGTAATGAGGGAGGTTGTAAATGTTTTCTTATATTTTTGTCAGAATATTTTTTGTGAATTGTAATTTGCCTTATTTTATGCTAATTTGCTTATATGTTCGAGAGTGACAGCATATTGGTTAATATTAGTAGATGTGACGAAGAACATCAAATAGACTGGTTACAAGTGGAAGCTTGTGTGTTGTGTGAAATGTCTTTGACACTGGAGTCATCTTTGACCGTGGTCAGTTGGCAGTGAACTCTCGATGTGTGTGACGGTGGAACAATGTGCAGGTCGCCGTTATAATAATTTGCCAGTGAACAGGAAAAATGAATTATGTTACTACTTTTTTTATATAAACATCAAGAAGGAACCACATTCGAAGAAATGGCATTTGAAGCACCAAAAATGAGGCGAACACATTGAACCAGGTTATTTCTGCGACCGACGAAACAGCATTGTGAAATCAAACTTAGTCAAATATCGTCTTATAAACATTTCACAGAAAAGTGAGTACTGTCATGAAATATGCTAAATTCAAGTATATAAAAATAGTGAGCATATTTCAACCTCCAGAAACATTGGCAACTGAGTGTAGAGAGCCAAGAGGGACTGCTTTGATAGGATCTGGGATCATTACTTGGCAAGTGCAATTTTCTATTTTTTGGGAAAATCTATCCTGGATCTTTTCTGACAAAGGGAATAGTAATCGAACAACTGACTTTTCATGTACAACCCCATTTCTGTGCATTTGCCATGCAAAATTGAGCTGCTTACTCTAGGATTGTAGCCTTTGTGATATCAGCTGAAGATGCAAGGAATCAATCTGTGCCTAGATTTATTCTTTATAATAGAAGCTGGCACACTGGTATCATCAAGGAATATTGTCACCAGGTTGTAAATAGTTACTGTGAGAGAATGCTCTTGCAGATGTGCTGTGAAGGGTTTCAGCTGTGGCTGTAAGGTGTTCACACTGTGGTATTCATGTTTTAACAATCCAAAGAGCTGTCCAGGTGAGATCCAATAAGCAGCCCATTCATGTATGCACAGTATTAGCGAGGTAGAAATTAGAGCACAGATCGATACAGTGTTCATGCTGTTAGGGTGGCTGATTTTATTTCCTGCATGATATCAAAGGCCCGGCCCATGTGATTTCTTGCAGGCACCTCATATAGGCTGCAGATGTCTTTGGCAGCTTATATCACAGACTGTTGACTTCACTGTTGAGGACATAGATATAGGAGACTCTACTTGATAGACACTTATAATGTGATGGTGTAGACCTGGTCACCATTGTTGGAGTTTGTCATAACAGCTGCTAAAGACAGTTTGGTTACATAATCTTTTTTGCAAAAGTTTTATTCATTTGGCATACATTCCACTATGGTTCAAAGGAATGTCCTTTTTATATTTCTGATGGTCTAAGGGGTTTTATGGAGACATGAAATTTTCATGGTATCATTGTAGTTTCTGTATATAATAAAATTAAGTGTTTTTTTTCTGTATAGTAAAATCAAGTGTTTTTTCTGTTTTTATCTTTACCAGTTAAATTAGTGAAGATTAAATTTCTTATTTCATGTTATTTTATTCCTCTTAACTGAATAAACTATTTTTGAAGACAAGGTAATGTGGAGTTTCAAAATAAAATTTCTTAGATATTTTATAAAATGAATAGATATGCTGGATAAAGTTGATCTATTACTCTGTCAGGTTGCACGTAATAGTATGTCTTGACAGTCATATTAATTGACAGTTTTATTTTACAGATGTAACACAGAATTTTGATTATGTGTTCTGGTCTGGGGATTTGAACTTCAGACTTTCTCAGCCCCGTGATGAAGTTTTGCAGTGGGTATCAGAGCAAGAATTCCCCTTGCCCTTGCCACATAGTTTACACAGTGATCAGTTGAAAGCCATTATTGCCGAAGGTAAGTGCTCAGTCATCTCACACTTCTAACTTGCGTATCTGGCACTTGACTTATAAAGCAGCTAACTGGTGTGAGATGTACCATGAGTTTGCTGCAAAAGTAACGGATTTACTCCCAAAATTCAAAATTTTTGGACGTTTCAAGGTTCACTAAAAAAAGAGAATGATAAAAAGTGAAAGATTTACAGTATTATTAAGGTGGATCTTAAATCATAAGCCTAAAGATACAAAACAGTTTTACTTTATTGCATATATTTTTCTTTTTGCAGGAGTGGTACACCTAACTATGGTTGAACACTCCATGTGTGTCCAGCAGATTTGTATGCTGAGCAGTTATTATTACATAGGATGATGTTATCAATCGCAGCCATTGACATATAATTTTCAGCATTATCCATCTGATTACGCAATTATAGATGAAAGATAGTGTATTCCAAAGCACTTTTGCCATCACCAGCATTGTGGCCTGCCATCATTTCTGGCACTGATGGTCACTTATTCTACTGATTAGAACTGGCAAGTCTCTATAGAACACTTGCACTGCAGATTGTCTACTTTGACAGGTACTAATGTTAACAAGTGATGGACTCACCATATTCATGAACTCATTTGCAAATTGTTGGTCCACACTTCTGCCCTTTCTCAAAGTCACCTAAATCACCAGCTTCTCCGCACACTGCATTAACTGCAAGATTTTTCTGTGTCCCCATCACCTGTTGTGAGGCAGTATGCTTTCATGCCATGTACCTTCTTTCATGACCAAAGCATACTTTCCAAATAGCTGCCCTGATGTGTAATCTTCATACTTTCCTTGGATATTTCTCATTTTTCAATAATTGTTAAATCTGTATGCTTACTAACTTCTGAATCAACAGGCTCTTAGTCAGATTTTAAACTTATGTTCTCAAGTAAAAAACGGTTTATTTTTAGAAGATTTGTTATTATTTATCAGTATTGTATAAAGCTATTAAGGTTTGTAAGTTTTTAGACCTCACACTGGGAAAAAAGTCCTGCTAAGGCTTACTTTGCCCATAGGTCAGATCCAGGCACTCACTGTCACTAATAATGGGAAAGCCAGACTCCCACATTCAGTATTCAGAAGGTACTTATGAAAACCTAGGATCTGAATCAGAGTTATGGATTGCATTCACTTATCAAAAGACTTCTCTCCATAAGAATGAGGATTAGTGGGAAAAGAATGTATTGTGTTTTAAGTTAAGTATTAAACAGAGAAAAAATTATGTTACTTATAATGAAGCTTCATAAAAGAATTATGTTCATGCTACAACATTATTTACCTCTACATAACAGTAGTTTCTTTGCCTATATTACTGGTTTTGCAGAATAGTCCTACTTTTTTATAGTGTTGGTATACTACGATTCATTATAGCTACAAAGCAAAATGAGAAGTTAGCATGCAGGCAGTCAAAATTAAATTTATTTCTGTCATATTGAAATTTCCTGAAAAGAAAGAGTGCTTATACTGCATTGCTTACTTATTTTAAGGAAGTGTCTTCCGAGATTTTGAAGAAGGTCCTATAACATTCCCACCAACGTATAAGTATGATCCGGGAACGCAGATGTTTGACAGTTCGCACAAACAGCGCACACCAGCATACACAGATCGCATCTTATACAAATGTCGAAGTGGTCGTGGCGTTCTGCAGTGCTTGCTGTATTCATCAGCTCCATCCATCTGCACTTCAGATCACAAGCCAGTGTGGGGCCTCTACAGCAGTGCTGTGCGACCTGGGATTGACACGTAAGTTACTATTTACGTTAAATCAGAAAAAGGCAATTACTTACCTATAGAGGATTGGTGCGTAGCACACAGAAATATGTAATAGGAAAAGGTAACTCTAACTTTCAAGCTTTTGCTCTTTTTCTAGTTAGAGCACACACATTCACACAGGACCACCCAATTGTACATGCTTGTGGTATCAACGAGACTGATTATTGGATATTGAGTATTAAAAATAGTTGCCTGAGTAGATGGTGGTGGGAGGGGGTAGGGAAGGATGCATGAGACAAGAGGGGGATAGCAGGGTAGTGTGAGGCAGGTCTTTCACCAGATGCCTCTGTGGCTGCACAACAAGACAAAAGGAGCTCATAGTGCATATAAGGGACAGCGAGGAGGGGGGAGTGAGGGAGGAAGCGAGAGAGAGGTGGTGGTGAAGAGGGAGACCAAGAGGGGAAAGAGTAAGGGAGAGGGAAGAAAGGGGAGAGGGGTGAGAAAAAGTGGGAGAGGAAGTGTGTGTGTGTGTGTGTGTGTGTGTGTGTGTGTGTGTGTGTGACAGAGAGAGAGAGAGAGAGAGAGAGAGAGAGAGAGAGAGAGAGAGAGAGTGCTCACGTGGGCGGGAGGAGGAAGAATGGTGGGAGAAGGCAGTACATGATCTGGATGGAGGAGTGATGTGGACAGAAGAGAGAAGGGAAAAGATATGATGAGGAAATGGGAAACAAGTAAGTGGAGGTTTAGCTCGTGGGGATTTGTGAGAGCACAAGATATGCTGGAGAGACAATTCCCACATGTGTAGTTCAGAGCAACTTATGCTGAAAGGGAGTATCCAAATGGCCCTGTAGTGAAACAACTGTTGAAGCCTTTTGTGTTGTGATGTGCATTGTGTTCAGCAACTGGAATGTGAAGTTTGCAGTTTGCCACAGTTTGGAATTGACCATTCATGTGATTAGACTGTTGGTCATTTGCCGAGGACAGCCTTTGCTCCCTTCCTCCATAACTTTTAACACCTATTCCCAAATCTGCTTTGCCTTGTCCTTCTCAGCTCAGTGAGCCACTTTCCTAAACATTGATCTCCTCCTCTCATATGGCTCCATAAATACATTGATTAATATCAAGCACATCAACCTCCACTTTGACAGCTGTGACCCATTGAATGTCAAAAAGTCTCTTCCATACGGCCTGACCACTTGCGGATGCCAAATATGTGATGCAAAGCAGGAGTTGTCAAAATTTACTGTCAGTTTTACCAGAACTTTTACTGACATATAGTATCCTAGACATCTCATCCATAAACAAATCTCCTGTACCATATGATCCTCTGACACCAGTAACCACGTTAACTATCCTCCAGCCAGCACTCCTCTAATCACTAATCACCCAGTGTCACCCTGACGTTTAAAAGCTCAACTACATCCTTCATCAAGGCTTTGACTACCTCTTGTCATGCCCTGAGGTGAGGAATATCCTACCCAAAATCCTACCCACATCACACAAAGTAGGGTTCTGCTCCAGTACTGCTCCCAATCCGGCACCCCTTCAGTCATTCCTTTGTGGTTGACCCATCAGTCCCTTTTGGTTGACCCAGATGCAAGACCTGCCCAACACATCTGCCCCTCACCTCCTAGTGCAGTCCAGTAACAGGCATCTCCTACACTGTAAAAGGAAGGGCCAAGTGTGAAAGCAACAGCCATATTATGCAAAAGCTATGCTGCATTTACTGTACAGCATTCAAGGTGGACATGGTAAGTAACCCACTGTCCATTCACATGAATGGCTACTGCCAAACTGGCAAATCGCAACTTGACCATCCAGTTGCCGAACATGCTGCATACCACAACAAAAATGACTTCAGTAGCTGCTTTACATGGACTATTTGGATACTCCCTACCCCCATAAGTTTCTCTGAATTACATGGGTGGGAATTGTCTCTGCAGCAAATCCTGAGCTGTCACAATCCCCTGTCCTAAATCCCCACTGACTTGTTTCCTATTGCCTCACCGTACCTTTTCCCCTCTCTTTTCTCTACACCACATTTCCCCATCCAACTTGTGTACTACATTCTCCCACTACTCTTTCTTCCTCTCCTCACAACATGTGCACACTCTCCCTCTCCCTCTCCCTTTCCCTCTCTCTCCCTCTCCCTCTCCCTTTCCCTCTCTTCCTCCCTCCCCCTCCCCTCCCCTTCTTTTTTCCACCCTTTCCCTTCCTGCCACTCCGTCTCTCTCTTCTCCACTGCCTTCCTCTTCTTTCCTCTCCTCCTCCCCCTTTCAACTTCCTCCTGTCCCTATCACTGTCCCTCACATACTCTACTCTCGGAACTCCTTTTGCCTTGCTTTGCAGCCACTGAGTCATCTGGCAAAAGACCTGCCTCTCTCTACCCTGCTGCCCCTCCTTGCGTCATGTGTCCTTCCTGACCTCCTCCCCACCCCCGTCTACCCAGGCAACTAACTTTGTTAATTGATATTCAGCAATAAGTCTCGCTGCTACTGCAAGCATGTGCAATTGGACATCTGTGTTGTCGTACATGTGAATGTGTGTACTTTTATTAGAAAAAGAGCAAGAGCTCAAAAGTTAGTGTTAATTGTTTTCTATTATGTGTTTCTATGTGCCACACACAGATGTTCTATAGGGAAATGGTTAAATATGTTTCCATAAAACTGCTAAAAATAGAATGTACAGTCTTAGACATAAAAACTGACCGCCAGCCGGCCACCAGCGAGACTTAAGTCCGAGGGGGCAGGGGGGGGGGGGGCAGGAGGGGAGGGTGGGGGGGTCCACCGGGGCCGAACCGCACAATAACCCTGGGTTCGGTGTGGGGCGGAGGAGGGGTGTGCCACAGTCGTCGTGAAGTTGTGGACCACTGCGGCTGCGGCGGGGATGGAGCCTGTCCATCGTTTCTAGGTCCCCGATTAACATACAATACAATGGTGTACTGAAGGTGGCAATACGAATTTTGCTTGAGCGTTGTCTTCCGATTCGCTTATTGAGTTTCTGTCTGCCTGCTTGTAGCTGTGCTGCAAAAGAATTAAAAACCTGGCGTTCAGCGACTCTCGAAAGGCGAACGAAAGCTGCTTGTAGCTGGTAGGCTGACACATTACCACTGAGCTAGCGAAGAGGTGCAGGACATAGAAAGAAGGATCCTTTATTGTATGATTATATGATAGTGGAACAAACACTGGTAGCAGTTATTTCTGTAAAATATCTGGGAGTATGCGTACGGAATGATTTGAAGTGGAATGATCATATAAAATTAATTGTTGGTAAGGCGGGTGCCAGGTTGAGATTCATTGGGAGAGTCCTTAGAAAATGCAGTCCACCAACAAAGGAGGTGGCTTACAAAACACTCGTTCGACCTATACTTGAGTATTGCTCATCAGTGTGGGATCCATTCCAGGTTGGGTTGACAGAGGAGATAGAGAAGAGCCAAAGAAGAGCGGCACATTTCATCACAGGGTTATTTGGTTAGAGTGATAGCGTTACGGAGATGTTTAGCAAACTCAAGTGGCAGACTCTGCAAGAGAGGCGCTCTGCATTGTGGTGTAGCTTCCTGTCCAGGTTTCAAGAGGGTGCGTTTATGGATGAGGTATCGAATATATTGCTTCCCCTTACTTATACCTCCCGAGGAGATCATGAATGTTAAATTAGAGAGATTCGAGTGCGTGCCGAGGCTTTCCGGCAGTCGTTTTTCCCGCGAACCATACACAACTGGAACAGGAAAGGGAGGTAATGACAGTGAGCCACTCACCGTTGGGTGGCTTGCGGAGTATAGATGTAGATGTAGATGTAGACATGGGGGCTTACTTATTGGCCCAGTAGCTGCTATAGTAGATAAATCGCAACACAAGAGACGAGAGAAGTTGTATTTTCCGTGTGGGACGACTTTCGTGGACTCAAAAAGCATTAACTGATATCCTTATATCATATCTCAAGAGAAAATCCTCACATTATTCAATTGAATTTGAACGATAATATCAAGTGAATTTAGTAGGATAGTTCTGTGCCATCAAGGAAGTAACTCGTCGGTCACAGAGTTGCCAAACATATTCTGCATTGTTGCCAAGTTTCAGTTATACTGCCAGGAAGGATACTAACTGATGTGTTCTGTGACTGACCTCGGAAGTGACTGTAACTTTGTCTCAAAGTTGCGGGTGGCAAGCACTGGCAGATCCTCATTATATGTCAGTCTTTTTTGGATTTCTGTAACTAGGTTTAGGGGCTAGAGTGTAATTACTTGTAATACATCGATGCACTGAGTGTAAACGTAATGAAACTCCACCTATCATCTGATAATTGTGAAAAACTACATTTTTCATCTGCACAGCACCGCAGTATGAAGAAATCACGGGTTTTGTAGGATTCCTATACTTAATTTCCTTGTGTTTGTTTTCGATGACAGTAGGTGAGGAGCAAAGCCATGTGAAATATAGTTTTCCAGCAGGGTTTGAGTCTTTGCCTACAGTTGCAGTAGCACATCGAGTGAGGTATCAAGAATGTGAGCATTCACCCATTGCTGTAGTATAGGCCAGGGCACGAAGAAGCAGGTTCCCCACAAAGTAAACTATGAGAGACACTGTAATTAATGCCTAAAGTAACCATCTCGCAAACTTAAATTTTCCAAATTGCTGCTTTTCTTTCAGACATGTCCAAAAGAAGAGACACCACACGTATATGCATATACAGGGTGTTTCAGGAGGAACAGTAGATATTTTAGCAGGTGGTAGTACAGACAAATTACATAAAAAATTTCATATAAATGTGTCTACTTTTTATTGAGTACAGAGATACAGCTGTCAGTACGTAACCCTAACAAACTCAAAGCTAAGGCAAATGCGCACATTCAAAGTTGATTTTCCAAAATTCCCCCACCAACTTCAATGCACTTTTGACTTCTCTTGATAACACCAAGTGTAGCTCTTCTGAGGTTGTCTTTGTATTCTTTTATGAGTGCTGCACTACTCGTAATACAGATGATCAAATCAGCTCTTGGGTTTACTTTTTCTTTGTTGATTTCGCCTTTCAACCATCCCCACAGGCAAAAATCCAAAGGGATAAAGTCCGGGGACCTTGGTAGCCAAGAAAAGTGCCCATATCTACTGATCCATCTTCCGGGAAATTTTAGGTTTGGATGATGTGTCACCTGACGGCTAGAATGTGCAGGAGCCCTGTCATGCTGGAGGAACATACGCATTCTTGTAGCCAAAGGAACCTCATCCATTAGTGCTAGAAGCTCATTTTCAAGGAAGTATAGACAACGGGGTCTTGTAAGGACCAACAAACAAAATGAAAATGCATTGAACCCAGCTGTATGTACTCAATAAAAATTGGACACATGTTATATGGCATTTTTTTTCTGCAGTTTGTCTATACTACCACCTCCTACAACATTTACTATTCCTCCTGAAACATCCTGTGTAATTATTCAGGTCTTCATGGGCCGTCGAAACTTTTCAGTGCTAGATGCATGTCATCGTCCGAACCCTCGTGGGAATACAGTGTGGCTGCGAGCGAGTGGAATAATGGACAGAGGGGTACAGAGTATGTGGTATGCAGCAAACATGGGAATTTGTGTCTGACAAGGAGCGTGTGTAGATAGGTCCTGCAGGCAAGTTGGCCGTTGTGTCCTGGTAGCCCAATACTCAACGCATTTGCCTAGTAAGCAGAAGTCCGGGTTCGAGCCTTGGTTGGGCACAAATTTTCATCTGCTGCTGTTGCTGTGTTTCAACACGCTGTGATAGTGTGAATGTCTGTCCTTCGATATTTAAGATGCAATTGTTTTTTGAGGCAATACAGGTGATATGCGAACATTTGTCTTGCCATCAACATAAAGGGACTTCAACGGATTCCATTCCTTCGTGATGTCGCTAACCCATGTCACATGCATGCGAATCAGATAGTAGAGCATATTTAGTCAAATAATGAATGGTCAGTATACAAGTATTTATGAACAGTAGAATCAGAATTGCAGCGAGCTGATCACTTAACCAAGTGCAACGTAATATACCTGTGTAGTGAGTCATATTAGCTGCATAGCTGATGATAATATTTGTCAAGCAATTCACTGCAGAATTAATGTAATACCCGCACGATGATCTCTGTAGTCATGCTGTATCATTAGCAGCTTGTGAATAGAATGCTGTGTTCATTAAATCAGATTAGTCAAGCTGATGCCAAATAAAGAGAAGCGATGATGCCACCACACTATCTTTACTAAGGTAGTCATTGCTAGATTATGTGCGCCAACATTAATGTTACTGTAAGCAGTTTGACAGAATAACACCACAACATCTGCGGACAACCTGTACCATTATTATCGTACATGCGGTGAATACAAGTTCCGGATGTTTGTCAAGAATAGCGGAAAGCGCCTCATGAATGTGAAGTTCCATTTGCATTACACCTAGGACAGAGAGAATCTTAAATAACAGTAACAGGTTACCCAGTGAAGGGAAGAGGCCTTGTACTGTCTTCAGTTCTTGCAGTTTGATATTAATGTATTTCCCAATGATTTCACACTAACAGGTCCTTTTGGCTATCGGAATACTCATATGGGAATTATCAAAGTGTAATTATCAAAGCGTAATTGCTAGAACACTCAGCTACCATAGTAACACCTCATTTTGGATTGAATATGACTCGGAAAGCAATGTTAATTTGACGTTTCCGTCCATCTCCTGATGACTTACACAATGAAGTCTGGAGTGCACTCGCAGTTGTGTTGCCTGCCACATCAATTCTGTAAAGTGTTAGGGCAGCTGGCAGCCATTGCTGAATACAGACATGTGCAAATATCTTCACTGCTCTAGGGAAACTCGTCTTTGTTCCATTTTTTCCATACCTTAATTAGCACAATAACATAAGGTTAATTCTGCTGAAGAACTTGTTGCCTGCAAGGCCTTAAATAAGAATCTGCTAGCCGTAATAATGCATGAAAGGAAACAGACTGTTGGACAAAAGAATGGAGAGCTTCCTGCTTTTTGCATTTTTGATAGGTCCTACTGTAAGAATATGGTGTCATATTATGCGTCATAAATCTAAACTGTTTATTTATTTCGCTTCATACTGAAACAAAAGCTATGATATGAGAAGAGGAAATGACTTATATGCTTCTCAGAAACTTTAGCTTTTTAATTAATTTATTTATTTTTTTTCTTCACATCATGCTAAAACAAGGTCATTGATATGATAGGGGGAAATGAAGTACATGCTTCCAAGACATATCATTTTCTTATATGCTACTAATGCGAGCATGAAAGCTCTGGAGTTAATTTTTCTGTGTTGGATAAGTTTTGACATCACATCACATTACTTTGTGAGAAGGTTCCTGTTTTCTTGGGATTCAAATAGAATGGACATTTCATCACTGGTTAATATTCTGATATCCGTTCCAATTCCTCCACGGCACCTGTGAGTAGAGTCTCATGTTGGTTACTATAAGAACATGCAGGCAGTAATGTCCGCTCACTGCAGTCAGAACGAAGATACTTTCTTTCTGCTTATGGCAAAGCGTCTCCTGCAGTGTCCGCACTCAGCCAACATAAACAAACCACGGCGACAGTAGTCACTGCTAATCGCTGACTTGTCGCGAGCCACGACAACAAGTGCGCACTGTCTCTGCTAACGATATTATGGAGTTAATACATCTTACTTACTTAACTAATATGCAGGACATGGGTTGGATAAATATTCAGTTTGTAGTAACTAGCCATTGCATTAAAATACTTTACAGTATATTTGATGCAATATTTATTGTTGCTTGTCTCTCTAATATTAATAGTATTGATTCAGATTGTGCGTGAACACGAAAACGGCAACTGGACTTTTGGATTCTTGGGAGTCCAGGCTAGCACAGCAGAGAATATCAGAGATCTCTAGTCAACTTCCTTACAAGCAGAACACATTAATTGGAACACTGAATATAAATACATTGATCCAAACAAGAAAACTACATAATCTCACATCAGAAATCGACCGACCAAAAATTCTCATCCTTTCTCTTCAAGAAACATGACTGACAATGAATCCTTGCATTGTGAAAACTATGGCATCATAAAGAGCAATACACAACAAAATGAGGCGAAAGGCGCACCAATCTTTAGCATGACATTTCTCGTACACAGATCCATCATCAGCTCTGTCAAAGAAATCACACCCATCAACAATTGACTTGTGACTATGAGCATTCAGAGCACCAATAAAAAACATACACTCATCAATCCACATGCCCCCACCAACATTGAAAATAAGAAAAACCCCGAAAATATCTAAAAATTCTGGAACACACTTGAAAGAACCACAAGCAAAATTCACCAAGATGACGTGAAAATCCTAATGGAAGATTTTAACGCTCAATTTGGGACAAAAAAAAAAAGTATAGGAAAATTGTCGGTAAAAATTCAGCACACCAAAACACTAAGACAAACGGCACGTGTCTGATATACATTTGCCAACAATTCAGCCTCAAAATAATGTCTACCCACTTTAGGAAAAAACAGAAAACATTGCGTTCCCCGATCCTGCATCTTGGTGAATACCAGATCCACCACTTTGCCATCTGCTACGCCCAATACAGAGCCATCCACGATAATGAAGTCCGACGAGGCGCGAACATTGACTCAGACCGCTACCTCTCACAAGGTCAAGTGAAATTCTCTCTGAAGAGAGTTCACCTAAAAAATATCAGCATCCAAAATTGAAGAAGAGTGGGAAAAAGGACCGACGAACAACTGGACTGACTTCTGCAGTAAAATTATCAGAAAAGCCAAAGAATTAATCCCACTTAAGAAAAAGGCAAAACGCTCATGGTGGGACTCAAACTACGATCAAGCAATCATCAATCGCCGACTCGCCTTCCAAAAATACAATGAGCTTTTTTGCCATTTATTGTAACTATTTTTTGAATGTTAGAGCTGGAACAATAGAAACATCATGATTTTCGCGATATGGAATATTTGAATTCGCCTTACATCTTCATATTTCGAGCAACGGCAGAATATCCATCACAAAAGCTGACACCAAGAAGTCAGGTCATGCCTGTCTTCTTGCAGGTGTGACAGTGGCAGTGATCTCAATAACAATATTGTATAGCAAAGATAAGTTGCCAAATCAGCCGTTGAAGAAGCTCCAAAATTGTGAAACGTGTCTGGTGAATACACATTCAAGGTTTCAATCCGACTAAGACAGTAAAACACAAATAATTGTCGCAGTTATTAATTTATAATGTTTCATTTGCACTCAGTGCATCGATGTATTACAAGTAATTACACTCTAGCCCCTTAAACGTAGTTACCGAAATCCAAAAAAGACTGTCGTATAATGAAGATATTCCGGCACTTGCCACCCACAACTTTGAGACAAACTTATAGTCACTTCCAAGGTCAGTCACAGAACACATCAGTTATTATCCTTCCTGGTAGTATAACTCAAAACTTGGCAACAATGCAGAATATGTTTGGTAACTCTGTGACCAATGAGTTACTTCCTTGATGGCACAGAACTATCCTTCTAAATTCACTTGATATTATCAGGTCATTTCAACTGAATAAAGTGAGGATTTTCTCTTCAGATGTGATATAAGGATATCAGTTAATGAATTTTGAGTCCACGAAAGTCATCCATCACGGGAAATGTGATTTATCTGTCATAGTGGCTACTGGGCCAATAAGTAAGCCCCCATGTCCTGCACCATGTTCTTGCCCCTCCTCGCTAGCTCAGAGGTAATGTGCCAGCCTACCAGCTACAAGCAGCTTTTGTTCACCTTTTGAGAGTCTACATCTACATCTACATTTGTACTCCACAAGCCACCCAGCGGTGTGTGGCGGAGGACACTTTACATGCCACTGTCATTACCTCCCTTTCCTGTTCCAGTCGCGTATGGTTCGCGGGAAGAACAACTTCCGGAAAGCCTCCGTGCGCGATCGAATCACTCTAATTTTACATTTGTGATCTCCTCAGGAGGTATAAGTAGGGGGAAGCAATATATTCGATACCTCATCCAGAAACGCACCCTCTCGAAACCTGGACAGCAAGCTACACCGCGATACAGAGCGCCTCTCTTGCAGAGTCTGCCACTTGAGTTTGCTAAACATCTCCGTAACGCTATCACTCTCACCAAATAACCCTGTGACGAAACGCGCTGCTCTTATTTGGCTCTTCTCTATCTCCTCTGTCAACCCGACCTGGTACGGATCCCACACTGATGAGCAATACTCAAGTATAGGTCGAACAAGTGTTTTGTAAGCCACCTCCTTTGTTGATGGACTACATTTTCTAAGGACTCTCCCAATTAATCTCAACCTGGCACCTGCCTTACCAACAATTAATTTTATATGATCATTCCACTTCAAATAGTTCCATACGCATACTCCCAGATATTTTACAGAAGTAACTGTTACCAGTGTTTGTTCCGCTATCATATAATCATAAAATAAAGGATCTTTCTTTCTATGTATTCGCAATACATTACATTTGTCTATGTTATGGGTCAGTTGCCACGCCCTGCACCAAGTGCCTATCCGCTGCAGATCTTCCTGCATTTCGCTTCAATTTTCTAATGGTGCGACTTCTCTGTATATTACTGCATCATCCGCAAAAAGCTGCATGGAACTTCTGACACTATCTACTAGGTCATTTATATATACTGTGAAAAGCAATGGTCCCATAACACTCCCTATGGCACGCCAGAGGTTGCTTTAACGTCTGTAGATGTCTCTCCATTGAGAACAACATGCTGTGTTCTGTTTGCTAAAAACTCTTCAATCCAGCCAGTACTGTCAGTAACGTACAATGACTATTTGAAAGAAATAAACAAATGACGGATGACTATGCGACTTTACACGTCAAAGATAATAAAATGCAAATCTGGCCCTGCTAAATACGAAACTACACAATGGTTTGACAAATTTAACTAAACACGTGCACTAAGAACACTCAAACAAATTTTCAACTTGACTACTACGCTTATATGAATGCTAAATAAGCCACTTACTGCTACTTGCGCACTGCTGACACACTACTCTGCGTCAGAAGGCTAACTGAATGCCAGGTTTTTAATTCTTTTGTAACACAGCTACAAGCAAGCAAATAGAAACTCAACAAGCGAATCGTAAGACAAAGCTCGAGCAAAATTCTTATTGCTACTTTCAGTACCCCATAGTGTCAGAGCGAAAATCTTATGGTACTGCAAAATTCATAATGCCACTTTTGTTTTCTGCTGACATCTTTTTCATTGTTGTGAATAGATATCTTTATCTATGAACTGCCACATTTTCATTATACTTGAGTATGATACAGGACATGATGTAAATACAGACCTCCTCGAAGTCAGAAGTTGGTAATATCCTACTAATTCGTGTTAAAATAGGCACAATCGTCTTACAGACACTTAATGTTTTATTAAGATAGACTGCCATTGTAATGTTTCTATAGTAAATTGAATTTAATTTGTATTAGTACAGTGAATATTTTAATTGTGCTTTCCATTAGTTTATTGAATACAACAGTAATCATCAGAAAGTAATTAATCAGCAACAGTATATTTTTTCACAATATCTAAAAAAATTTGACAATGCTAAAGTAGTTTACAAATTCTACGCCTGTAGAAACCTACTGGTTGTAATGATGTCATTAAACCCGTGTAGGTTGAAGAGCATTTTCATCTAGAAATGAGTTGCCTTGGCAGTTGATCGATTGGGAGCAGGAAAGGTAAAATTTTACGAGTATGCAATCAGAGGAACAAATGCCTGAGAGATGACTTCCCTATCAATCTCCTGGATAGTTTTGTTTCTCAAATCAACAGAGTGCGTTATGCAGTAGCACATGTGATGTAGTTTTGTCGGTTGATTTTCTTGCACTGCAACTGAAAGGTGTCTCAATTGTTGGCATCATATTCCAGCAATGATGGACGCATCCTTGAGGAAGAATTCATCGTGTAAAACACACTTTTGGAGCTATTAGATAGAAAATATTATGTTCACATTACTCTTTGCTCGAGTTTAGGTCTTTTGGTAGGACTCAGCCCTTCATATCTTCATAGGAAATTAACGATAAAGGCATCATAACTCATCACCGGCAACAGTATTGCATAGAAATGCTCAATGAGTGACCTGATGATGGTAAAGCAAAACTGTAATAATAATCACTCTGTTGATTTTTGTTGTTTTGAATTAGAGCTTGCAGTACTGCTACACCAGACTTCTGAACCTTGCCTGTTGAATGCAAGTGTCGCATTCGCATGATAGTTAAAGGGTAATCCATCTCTTATATCCGTAGTAGAGACTTCCTTAACGTGGAAAATCATTAATGACAGAACAGTCTTTGTGAAAACAATAACATCTTTTCTTGGCATATTTTTCCCAAAAGCACTCGCGCTACATACAGTTCAAATCTTTCGAGCTGCCTCCTCTATGTAATCTCCAATCTTTAACTGCGATATGATAACTAGAACTTCAAATTCGAAAATTACAGCTGATACACATGCTGACAGCATTGCGCCACGTTCACCTGGGCGGCGCCCGATTTCAGGCAGTGGGTGGCGTCTGGCCAGTGGCTCGTAGCTGCTGCAGTACGAGGAAATGCTTGAATGTAAGCTGTTCTGATCGCAACACAGCCACGAGCTGACCTGCGGAATTGTTTCTGGAAGTCTTTGTTATTACTGGTGGGTAGAATGTGAATCGCATTATGTTAGGTGTTCTGTTGGACTCGTAACTTTAGACGAGGGCTGAAATGTGGTTAAAAAAATAAGAGATACAGTCAGATGTGAACACGCAACTAGAAGTTTAGATGTACGACAATTACCACTAGACCACGGGCTTACACAACACAACATCTCGGAAGTAGCCAACACTTCCTCCTAACACTTCCACATCTTACTGTGTTGCCAGATTGTGCAGATGGCTGGACTTAGCATTGTCAGGGGCAGTCGGTTTTATTGGCCACCTTAAGTGAACGACTCGGACTTAGTCTCTGGCGGGCGGCTGGTGGTCAGTTTTTATGTCTAAGAGTGTACATTTTATGTTCTCCCAAGTGAAAACCTCATTCACATTTATTTATATGGTCTTTCTACACACATCAAAAAAGTTTTGCATCACCCCAGTCCCCAGAACTCCTGAAGATAGACGTTGACTATGGATATTCTATCGCAGACACAGTCCCTTTGACTGTACAGAGATGTCACTAAACCCGCCCGAAGACGTAAAGAACCATGCATGTGCAGTGCCTATTAGACGGAGGCGGTCTGACAGCCGATCAGTTCCAGTCATTCCATCAGGAAGGAGGTACACAGCTCGTGTTGTCTGTAGTTCAACCATGCCTAGACGGTCAGTACCGTGGTTCGATTGCGTTTACACTGTTACTTTGTGCCAGGAAGGGCTCTCAATAAGGGAAGTGTCCAGGCGTCTCAGAGTGAACCAAAGCGATGTTGTTCGGACATGGAGGAGATACCAAGAGACTGGAACTGTTGATGACATGCCTCGCTCAGGCCGCCCAAGGGCTACTACTGCAGTGGATGACAGCTACCTACAGATTATGGCTCATAGGAACACTGACAGCAATGCCACCATGTTGAATAATGCTTTTCGTGCAGCCACAGGATGTCATGCTACAACAAACTGTGTGCAAGAGACTGCATATACACAACTTCACTACTGATGTTCATGGCGAGGTCCATCTTTGCTACTGCAACACCATGCTGCACGGTACAGGTGGGCCCAACAACATGCCGAATGGACCACTAAGTATCGGCAGCACGTTCTCTTCACTGATGAGTGTTACATATGCCTTCAACCAGACAATCGTTGGAGATGTGTATGGAGGCAACCAGGTCAGGCAGAACATCTTAGTCACACTGTCCAGCGAGTGCAGCAAGGTGGAGGTTCCCTGCTGTTTTAGGGTAGCATTATGTGCAGTTGACATACGCCGCTGATGGTCATGGAAGACAACAGCTGTTCGATATGTGAATGCCATCCTCCAACCATAGTGCAACCGTATCAGCAACATATTGGCGAGGCATTCGCCTTCAGGGACGACAATTTGTCCTCCCATCATGCACATCTTGTGAATGACTTCCTTCAGGATAACAACATCGCTCAACTAGAATGGCCAGCATGTTCTCCAAACATGAATCCTATTGAACATGCCTGGGATAGATTGAAAAGGGCTGTTTATGGACGATGTGACCCACCAACCACTCTGAGGGATCTACGCTGAATCGCCATTGAGGAGTGGGACAATCTGGACCAGCAGTGCCTTCATGAACTTGTGAATAGTATGCCATGACGAATACAGACATGCATCAATGCAAGGGGACGTGCTACTGGTTATTAGAGGTACCGATGTGTACAACATGCTGGACCACCATGTCTGAAGGCCTCGCTGTATGATGGTACAACATGCAATTTGTGGTTTTCATGGAAATGATGTTTATGTTAATCTCTATTCCAATTTTGTGCATAGGTTCCAAAATTCTCGGAACCGAGGTGATGCAAAACTTTTTTTGATGTGTGTATTTAAGGCTTTTTGTCTTCTCTGTACCATATCACTGCATTATTATGTGCATCGGCAAGTCTTTTACCTATTACTACTCATCTTTGTTTCATTCACACTTCTACACACACACACACACACACACACACACACACACACACACACACACACACACACACAGAGAGAGAGAGAGAGAGAGAGAGAGAGGGAGAGAGAGAGAGGGGGGGGGGGGGGGGGAGTGAAAAGAGGATACATTACATTTGATGAGACATTTCATTTCCAGTGTCATAATCTGAGGCACATAAACATAATATCTAAATGTGGACCTGTTTTGAATTTCTGCACATATACAAAGGAGGAGAAATAAAGATATACTTATTGAGCATGTTTTATGATGTTACAGAGAGCAAACAGACAGTGCCAGTGGATTATAAGTGTAATGCATGAAATTAATAATATTTAAAAATCTGTGTATAAAGGGAATTAAATACGTTTGTTGGTTAAGATGTGCCTGACAGGTATATATATGAGAGATGAACGCCACGTTTTCAAATATAAATTTAAAGGCTTCCTTGTAGGGCACTTCCTCACAGTAGCTTTGAGGTTGTAAAACATTATTCATTTGTGTATGCTGTTACTGATCTGTTGTTTGCTTTCCTTTTTTGTTTGTTTGAATTTCTATCATTGTTCTATGAATTGTTGCTTCCATATCCAAGCAGGGAATACAGTAAGCAGATTCAGAAAGCTTAGCTTGCAGTAGTTATTCATACATAAAGAGACTCGCACATGATAGAGGAGTGTGGAGAGCTGCATCAAATCAGTCTTTGGACTGAATACCACAACAACAACAATAACAATAATCCAAGCAGGAAAATAAATAAATCAGAAGGATAAAAAGACAAGTAACACTTTGCAATTTGGGATGGGGCATGGCATTGAGGCCATACAGATGGTGGTCCACTGCAGAGATTCTCACAGTCCTATCAAGAGAAAGAATGAAAATTTGATGAACTATTAAACAGAGCAGAACAGGCTCACAGTTTGTGATGACTATCAACTGATACATGAAATCAACAGTAATTTGGAAGCCCATCAGAATGATTTCATAGAATGGTGGGGTGGTACCCTATAACAGCTGTGGTGAAGATCAGTCAGTCAGCAGATCAATTCAAAAGACACTAACAAGGTGGTTGCACAGTGTTCCACTTCACTTACTGTTACAGCTAGCCAGGATACAGTTTTTTGTAGTCATGGAGTGACTGCTGACCAGAGCTGACTAGGCCTCAGTTCATCAGTGGAGAAGTTTACAACTGCCACTTCTTCAAATGGGAGACATTGTCTGCTATTTGTGATTTAACACCAGGTATTGACAAAATGCATTGCACCTGTTGGGAGATCACACAGGGAATGTTAAGCACAACCTTCTAATCTTCTTAATCCAATTTGAGACGTAGAATATTTCCATGCCTTGTGTACAATCTTAGGCCCATTCCTCAAATCTGGTGACTGGTTTTTGAGTCACACTAGTTGTGATGATGAAGTCATGTTCAGAAGGAGTAGGCTTCAGAATTAGTCCATCCTACTTATGTGTTTCATAAGGACATTAACAGTTGCTTCCTCCCATTATTTTTCAACTGCCTTGGTGCTCCATTTCTAATATATTCATTCCACACACACACACACACACACACACACACACACACACACACACACACACACACACACAAACAGTGAGAGAAAAGTGGCCTTCTATATACATCCATACAAGCACTAATTTCTCTTATCTTATCTGTGTGGTACTTATGCGAAATGTATATTGACAGCAGCGGAATCATTCTGCAGCCAGCCTCAAATGCCAGTTCTCTAAATTTTTTTCAATAGTGCTTCATGAAAATTACATCGTCTTTCCTCCAGGAATTCGAATTTGAGTTCAGGAAGCATCTCTGTAATACTTGCGTGCTGACTGAACCCACCGATAACAAATCTAGCAGCTCACCTTTGAATTAGTTTGGAGTCTTCCTTTAATCTGACCCGGTGGGCATCCCATACACTTGCGCAGCACTCAGGAATGGGCCACACTGGTGTTCTGTGTGCTTTCTTCTTTATAGATGATCTACACTTTACTAAAATTCTCTCAATAAACCAGAGTCAACCATTCACCTTCCCTATTACTGTTCTTACATGCTTGTTCCATTTTATATTGATCAACAAAGTTATACCCAAAAATTTAATCTACACAACTGTATCAAGCAGAACACTACCAATACAATATCAAATCTGGGAAATAAATTAGCTTAAAAGTACAAATAATGAAAGTAATATCAGGTGGGTCAAAACTCCAAATGCAAATAATTACTTAATAAATTTCCAGAGAAAATGAACTGGTTTCTGGGAATAGTGAAGTTAAGCCTATCCAGTGAGCTAGGTCTTTTCATGAATGAGCAGTTATTAACTCACAACATTTTCACTATCACATGGCATGGGAATAACTCCAGTTACAGCTTTATCTTTAAGAAAAATGTTCAATGGAAAACTGTGTCTTTGGGATTAGCAGCATTCAAATAATTTAGTGAACTAGGAATGTTATTGCAGCACTGCTTAGATAGGACTTTTGACATTTCAAGTGAATGAGGTACATCTGCTATAGTGTAATAATTGAAAGAGGAGTAGAATGATAGCAAATAGAGTAATTCCATCGTGACAAGATCCAGAGCACACACTTTGCCTATTAATCTTTCTGGTAAGCTGGTAACTGCCAGTTCCCAGTTTCCTCCTCTCCCTCCTGCTAATGAAGTCACACCAAAAACTGTTATGCACTCTCTCTCCCCCCTCCCTCCCTCCCCCCCCCCCCCCCCCTCTCTCTCTCTCTCTCTCTCTCTCTCTCTCTCTCTCTCTCTCTCTCTCTCTCTCTCTCTCTCTCTCTGCTATTCAAAAGCAAGGTGGTGTAATGTTTGAGGTCTTAAAGTGTGAAAGTTTTGCTTTTCTGTGTATAAAATTAGCTGCAAGCAGTCCAGCGAACTTAGAGATGACATGACGTATGCTGAGAAAAACAGCACCAGAAAAAGGACAGAAAATATGCTGCAGACAGGGACACCAAGTCCTGAAAACATGCTATAACGTACAATAAATAAGATTTAAAGAACCCATTGCTAATGGTGATATTTGTTGCTGAAACTAGTTTGGGAAATAAATAAGTAAATAAATGACAAAAAGTGTTTTGCATCAAGGCAGACTCACAATTCCTATACTGTTGTTTTTATATGAATGTTGATTGGAACACACTGTTAGTTAGGTATGATAGTTTGTTTGCAAATTGTATGCTCTTGATTTCATCTGAGATTTGAGTCTTCCAACCATTCTTAGGGGAGCAACAATGTAATGTGAAGTCCAAAGCACTGTGAAACTATCTACATTGCACACACAAAAAGTTTCGTCAGAGGGGAAAGTCACACTGTGTGTTAATGAAAAACTAGAACTGGAGACAAACTCAAAACTTATGAGTTTGTTATCTGAAACCAGGATTCTGTAAGCAGATATCACTGATACATAACTCGAGGCTAGTAACAAAACATAACAAAGTTTAACACACACACCTGTTGTTATCAGTACAATCACACTAACATATTTGCTACTGGTGGTCACTATGTATGAAACTTTTAGTTCCTAAGCTGTAGAATTTACTAATGATGCTTGGAATGACATGCTGGAATTTAAAACATACGAATATGTTACTTTTTTCCAGGTGACTCCCCTTCATTCTTTAATTCTGTACTTACCTCACTTCTTCGTAGTTCACACCACTTGCTCTGCCCCAGACAATGACAAGTCTAAAGTAAGACAGCTGGATAGTGGGAAAGTAATGTGTTAGTCAGTTAATTCCTGTAACTGAAACGTGGAAGTACTACTGCTGTATCTTTGATGAGAGTGAGCAGATGTTCTTCCTGTACATCAAATATTGGTAATATTCATGTCATACATTTTTTTGTTATAGTATTCCTTTGGCAGCAGGCCTCTTCAATCGTGATGTGTACCTTGAAGGCATCAAGCGACGTGCTGCTGCATTGGATAGAAGCCAAGGAACCTCGGCTATTTGTAGTATGCAATGAGGAATATGTTTATAAGGCATATGATGATATTTACAAAACCTGAATCATCAGTTTTATTTTTACTTCTTTTTATCAATTTTTGAATTGTGAATTTGGTCTGTTTTTAGTTTTTTTGTAATGAGAACTGGATGTGAACTTGATTCCCAGAACTACATAACATGCTGAACGATCGCTGAGTGACCTTCAGTATTATTAGGATCCAAATCTACAACTTTTGTAATCTGTTTGGATAAAACTTGTTAAAAACAGGTTCTGTGTCGCAGTATTATGACAAACCAGTTAGTTTATTCTAGTCATGTGACTATAGAAGTTTTCTATATTGCAAAATTATGTAACAACTTTCTAGTCTTTACAGTGTATACAGTAAGTTTTGAACTATTTTTACTAAAATACACACATTTATGTGCTAGTTGGTGTACTAGTAAGGAACAAAGCAATACATTTCTTGATTTGTGTCTGAGGATGTTCATGAGCTTTAGACTACAACTGTATTAATTTGTTGCAATGCATGCTGCTTTCTAATTGTCTTTTATTTTTAGCTATGTAAATGAATGTATCTAATGTAAAACAACTCTGCATATCACTCATATTTTAACTGAAATTTAAATGAGAGCATATTGCAAAGATATGATTTTGTTATAAAGAAGAAGCGCACTAATTAATTCTGATTATCGTAAAATAGAGCAACATTTCATGTTTCAAGTCTCAGAACTTGGGGCCATTTGCAAGGAGTTGTTATGCTTGAGGGCAGCAACCATTACGTGCAGTACATTTACTGGACATTTTGCAGCTGTCTCCTTGTTATACGAAAGATGGTTTTTTGCTCCCATGGCTTTGTGTTCACCACAGGGGTTATTAATTTACTTGGATTTAATCTTTATTTTTTAAAGGATTTTTTCTGCTTTGAGACATAGTATTAGTGTGCTCATAGTTAATGTATTGTGAAAGTGACAATTTTATGTTTACCAGTATTTTATCTCACTAAGTTTACCAAAGAGAGGAAGAATCTGTTACGTTTGACAGGAAGAACTGCATATAGTTTATGTTACAATACAGGTAATCCAAAATTGGAAGTTCTGTCTTCTGCAGTTATGAGACAGAAAAAAATGTTTTAAAATGATATAAAAGACAAACTAGAACTAAAATTTTGGATTGCATTGCTAAAGAATCAGATTCTTAAGAATTTTATGTAATTTTGGAGATAAGGGAAGCAGTATTCAGATAAATGTAATCAAGATCAAAAACAGCTTAGTAAAGAGAATTATAGTAAGAAAAATGATTAATACAGCATTAACAGGATAAAAGTAACTCAGAAGTTGGACAGAAACAGAAGGAGAAAGGAGAAACACAAACTGTAAAGATGAGTGTAAAAACAATAAGCAAGTTAAAAATGAATAAGATTCAATATAAATAGAAGATATACTGTATTTCTGGGGATGGGGGAGTGGGTGTAGGGTAGGATCAGAGAAGCTGAAAATGAAATATCAAACCAGAAAAGAGACACGAACTGGATGCAAGACAGAATGTGAAGGAAAAAGGGAGTAACACAATTGGACATTACTATAGGTTGAAACTGCAAGAGGAAGCAGAAGGAAAATAAGATATAACTGAATACTACTAAATCTTGAAGTGGTGACAGTCAATTCAAAGAGTGGAGGTGATAGAATAGAGATACAAGGATTTGTGTTGTGAAATATGCTTCGCAGGATGATACCAGGGTGTTGTTTCTTACTGCAACCATAGAAACATAGGGAAGCTCTTTGGAATCAGTCTTGTATAGATGTGTTGATGGATATTACTCCTGTGAGATGTACTTGTCTCACACTATTGGGCTGGCTTTACTATTGTATTGTACTTGTCCATTTTATCTTGTCTTTCTCATTGATCCCTCCTCCCCCCTTTACCCATCCCTCACTTCAGGCCATCCTACATTCCATCTCTGGGGCCTCTCTTTCCGAACTCATTCCCGATTCTTCTGTTTTCATTCTCTTCTTTTAAATTTTTTCACCTTTTTATATATACATTTTTTGCATATGTTTGTTCTTATCTTATCATGATTCACAATTAGTCACATTAACATATTAGTTGTTCTGCACCTTTGTACATCACTTCTCTTATCTCAGTCTGTCTGTGTCATAATTGGTAAAAAGTAATTTTTGTTTTTGAAAAAACTGAAATTTACTTTCAGCCTATTTATGCTGTTCTACTACATACTTTAATTCTGATGTGTTTGTTTATTTTATTAATCTGTGATGTAGGTTGAAACATTTTTTCTGTGTCACTTTTAAATTAAGCTGTACTTTGTTTTAAGACACATTGGTCATGTAATGTGGAATTACATAATGATATTTAATTTGTTTTATTTTCCATCCTCTGTCATTCCTTATTTCTGTACCTCTTGAAGGATAATTGAGCTGGAAAGCTGTAGAAAGCATCCACTATATTGTGAATGTACTAATCATTTTTAGAAAAAATTTGCAATGCAAGTGATGACCTGGCTTTTCATTGTTATGTATTTGCTCATATTTTTTTGTGTACTGACATTTTCCATACAAGAAAATATCTTAATAACCACCTATTGTGTGATGAAAACCATGCTTTTCTGTGTCTCCTCTGTGTTGCTTATCATTCCTCTTTCAGTGACTGTTCTGTCTTGTGCTAGTCATTTCCTATTAGCAATTTAGTTCCCAAACTTATATAACAGAAAACATTCCATTTTGTACCTGGTTTCCTGCTCATATGCAACATAGTGTGAGCTGATTTTCCTAAGAGACTAATTTCTTGTATTTCTGACTAGCAAATGTATATTCTCGTACAAAGTTTTGAACCATGCACACACTTTTTATTTTTATAGCAGTTGGTCATTGTGATTGTATTTGGTAGTTACATACAGTCAGAATGACAGTTTTAATGTTCCTATATGTTATGCTATTTAAAATAATTACCTCTATGACTGACATACATGCTACATTTATTGGTTGTGAAAACTGTTGACAAATTCTGTGTAACATCCAAATTTCGTGAGATAGTAGGAAAGAAAAACTAATAGTAGTCTGTATTACAATTCTTTCTATGAGCTCATCAGATGTCTTTTAGAACAAATGTAACATGATAATTAAGCTGTCCAAATTCTCATTAGTTTTGCATTCTTGTAAAAATATATTTCATGCATTGCTCATATTTAAAAATAACATCACATTGTTGATTCCTTGCAATTTTCTTCCTAATTTTTTATAAGTTGGAGCCGTTCAGATTATTTATCTTGCACATATAAATACAGGTTTTCTTTTTTATGTACTTAACAAAAGCAATAATAATTAAGAAATTTTTGTTTGTGTTATGTTAGTTGCAGAAGTTTCATTTAATGTCATTGTGAGTTTGTGAATGTTCAACATTTGTTGATTTCATTACTCACAAATAAATAAAGTGGAGGCCTAAGACAGCTTTGGCAAATATTGGAAGTGGATGTGTTATTGTGTCTATCCTATTGTTAAGGTAAGACTACAGAATAATTTTCTCATATCTGTTGCCATACAGATATTGCAGAATCTTGTGAAGTATATTCAAGCACACATGAGAACATAGGTAAAAAATGTAGTATCATCAAACGTTTATGTGTATTAGGTTAAACCACATCAAATAAAAAAGAACCAAGATTTTCTTCAATAAAAGTTACTTTCACTGTATAATATATTTAGACTGTATGTATCTCTACATATCAAATTCCCTTCATTCACAGCAGATAGTCTGAAGTTTAACCTGTGATGGGACACAGTGTTTTTATACTTCCTGTGCACAAGATCAGATGCTTTTCTTTTACTCTTCAGCATTTGCTTTGCTTCTGATATAAAAAACAACATTTTTAATAGAGATGTCAGGCTTGGATTAATAATTCAGGGCTTTGTGGCAATCACCTACATTTTTCCAATGGATTATTGTTTCAATCTAGTAGGCTACATTTGAATAGCATTGCCTGGAACACTGATACATTAGGAATGCTGCAAAACAACAGTCATGAAAGTGTGAATCAAAGTAGCCACTTCCACTGTCCTATGACCGGTAGCTTTATATATTTAAGAAATTTTGTGATGTTCTAATAAAGTCTTTACTGAATCCTCACTGATAACTTCATATTCTGTGCCTCAGCTATGAAAATACTGTACTAGTCTAGCATGGTGATACATCTTGACTTATATATGCATGTGTTTTTTAAAAACGTTTCTTAACCATGTTAGACATTGCAGCTATTTTCAGACCAAATAAATGTGATATATATTATCTATTCTCTGTATATGTTTGTACTGATATTTCATTCTATTTTTTGCTCAGGATTCAGAATACTTATCCAAGTCAAAAGAAATATTTTTTTGAACAAAATGCCTTTTATATTAATAATATCTGTTTCTTAAGTATGTAAATAGTCATCAAAGAAAATGTTAAATGTTCTCAAATGTTTACATCGTTGTCTGTGTTAACTGTTAGGCTGTAAAGAATTGACTGTGAAAATGAAGCTCTAAAATGTATCATTCTCAGTAATTGTGTTCAGACTTTTGATTTATAAATTCCTTATTTGTATATAGAAATGCATGTTTGAACATAGTATTGTGAAAATATGCTCATGATAAAATGAAGTGAACTACTATGAAATAAATATTTGACAGATCATTTGGATTTGGATTTTTGGCAGTACTACGTATTGTGCCTCCTCAAGGTAAGCAGAGGCAAGAAAATCTGTCTCGTGAAGTATATAATAATTTGTGTTGGCATGGTAATAACTTTTGAATCATTCGAGACACAATCTGGCACCAGTGAAAGCGTGCCTGAAGTCCAAAAATTATGTGAATGTTGTTTCTCAATGATAACTATAAATTTTCTGCTGAATGTTTCTGTCTGTTAGATACAGAAACTGCTCTTCCACTTTACTGACATAAACTAAAAAGGCTATTGAATGAATTTGTGGACCAATAAAGAGATGTACATAAACACTCCATTCCTCCAAAAGTTATAATCGGAAGTGTTAAATTAGTGATGTGCTTCCAGGTGTGCAACCAAATTGTTTCCATGTTATGCACAATATTTCAGTGATTGACTCACTAGTCTTCTTCAGGTGTTGCAAGTTGTGCTACTATGTGTACTTGCAGCGTAGACAACAATCAGAATGCACAAAAAATGAAAACACAACTCTGCTGAATATCTGGAAAGTAATCATTACTCAATCACACTGAGAAGTCTCAAATCAGTATTTTCTCAGGTAGTGCTTTCGAATTATTCTTGTTTGTTTATTGTCATCCATTCCTCTGAGCAATACCAAGAAACACTGCTAATAATATTCAGTGTCTACTGAATTGCAAATTATTCACAGTATTTTTCTTGGTTTAATGATTTCTTTTATTTCAAAATTTGCATTTTTCTGAAAGCTTTTTTTACTTGAAGTTGACTCAGTTATTTATTACAATTTCTTCAGCCTATTCTTGTAGCTCTTTACAGAATTCTTGCTTTCAATCCTCAGCTATAAATTTTTTTCATGCAGTTGTTAGTGAATACTCTAAAGAGGCTGAGGTGTTACAGAGGTTTAATTTCTCCTGCGCATTTCTTTTCCTTTGTGCTTAGTTTTCTGTTTATGTATCCCTCTTTCCCCTGTGGCAGTACTGAGTTATTAATTAATGATCATATGGATTCATCTCCATGCAAGGATAATTGCAACAGACTGAAGGGTTTCTAATTGTTTTGGGCTTTGAGACCTCACAAAGTGATCTACAAACTATTTTTTTTTTTTCCCACTCTCGATTATTTGCTGAAACACATGTTCATGTCAGAAAGGTGCAAACTGTTGTGCATCTTATTTTTAAATATCCCTCTCCTTCAGCTCTCTCCACATCTTTTTGGTCGTAGCTTTTGTTATAGTAATGGAATGAGTGTAGGTATTGGGCTTCCTCTGTATTATATCTTTATTCATTCCA
Source organism: Schistocerca serialis cubense (assembly GCF_023864345.2). Lineage (NCBI taxonomy): Eukaryota > Metazoa > Arthropoda > Insecta > Orthoptera > Acrididae > Schistocerca > Schistocerca serialis. Next base: position 920,252,443 of record NC_064639.1, read on the forward strand.
TTGTTTCCAGCTGTTCCCTTTCTCTCATATCTTCCTTTTTTGCTATGCAGTCTTCATTTTAAAACCTGCTATTTTGACTGTGAGTTTGTGAGAAAAGTCTGATGATTAATATTACTGAGAATGAAACATCAATGGCATCTTGTCCTAATATTATGGGTACCTTTACAGTGAAATATTGTATTAAACTGCATCTCAGAGAAGTATTTTTGTTGCTTGTGTTAAATTTTACTAAGATTTGTACTCAGTATACTTTCTCGATATGCTTGTAGACAGTGTGTGTCTGACAAGCCCAGGAACATGTGTCTTAAATTGATCAATCCATTAAATGTGAAATTGTTAAATAAAAGAAGAATTTGTGTTTAAATAAAATAATGAACTTGTCATCTGTTTTGTGTTTATTTTTAATTTCAAAATGTCCACTTGGTCTTAAGAATGTGTAATTCCATGTTACCAGCTTCAATACTCCCATATTGTTCATAGGAACAATTAACAAGAATTCAGAAGGGAGCAAACTAATTGTGGTGAAGGTTAAATATTCCCAATTTTTGCATCATGAATAACCTGTGCGCGTCAGATTCGTTCCTCGTGGCAAACAATCTTATGCAAAATATTTGATTTGTTGACAATAATAGTGTACCCACTGGTAAAATTGGAATGTGTAATGATTATTTTCAAGTCTATTTTGATTACCTCTCCTCTTTTGTTGTTATCTGCATTTCTTTATAAGCAATTATATTCCTAATTTATCATACATAATGTATTTAGGCACTTTTTTGAATGCACCCAAGGTGATGTACCACAAAGTCTCCACTTTTGTTTTGGAAGTTTCTTGACAGGTTTTATTTCTGGCAACATTTAGCTTTATGTACTTGAAGCACATTGAATTTATAATTGCAGTTCTCTATATTGCACCTTCTGAATGATGTAACTGATGGAGAGAGAATTGGTTTATTGCTGAGTGGGAATAAATAGTATATATATTTGAACCTTATTTCCCACAGGATGTTCTCAGGTTGATGTAGCTCTACTGAAATGAATGCCTTGAACAGCGTGTGCCATGTGCAAGATCAACAATGTGATGGGGAAGTCATTTTTGGGTAAGGAAGTAACCTGCTCACCTGCTAATCATGGGCACAACACTGGCAGTGTTGACAGCAAAGGTTATAATGTGTAGGACACTTCCTTTAGAAATTCCATCTCCTGCCCAAACTCATGACCATGAGTCACCAACTCAATAAATGAAGTAAAATATAACAGGAAAGCCTCTAAAAATCTGAGGAAATGTCACTAGAAGCCCCTTGGCAGGTCTCTTTGATTAGCTTTAAATGCGAACATTTTAGGTTAGGCTTTATCAGACTATGGACGGTTCAACGACTTAGATTTGTGGTCATTTTGGTTTTTCACTTATTCTGGTTTCCTCCTTCCTTTGTTTGTTTCCTTTCTTTGTCCTTCTCCCTCTCTCACTGTCTTCCTTACTTTTTACCTTGCCTTCTTCTCCTTGCCTCCTTCTCCTTGCCTTCTTCTCCTTGCCCTCTTCTCCTTGCCTTCTTGTCCACCCTATGGTCTCCGCCTCGGCGTTTGAGTCAGTCTGTCCTTTCTCTCCCTTTTTTTTCTTATTCTTCTTTCCTTCCTATGCGTGCCTGAAGGCCGACCCATGCATTCGCACGCATAGCCAGTGACAGGGTAAAGCGTAATTCCCTGCCCTGGGTAGACAAGTAGGGCCCGTGCGTACCCCCTGGTAAAGGCCAGGCCCGGGGAGGGGTGATTGCCCGAGCTGACACGTTCCGACCATGCCGATTGGTCCCTCCGTCCGTTTCTCAGGAGGTATGACCTGAGGTGTAAACATTCACCTAAGGCGGGAGCACCCTCTGAGAGGGTCCCCACAAGGAAGGAGCGCGCCATCGGAGACCTGGCAATCATGGGGGATTCATCCGCAATGGATTTCTCTTCTTCTTCTCTCTCGACTTATGCCCCAAAATGGAAACTTGACCAGCTACCAGTGGCAAAAGTACTACCGCCTGCCCCAAAGTTCTTCACAGTTTCTAGATCTGAGGACGGAAAGGATTTTTCATCTGTCCACCCTTTCGTTATTCACAAGGGCGTAGATGCCATAGTCAGACCTGTCAAGTCTTGTACCAGGATGCGTAACGGTACCTTGTTGTTGGAAACTGAGAGTGCCTTTCAGGCACAAAAACTCCTTCGGGCCACACTCCTGTACACGTTCCCTGTCCAGGTGGAGGCTCACCGCACTTTGTATTCGTTGCGTGGTGTGGTATATACTAGATATACTTGACAGATTGACTGATGAGAAGGTTCAGGCTTTCCTCGTATTATATCTCTTAAAAAAAAATAATGTAACTATTTATTTAGAGGAAACACTCTCCTATTAAATTTGTTTGTCCTTGGATTTATTGTATCTGTTACTGATTTTTAGTGGAGTTAGTTTTTACTTTTAGCTTTCAAAAAAATACAAAAGAGATATAATAAGCAAAATAATGAATTTCGTAGGTTGCCAATTATGTATTATATCTGGTTTTATCGAGCGCCAGGCTCCCTACAAATTACTGTAAAAGCAATAGCATAGTATTACTCAGCTCCAGTTCACTATCATAGAAAATAGACAAGTTTTAATAAAATTATTTCACTGGATTACTTCAGTTAATCTCACTGAATATTTTTACAATATTTCTTCCGCTCCGGCTATCAGACGTTGTGCTGTGAAAAAATATTTTTAAATCTACCGCGTAATGGCGGCTAATTGTTAACAGTCAGAGATCACTGTTACTCGCTCCGCAGCAGTCGGAAACATGCTAAATAATTTTCATTAAATATTCTTTTCATAAGATAAATGTGGTGTGGGTTCTTGAAATAACACACGGAGATCACTTTATAGTAATATATTCTTACTAGGACACAGTTTACACCATTAAATATTTGCAGTTACGTTATGACAGAAACAAATGCTAGCGCAGCACAATAGCTTGCGTACCTGATTCCAGCTAACACCAGAACGAACAGAACAAAACAGACTAGACAGAAGAATGAACATTGCATTGTGTTTTATACTCTTACAGAGATGATAATACTTCTTTTAATTACTTACACATTATAATCTCATACACTAAAAATGATGTCTTTTCTGCATCTATCAATCTATATTGTATATTTTTACAGTTAGTGTTATTACGTTTCGCAGATAAATCTATGTTTGCAGTTCATTTTCGGTCACATACAGTCATTTTTATTTATGTTTCACCTCGATAAGGGTGAATATTGCAAGAGCGACACTACATGGCCCCCTGGGCTACAAGGAACACACTACTTAATGTTTGGTCCTTGTAGACCACGAGTGTCACTTTTCTTTCATTCGTTGGTCACTTTCAGTTCACTTTACCGTGTATTAGGTCATGGGTACACATTCATTTTGAGTCTTTTTACATAACATGGCTGGGGACAGTTGCAATATAACAAGCTCTTCCATTTGGACGAGGGCCGCCGGGAAGCCCCAGAAAAACCTCGGCAGAGCTGATAGATTTAACCCTTTGTGTTACTTTACATAAGTTGGTTCTACATGTTTTGGTATTACAAGTATTTACATCAAATATAAAATTTTCTGAAAAAGAAACAAACATATAGTTTTTATATGAAAGTGTTCATCAAATTTTTTATATTGTGTTGGTAATATTTTGAGGTTTTTTTTTATTTTTGTCGGCGAATTTCTCGTCGTGTGGTGTGGATGACGCTGTATGTCGCTTCCGCAATGCCTCGTGCCCGTTGCCATGAAGCGTCGGCTGGAAACTGTTGTCTTCTTTCTTGTCCGTAGGCTGCGGTCAGGATGTGGAGTACGGAATGACGTTATTTTGTCTGCGTGGTGCGTCTGCATTGTTGCGCACCGCTCGTTAAAGTTTTCAGCACGGGAGAGGATGTTGACTTGTGCAAATCATGAAACAAATGCACATATGTTATAGAACGGATTTTGTATGATGTTATGGCTGTGGGTAAGAATTGATTAGTCAACATTATTGCATCATCGAGGCACAGGCTCAGTTACTTGGTATTTTCGTGTTCGTTTGCACGTACTGTTGCTGAATGATGCAGGAGATATGATGCTGAAGTAAGCACTGCACATCCCTGTTGTCATCACTTTGTATGGAATATTTATGTTTCACAATTTTTGTTTGACGGCGTTCCACCGTAGTTGCCATTGCATTAATGTCCTACTACGTGGTCCGTGACGTCATATTAATTGTTGGTGCACAGGAGGTAGCGTCCAAACTAAAAATGTCTGTACAGTTTCGAATATACACTGATCACAGTTTTGTGTTTTCGGTCACTGCACACAGATATGTTTTGTTAATGTTTGTACCTCGCGTTTTTTCAGTTGCACAGCACATAAGTGTTCACTGTCCAAGTTGATCACTAATACAGTTCTCAAAGTTCACACTTCCTCCGTGAATACCAACACACTATTATAGTTCCTGTTAGTATTGCTTACAGCATGACTTTGATACAATTGTATTGCATGATTACTGGTTTTTTTTTATATCACATAGTGACTCAGATGTCTGTTCGTTTACACAATATGTTACAATGAAATTTCACAGATCGAAAGCACTTTTGTTCTGTTATTGCATACAATTCAGTGTTACATCATACATGCAATGGATTCTGGCCTGACTTGCAATACTTTTATATTTGAGCATTAATAAATTTGTCATAGAGTATATTCATTTGGGGATTAGAACCACTGCGCATGTGCTTGCTCCATAAGCTGTTAGCGTAATCGCGTATCCTATAAAAGGTTTGCAACTGTCAAAAACAGGCTCTAAAGTGGAGCTCTCATTTAATCTCAAATATTGTGGCTAGAGGCTTATACTTTCTCTTTTATGGTCAAAGCACAGCATCACACATGTCACAGTGTATGTGCACTGTCTTTTGCATACACCTTTCTGTTCATTTTTCATGTGACAGATTAGAATATTTAGTGCATTCTTTAAATAAACATTTATCACACAGCATAATAAAATTTATAGTTACTAGCTCTAATAACCACTGAAAAACATCTTACACTTACTGATTATGTTTCTAAACAAATACTATCATTGGACTGATGGTCCTTTAGCTTCTTTTTACTCATTTTTGAAGGCTGGTGTGTAAATCATTCCTTGAAATAAAGACAAAACATCTTATATACTAAGCACAAACAAAACATCAAATTCTTACAACTACACAAAATTATATATTGAAGTCTGCGTAAAACCTGCATATTACACAAAAATACGGTAAACCATTCATGTCCTATTGTCAGGTACCACAAATTTCTTTAAGTCCTTATAGGGATACAATCCTTTGATCTTCCCGCTCATCACATCAGCTATAAGGTAGCTACAACTGTGCGGTATTTGTATAATTTTAAAAGGTCCATTATACAGCATTTGCCATTTCTTGTACTTCTTTGCTATGAGTGATGACTTAGGATGGTTTCTTATCAAAACTAAGTCGTTTATCTGATATGGGACTGTCCATTTTATTGACTTGTCATATCGACTTTTTCGTTGGGATTCAGTTAGATAACATGATTCTTGTGCTTTGTTGTTAAGGGTTTCGTTCCAGCGAAGCGTTTCGTTGTGAGCTACATCCGAATAATATTCGCCCTGGCCCCTTAAATTGCTGCTTAAATGAAATATGGGCATCTCTTCGCTTTTTACTCGTACGTTCGGGCAATCTTTACCGGGTGTACTTACTTATCGTGTTAAATCCAGTACAATCTGCTTATTTTCATTCAGTAGGGAGATCTTCCCGCTGCAGAAATCAATTTTTGCTTTCTTCTCGCTCAGGAAACCTCCCCCCAGGATGCAAGTTACTCTCAATCCTTTGACTACGAGAAAGATACATTTTACGTTATCTTCCCCTAGGCATAAATCTACCAACACCTGATACTGAACTTTTTGTGCTTGTGCTCCCATGGCTCCAATGACAGCAATTTTGTACAGGAAATGTCGGTAAGTTGCGGTTTTGGCTCAAGATTTTGAATAGATCATAGCTCATAACATTAGTAGTGGCACCTGTATCTATGTATATTTCTACTGGCAATTCATTAATTCTAGCTTTTATGATGGTTTGTACTTCAGTTATTTCTTTTTTGTTACATTAGTTTGATTCCATAAGTAAATCATGTTGTGTACCATTTCCATCTTGGTACCTCAGTAATAATATATTATCTTGTGTATTGTTTATAGGCGTGCCCCCTGTTTTTTCGCTGACCATCAATTGGGAGCTTATTGTGGCCATACTATGGTGGTTTCCGTTAGTGAGCATTTCTACTATCCTTATGCTGCTATTCAAGTCTGTCCATGTTTGTGGTATTGCATTAGTATTCTGCATAGAATTCCTATTGTCACACTGGTACTGGTTACCGTTAGGAGGCGGTGGTGGTGGCATAGAAGTTTGCATCCACTGCACCGGGTAAGTGCGGTTGTTGGCACTACTGCTTTGTTGTGGCCATTGACCTTCATTTCGACGTTTGTTATTGTAATTATTATTACTGTTACTGTAGCCGGGATGTCCTCTATCTTCCCACCTACGTTTTTGATTGTAAGATGGTTGACCGTTTCCGTTCTTCCTGTTTTGTTCTGCGGATTGATCTTCCTTTCCATTTCCGTGGCTTCCAAAATTGGAATTGTTGTTGCCATTTTTAAACTTGCGTGGTGAACCATTACTGTTCTCCCTGTCCTTATTTATCCTATTTTCTTCCTGGGAGAGATCGATTTCGTCCAGCACAGACAAGTACCGTTCCAGGTCATTTTCGGGTACATTTATTAATTTGTCTCGTGTATAACCGGGCAATCGTAATTTTAAGATTCTGATCACATCACGGGCTGATATGGGGTCATCCATATATCTAATTTTGTTGATATATTTTTCAAAATATTTACGGAGTGTACCCTGTTTGTGATTGTACATTTGCAGGCTGTATACTTCAGTCCTCAGGCGTTCTTGAATAGCCTTAGACCAGTATCTGCCTAGAAAAGATTTTTCAAATTGTGCCACGCTATGGCAATTTTCTATGACTTCATTTGCCCATAAGGCAGCGTCGCCTTGTATATGTGCGATTATGAACTGAATTTTGTGGCGTTCATTCCAGGCACTCGGTAATACATTTCGGAATCCTTTTATGAAGATTACCGGATGCACTGTCTTCTTTTCCGCGTTAAATACTTGGAATTGTCTGTGTTTTATTAAGCTTTCTTCAATGTTATTGCTTGTGGAAGTAGAAGCTGCCCCCACGGGGTTATGAATAGGAATGCTTCCTGTAAATGGTGTGTTTTCTCTTTCTGAATCGCTTTTTTGTTGGTATGACCTGTACGTAATGTTCTCATTGCCGTACACACTCCTAACAGGCATGCCACAGTTGTTGTTATGCATTTGCAAATGTGCACGCTCAAGTTCAGCATTTCTGTGTGTCATTTCTTGCTGCCACAGCGGTACTGGCAATTTGTATCTCGCTTCGCTTTTTTCACCTGCGAGTGGTAGCGTGTCTACTGTGGGTTGTTTACATACAGCTGCTCCGTTAGTTACTTTTTGCAGAGTGGACTGTATTTTGCTTTCTACACGTTCTGTGATCTGGCTTTCTTTTTCAGTGAGCCAGTCATGGAACTCTTTTTCTACTTTCTGGGCTTGATCATTTAAATGCGTTTCTGTGGTTTCTTTTTGTGTCATTTCTAAATTGTCCATTCGGTTCGCAATCTGTTCTACTTCATCCCGGATGACTGTGTGTGCCGTCTGAAGTGTTTGCACATCTTGTGCTATAATGCTTACAATGTTCGGCAGTTCGGCTTGGGCTTTTTTATTTCTGTCATTTCTGAATGTATCTTTTCGAACAGTGTACCTATACTTTCTACTAAGACCTTTTCTCTTTCTTCATTTTGTTCCCTTATCTGATTGACTAGCTGGTGATTCCTCTCTTCCCTCAATCTCTCTCTTTCTTCGTTTTGTTCCCTTATCTGATTGACTAGCTGTAGATTCCTCTCTTCCCTCAATCTCTCTCTTTCTTCGTTTTGTTCCCTTATCTGATTGACTAGCTGTTCGTTCTTTTTCTCTAATTTCCGTAAAAATTCAGCAAATTGATCCGGTATTGGTGAGCATACCGGTGTGGTAGTTGTTCTAATCATTGGAAAATTATCACTAGCCCTGCTAGTAGTACCTATCAGTTTTACTGTTTTCGTCTGCTGGCTGCTTCCTGCTTCCTGGTATATCATCGGAAACTACATTGTTTACATTTTCTCCCCCCCCCCCCCCCCCCCCCCCCCAAAAATCACTATTAATATTTAGTAAGTCAGTGTCACTATCCATATCGCTCAATAATTGCACATTATTTGTAACATTGGACACATTATCTGGTTGCAAATCTAACACACGTCCAACTTTTCCCATAATGACTCTCACTGGGCTAACTACAAAAATTGTTCCAAACTACAAATGCGGACTAAGTTCACAAGTCAAACTGCTTATTGTTTCCAAAATCACACAATATTAATATCTACACCACTGTACACCATGTACCATCTATGATACTATACTTTGATGATTCGGGCCTATGTAGCAAGCTTTTATGCATAGTGGTCCTTACCTTGATTTCTTTTTTCTTTTCTTTTCTTTTCTTTTTGCTATCTCGTCCACTCAGGGTCTATACAGTTCTTCTCCGCTTTCCTCGTTCAAGTTCATACATGAAATGGAATTTGCTAGACATTAGAATACATACAATACATGTTAACCATTACATACATACAAACCCAAAAAAAAAATATTTTATCTCTTCGGGCCCCACGTAACAGGGCGCTATTTATTATATCTCTTAAAAAAAATACTGTAACTATTTATTTAGAGGAAACACTCTCCTAGTAAATTTGTTTGTCCTTGGATTTACCGTGATCTGTTACTGATTTTTAGTGGAGTTAGTTTTTACTTTTGGCTTTCAAAAACACACAAAAGAGATATAATAAGCAAAATAATGAATTTTGTAGGTTGCCAATTACGTATTATATCTGGTTTTATCGAGTGCCAGGCTCCCTACAAGTTACTGTAAATGCAATAGCGAAGTATTACTCAGCTCCAGTTCACTATCATAGAAAATAGACAAGTTTTAATAAAATTATTTCACTGGATTACTTCAATTAATCTCACTGAATATTTTTACAATATTTCTTCCGCTCCGGCTATCAGACGTTGTGCTGTGAAAAAATATTTTTAAATCTACCGCGTAATGGCGGCTAATTGTTAACAGTCAGAGATCACTGTTACTCGCTCCGCAGCAGCTGGAAAAATGCTAAATAATTTTCATTAAATATTCTTTTCATAAGATAAATGTGGCGTGGGTTCTTGAAATAACACATGGAGATCACTTTATAGTAATATATTCTTACTAGGACACAGTTTACACCATTAAATATTTGCAATTACATTACGACAGAAACAAATGCTAGCGCAGCACAATAGCTTGCATACCTTATTCCAGCTAACACCAGAACAAACAGAACAAAACAGACTAGACATAAGAATGAACATTGCATTGTGTTTTATACTCTTACAGAGATGATAATACTTCTTTTAATTACTTACACATTATAATCTCATACACTAAAAATAATGTCTTTTCTGCATATATCGATCTATATTGTATATTTTTACAGTTAGTGTTATTACCTTTCGCAGATAAATCTATGTTTGCAGTTCATTTTTGGTCACATACAGTCATTTTTATTTATGTTTCACCTCGATAAGGGTGAATATTGCAAAAGGGACACTACACTCGCTGAGCATGGCATGACGGCTGTCGATAGTGTCATGAAAAAGGTCGACAATGGCCTTGTACCGACCCGGACACTGTTCTTGATCTTTGATAGTGTTCAGCTGCTGTCGCGCATCAAAGCGGGCTATGAGGTTATTTCTGTTCGCCCCTATGTCCTGACACCTACGCGCTGCTACCAGTGTCAGCGTTTTAACCACACCCGCCAGTCTTGTTCTAATGCGGCTAAATGTGTCACTTGTGGCATGGACACCCATGAGGGTGACTGTCCACCTCTGTCCCCTCGTTGCGTGAACTCGCCCGGTCAACGTCTCCTCTTCCTCCAGTCACCTCTAAGACACAAGCACCTTCATCACCTTCTGCCAAGACTGAGACCCAGAAGTCAATGCGCGGGCCTTCAAGAAGGAACCATCCCGTGAAGACATCTTACGTAAACTGACCTCCCAGCCATCGACCAGTACTTTGACTAAACGACCTTCCAAGAAGGCTCATAGGAAGAAAAGTTCTCCTTCTCCGCCACGGCGTGTTTCTTATCCTGCGCCACCCAGCGGTTGACGCCCCAGGCCGTCATCTGTTTCGCCTGAATGCACCGATTGTAGCCGAACATCTGGCCGTTCACCAGTGGAGGACGCTCCCCCTCCCGACCATCTTAACATGATGGACGAAGAACCTATTGAAAAAATGGACGATGACTCTCCACCTATTGATAGCGGCAGCAGTGCTCGCTTGACGCCAGGCCCTCAGCGGCCTTCGAGGTGACCCCTTCTTGCTTCTCCTTTTTCTTTTTCTTCTCACGATGGCGCTTCTTCATTGGAATATTCGCGATATTCGCTCCAACCAAGAGGACTTAAAGTTGCTGCTACACTTGCACTGTCCGCTCGTAGTAGCTCTCCAGGAAACGAAGCTACGTCCATGCGATCGTATTGACTTGGCACACTATATCTCTGTGCGTTTTGACCTGCCCCCTGTGGCAGGTATTCCAGCTCATGGAGGGGTATGTTGCTGGTCCGGGATGATATCTACTACGATCCCATTGCATTGCACACCGATCTGCAGGCAGTTGCCGTCCGAATTACTCTCCCCACTTTCACATTTTCCATTTGTACTGTTTACACTCCATTTTCGTCTGCCGTTACTAGGGCAGACATGATGCAAATTATTGCTCAGCTACCTGCACCGTTTTTGTTGACTGGAGACTTCAATGCCTACCCTTTGGGGCTCTCCAGCCTCCTGCCCGAGAGGCTCAACCACCTCAATCTTGTCTGCCTCAATACTGGCGCCCCTACTTTTCTTTCGGACCTCACACCTTCGGACCTCACACCTATTCCCATTTAGACCTCTCTATATGTACTACCCAACTTGCATGTCGGTTTGAGTGGTACGCTCTTTCTGATATGTATTCGAACGACCACTTCCTTTGTGTTATCCATCTCCTGCATTATACCCCATCTTCGTGCTCAACTAGTTGGAACATCTCCAAAGCAGACTGGGAGCTCTTCTCTTCCAGGGCGACATTTCAGGATCAAAACTTCGCAAGCTGCGATAGTCAGGTCACACACCTCACAGAAGTCATTCTCACTGCTGCTGAATATTCCATCCTTCATACTACTTCTTCTCCACGTCATGTACCGGTCCCCTGGTGGACCGCAGCATGTAGATACGCTATACGTGCTTGACGACGTGCTTTAAGCACCTTTAAACACCACCCTACAATGGCGAATTGTATTAATTATCAACGATTAAGTGCACAGTGCCGTTGTGTTATTAAAGAAAGACAGCTGGGCTGCTTTCACAAGCTCCTTCAACAGTTTTACTCCTTCTTCTGTTGTCTGGGGTAGCCTGTGCCAGCTTCTGGCACTAAGGTCCACACACTAGTTTCTGGCTTGACAGTCGCGAATGATGTCCTTGTGGCCGCTGAGGATGTCTCCAATGCCTTCGGCCGATTTTTCGCAGAGGTTACGAGCTCCGCTCATTACCACCCTGCCTTCCTCCCCCGACAACAGGCAGACGAGGCAAGTCCACCTAACTTCCACTCCTCGAATCATGAAAGTTATAATGCCTCATTCACCATGCGGGAACTCGAAACTCCACTTGCCCGGTCACGGTCCTCCGCTCCGGGGCCTGATTCTATTCATATTCAGATGCTAAAGAACCTTTCTCATGCGGGTAAAGGTTTTCTTCTTCGTACGTATAATCGCATCTGGATTGAGGGTCATGTTTCCACATGCTGGCGCGAATCTGTTGTTGTCCTGATTCCTAAGCCAGGGAAGGACAAGCACTTGCCTTCCAGTTATCGCCCCATTTCCCTTACCAGCTGTGTCTCTAAGGTGATGGAACGAATGGTTAACTCTCGTTTGGTTTGGCTGCTCGAATCTTGACGCCTACTTACCAATGTACAACGCGGATTTCGTAGACGCCGCTCTGCTGTTGACCATCTGGTTACCTTGTCGACCTTCATTATGAATAACTTCTTGCGGAAGCGCCAGACAGTGGCTGTGTTCTTTGATTTGGAGAAGGCTTATGATACCTGTTGGAGGGCGGGCATTCTTCGCACCATGCATACATGGGGCCTTCGCGGTCGCCTCCCTCTTTTTTTTCGTGCATTTTTAATGGATCGAAAGTTCAGGGTATGTGTGGGTTCTGTCCTGTCTGATGCCTTTCGCCAGGAGAATGGGGTGCCACAGGGCTCAGTTTTGAGTGTCGCTCTCTTCGCCATAGTGATCAATCCAATAATGGATTGCCTCCCAGCTGTTATATCAGGCTCCCTTTTTGTGGATGATTTTACCATCTACTGCAGTGTGCAGCGTACATGTTTCGTGGAGCGCTGTCTTCAGCATTGTCTTGACCATCTTTACTCCTGGAGTGTCGCCAATAGCTTCAGTTTTTCTGCCGAGAAGATGGTCTGTATTAACTTCTGTCGCTACAAAGAGTTTCTCCCATCATCCTTACATCTCGGTCCTGTTGCTCTCCCATTCGTGGAGACAACAAAATTTTTAGGTCTTACTTAGCTGGTCTCCACATGTGTCATATTTGGTTGCCCGTTGTACCCGTTCCCTAAATGTCCTTCGTGTTCTCAGTGGTACGTCATGGGGAGCGGATTGAACTGTCCTACTTCACCTATATCGGTCGATCTTCCGCTCAAAGCTGGGTTATGGGAGCTTTGTATACTCTTCTGCACGCTGCCTCAACTCTATACAACATCGGGGGTTACATCTTGCGATCAGAGCATTCTATACTCGTCCTGTCAAGAGTCTTCATGCTGAAGCTGGTGAATTGCCACTAAACTACCGGTATGATATACTGCTTTGTCAGTATGCCTGTCGGCTATTGTCAGTGCCCGACCACCCGTCTTATCGTTCCTTTTTTTGACATCTCTCTCGACCGTCAATATGAGTTGTATGTATCTGCCCTGCTACCCCCTGGAGTTTGCTTTTGTCGCCTCCTTGAGCAACTTGATTTTCCACTCCCTGCAACCTTTAGAGTGAGCGAGAACCAAACGCCACCTTGGCTCCAGGCTCTGGTTCGCGTTCACCTTGACCTCAGCTCACTCCCAAAGGAGGTTACCCCAGCTTCGGTATAGCGCTCGCGGTTTGTCGAACTTCATTCAGAGTTCATTAATACGATCTTCATTTATACAGATGGCTCCAAGACCAATGACGTTGTCGGGTGTTCTTTTATTGTCAGGGCACACAGTTTCAAATACCTGCTCCATGGCCATTGTTTGGTCTTCACAGCTGAGCTATTTGCCCTCTATCAGGCTGTTCTTTACATCCTCCGCCACCGACATTCTGCTTATGTCATCTGCTCTGATTCCCTGAGCGCCATGCAGAGCCTCAGTGTTCAGTATCCGGTTCACCCTTTCGTGCACTGGATCCAACGCTCTCTTCAGCAGATGGCGGCCGACGGTTCTCCGGTTACCTTTATGTGGGTTCCTGGTCATGTCGGTATCCCTGGGAACGAAGCTGCAGATGCCGCAGCTAAGGTTGTGGTCCTCCAGCCTCAGACAGCTTCTTCTTTTGTGCCTTCATCTGATTTTAGGAGGGTCATTTGTCAGCGCATTTTATCGCTGTGGCATGCCGATTGGTCTACACTTAGTGAAAACAAGCTTCGGGCCTTGAAACCTCTCCCTATGGCTTGGACAACCTCTTCACGCCCTTCTCGGTGGGAGGAGGTCATTTTGGCCCGGTTACGGATTGGACACTGCCGGTTCAGCCACCACCATGTGTTGACGGCTGCGCCGGTGCCGTTCTGCCCATGTGGGCAATTGCTGACGGTATGCCACATTTTAACATCCTGTCCGAATTTTAATACACTGCGCATTGATCTTGGCCTGCCATGTACTCTTGACGAAATTTTAGCGGATGACCCAGGAGCAGCTGCTCATGTTCTTCGTTTTATCCACTTGACAAACCTGTCTAAGGACATTTGATTATGCTGTTTTCTTTTAATCCCTTGCCTGTTAATGTGCTTTTTATAGTGTTGTCCTTTTTAGTTGCTGTTTTAACATTGTGCCTTGCAGCGCACTCATAATTTAGTCTGGGTGCTAATGACCACTGTAGTTTTGCGCCCTAAAACCACACAAAAAAGACCACATTGCTGTTATCAGGTGCGCTTATGGACTGACTGGTGGGGTTTAGTGCTGCACTTTTATAGTCTCCCCTTCCCCTCTGATCGGCTGCTCCATCAACTGTCCGCACACAGCATCCCTATCCCCATTCTCCTGCTGGCTGTACCTCTGCTGTTCCTCCATCTCCCTCCGAAGTCAGTTCGATATCGATTATCTCATTTCTCTTCTTGACCATTCTAAGAGCGATGTCCCATACATGACTAAGGATGAACCTGTTGTCATGATTTATCAGTGGTTCCCTTACCACATATCAATTCCTTAATGACTATGATAGTGAAGTTAGCTGGTTGTGCATAACAGGTCTAAGGGAAACCAAGTTAATTGTTGGATGTTTTTGCCGACCACCTGGCTCCACTGTGACAATTGTAGACTCATTCAAAGAAAGCCTATGTTCAGTTGTGCGTAAATACCCAGATCATGTGGTACTAGTTGGTGGTGACTTTAACCTATGGAGTGTAGACTGGAAAGTGTGTGGATTCATCGGAGGGGGTACAGACAGGCAGTCTTGTGAAGTACTTTTGAATAAACTGTCTTTAGCAGCTACTTCAGCAGCCCACATGCATTGGAAGTATCTTGTTCATCGTAGCTATAAACAGGCCGGACCTTATCGATGGAGTCAGTATAGAGATGGGGTTAGTGATCATGATTTCATCATAGCAACTATGATTATGAAAATTAATAAATCGGTCAAGAGGGCTAGGAGAGTGTTTCTGCGAGAAAGAGTGGATAAGCAGTTGTCAGCATCTGATTTAGACAATTAACTGCAATCATTTAGTTCCAGAATGATGGAGGTAGAGGAATTATGGGCACAGTTTAAACAGAATGTAAATCTTGCTCTGGTCAAGTATATGCCTATTAAGTGGATTAAGGATGGAAAAGACCCACCATGGTTTAATAATGAAATTCGGAAAATGCTGAAGAAACAAAAACTGTAGCATTCTCAGTTCAAAAGAGGGTGCACAAATGACAACATGCAAAAATTAGTAGAGATTCATGTGTTTGTGAAAAGATCTATGCATGAAGCATGCAACAGCTACCCACATCATACCTTGTCTAAAGATCTGATGGAGAACCCAAAACAATTCTGGTCCCATGTAAAATCACTAAATGAGTCTAAGTCTTCCATCCAGTCACTTGTTGACCGGTATGGTTTGGCAATAGAAGATAGCAAAAGGGAGGTTGATTGGTTGATTTGGAGGGAGGAGACCAAACAGCAAGGTCATTGATCCCATTGGGTTAAGGAAGGATGGGAAATGAGGTTGGGCATGTACTTTCAAATGAACCATCTTGGCATTTCCTTGTAACTATTTAGGGAAATCTTGGTTTAAACCATCATCGTCCCAAATGTGAGTCCAGTGTGCTAACCACTGTGCCACCTCGCTTGGTGAAAGGAAGGCTGAAGTTTTAAATTCCACATTAAAGCGTCACTGGCAAAGAGAACTGAAAGATTTGGAAGCAAATAACTCATCAGGTCTGAATGGACTCCCAATTCGGTTTTACAAAGAGTACTCTATAGCATTGGCTTACCTAGCTTGCATTTATTACAAATCTCTTGCCTAGCGCAGTCTCAAGTTAACAGAAAAAAGTGCAGGTGACTCCTGTATATAAGAGAACGGTCCCGGAAAATTACAAACTAACATCTGTAACTTTGGTGTGCTCCAGAATCCATGAATAGGTTCTCGGTTCAAATATAATAAATTTTCTTGAGACTAAGAAGCTTACGTCCACATATCATCATAGTTTTAGAAAGCATTGCTTGTGCGAAACTTAGCTTACTCTTTTCTCACGATATACTTTGAATTTGCATGAAGTGCAACAAACTAATTCCATATTTCTAGCTCCAGAAAGCATTTGACACAGTGCCCAATTGCAGGCTGGTAACAGAGGTACAAGCCTATGGAATAGGTTCACAGATATGAGAGTGGCTTGAAGACTTCTTATGTTATAGAACCAAGTATACTGTCCTCAATGGCAAATGTTCATCAGAGACAAGGGTATCGCCAGGAGTGCTCCAGGGAATTTTAATAGACTGCTGCTACATAAATGATTTGGTGGACAGGGTGAACAGCAATCTGTGGTTGTTTGCTAATGATGCAGTGGTGTACAGTGAGGTTTCGAAGTTGACTGACTGTAGGAGGGTACAAGGTGACTCAGACAAAATTTCTAGTTGATGTGATGAATGACAGCTGGCTCTTAATGCAGAAAAATGTAAGTAGGAAAAACAAATTTGTAAATGTTTGGATGCAGCATTAGTAGTGTCCTGCTTGAAGCACTCGCATCATTCAAATGTCTGGGTTAATATTGCAAAGTGATATGAAATGGAACGAGCATCTGATGATTGTGGTAAGGAAGGTGAATAGTGGACATCGGTTTATTGGGAAAATATTAGGACAGTATAATTCATTTGTAAAGGAGATTGCATATAGGACACTAGGGCGACATATTCTTGAGTTCTGCTTGAGTGTTTGTGATCCGCACCAAGTCGGATTGAAAGAAGACATTGAAGCAATTCAGTGTCTTCTTTCCTGCTAGATTTGTTACTGTTAGGGTCAATCAGCATGCAAGTGTTACATATGTGCTTTGAGAGCCCAAGTGGAAATCCCTGGAGGGAATAAGACATTCATTTTGAAGAACACTACTGAGAAAGTTTAGAGAACCAGCATTTGAAGTTGATTGCAGAATGATGCTACTGCCACCAACATACATTTTGCATATGGACTACGAAGATAAGATATGAGAAATTAGGGCTCATATGGAGACATATAGACAGTCGTTTTTCCCTTGTTCTATCTGTGAGTGGAACAGGAAAGGAAACTACTAGTTTTTGTACAGGGTAACCTCTGCCATGCTCCATATGGTGGATTGTGAATTATGTATGTAGATGTAAACGCAGTGCGAGAAGCTGGATCTCTGTGTCATAACCTTGATGTGGTCATAATCCATTCCATGTAACTCCGTCAGGCAATGTTCTGTGACAGCTGACTTGTTAAACTGCTGTGTCCAGTGTGCCATTGGTGTTTTTAGTAACAATCTTCAACAGTACGCACCTCAAACCTATGTAGGTCTTACTACATTACCAGGATATTTGATAGACTTTGGATTTCCATAGTCCAAGCTCGTATTTCACACTGTAGAGTAGTGCTTGTGTTGGCTGGTGGACATAAGACCATCTTCACTTCATGTTTCTGGAGAACTCGTCCTATCTTCCTGGATGATGCAATGTCCTGACGATTCTCTTCTGGTCCCATCATTTGCGCAGAGGGTATAGGACATTGGGCTCTCTGAATTTGCCACTCCTTGTAGCCATTCTTGCAGAAAACCACTTCAGATGTTCAAGTTCATAGTTTATACTTCCATTGTCAGAGAGGGGAGCCCTAAATACCAAAGTTTTGAGCATGCCATTCCTCTGAGTTGGGTGGTGGCAGCTGTTGGCATGTAAACATAGGTCAGTGTAAATCTCGTTCCAGTAAACACTGTGGCCACAAGTGCTGTCCACTCTTTTTTTAACCAGGACATCCAGAAAGGAGAGCACTCCATCCACTTTGACTTCCATGATAAAATTGGTGTTCTGGTAGATGGAATTCAGGTGTATAAGGAAGTCATCAGCTTGTCTCTTCCATTTGGCCTGGTAGATGGAATTCAGGTGTATAAGGAAGTAATCAGCTTGTCTCTTCCATTTGGCCTTATAATGAAGGTGTCACCTACATACCAGAAGAAACATATAGCTTTCAATTGGGCTGATTTCAAGGCTTCCTCCTCAGAGTAATCCATATGCATACTGATGACAACTGGTGAAAGTGGGTTCCCCATGGCTACTCCTTCCATCTGCTTGTAGGAGCCAACATCAAAAAGAATGGATTATGATGACACTGAGCTTCTGACACAGACGTCCAACCTCTGGAACTGCATCACTAAGGAATCTATTGAGATTCAAGTAAGGGTATCACTGATAAATCATGAATGCGGGTACACACCTTAGGCATGGGATTCTGCTATTAGAATAGCCAAGAAGAAAAATGATATACAAGACATCTCAAAATGTCTTCAGGGGCAGGTGGAGGAGCAGCAGAGGTACCACCAGCATGCACATCTATGTGCACACCTAGGACAGAACACTGTATTAGCGGGAGGAATGGGGCAGAGATACTGGGTATTGCTGGCCAATAGAGCAACTGATAAGAGGTAGATGGGGAGGAGATAAAATCATGGCGCTGGCCCTGCCCCTATCAGTCAGTTCCATCAGCACATCTGATGATGGCAATATGGTCATTTGCCGATATTGTGCCCATTGGACACTGGTATCTGGCAGTTCACAAGTGAACTAATTCAACATGAAATACACCAGGAGAAGCTGAAGAACCACAAGATAGCATTTATTTGTTTACACCAAGATTTTTACTATTCTGCTTGTGCTGTTGACACAATGATAAATACTTGGTCTGAATTCTATGTCAGTGTGTTTGCTGATCGGATCATTCTGAGTTATATGACTTAGTTCAAGATGTGGCTAAGCATACATAATCCTTAAATTGTATTGTAGACAGTTTCTTTTGATTCACAGCAATATGTAACTTGTCTCAGAAAGTGTCCATTTGTAGCTCATATTCTGATTTTAGTGATACAACAATATTAAGTTATGTTCCTGCTGCACAGGTTGTTTTGAAATGTGATTACAAGGCATGGTCTAAATCAACATCAAAATAACAGGTGAGGTGATCAGAGGTATGTGTAGTCATGCTGTGGCAGGCAGAGGACGCTGAAAAAGACCATCCAAGGATTCCAATGGGGCAAGGTACCTGGCCAAGGAATCTTGATCAGACAGACCGGGATGCTGCAGTCATTGATTGCAGGCTGTGGTCTGGGGCATATTTCCATACTTGATGTTTGTCTCCTCCTTCAGGAGGCATCCTCAAGGGCAATGGAGGTATTCCCACAAAACTGATGCCACAAAGGGTCCAAAGCTGGCCACAGAAGCCTGCATTGTATGATCAATTTAACGTTAAGTGGGTTTTATTCTGAACTGAGTTGTGGTACGGTGAAAGTGTTGGTTAAGAGATGTCTTCGTATATTCATTTCTTATGTTATTACTTAACTCCTAAATAAACTGTTGTTTTTTACCCTAACTGATAATTTACATCACTATGGCAGCAGTGCTCTTTAGATGTATCATATTTCAGGATGTTATTAAATCGGTTTCTGTTAGCATAAAACATTGCACTAAGAAACAGAATGTGACAGAAAAGAATAACACGAGAGTTGCGTTCTAGTGATTTAATTATTTATACTTTCTCATTCCAGACAGAAAACTGAAATGAGATTCTATGACTGTGAATACACCACATTGTTTTCATTGCATGCCAAAAGGTAACAATATTATGAAAAGGGAAGTTGCTACTCACTATATAGTGGAGATGCTGAGTCACAGATAGGCACAACAAAAAGACTGTCACAAATAAAGCTTTCAGCAGCCAGTAAGGCCTTCATCGACAATAGACGACACACACACACACACACACACACACACACACACACACAAATGCAACTCACACACATGACTGCAGCCGCAGGCAACTGAAACCACATTTTATCTATTGTTGACAAAGGCATTACCGGCCAAAAGCTTTATTTGTGACAGTCTTTTCGTTGTGCCTATCTGCGACTCAGCATCTCTGCTGTCCAATAATATATCTGCTTGACAAGAAATTACTCTACTTCAATTTAGCCATTTAAAATGCACTCTGGCTTGTAACTGGTTCCAGGTAATTTTATAAATCCCTTCGAAGCACTCATTCTAAGATTCTTCTATTATTTCATAAGGTAACATATCGACCATAATGAGTCCTCAGTGGTCTAAATTATTTCAGTGCTCAGTATATGTGAATAAAATCACTAAATACCACACACCATAGGAGGATGTTGCTCTAAAGTTAGCAAAGTGAAGGAAACTTGTTTTCATTACACTCTCAGGTGACAAAAATCATGGGATACCTCCTAATATTGTGTTTGATCTCCTTTTGCCCAGCATAGTGCAGTAATTAAATGTGGAATGGACTCAACAAGTTGTTGGGAGTCCCATGCAGAAATACTGAGCCATGCTGCCTCTATAGCTGTCCATAATCGCGAAAGTGCAGCCAGTGCAGGATTTTGTGCATAAACTGACCTTTCGATTATGTCCAGTAAATGTTTGATGGGATTCATGCTGGTCAATCTGGAGGACAAAATCACTCCCTCAAATTGTCCAGAATGTTTTTCAAACTAATCGCAAGCAATTGTGGCCCAGTGACATGGTACATTTTCACCCACAAAAATTCCATCATTGTTTGGGTACAAGAAGTCCATGAAGGACTGCAGATGGTCTCCAAGCAGCTGAACAGAAGCATCTCTTGTCAATTATTGGTTCAGTTGGACCAGAGGACCCAGTCCATTTGATTTAAACACAGCCCACACCATTATGGAACCACCACCAGCTTGCACAGTGCCTTGCTGACAACTTGAGTTCATGGCTGCATGGAGTGTGCATCCCACTTGAATGCTGCTATCAGCTCTTACCAACTGAAATAGGGACTCATCTGACCAGGCCTTGGTTTTCCAGTCATTTAGGACCCAACCAATATGGTCAGCAGCCCAGGAGAGGCCCTGCAGGTGATAATGTGCTGTTGGCAAATGCATTCTTTCGGTCGGTGGCTGCCATAGCCCATTAACATCACTTTTCGCCGCATTATCTTAACAGATACATTTATCATATGTCCCACATTGAGATCTGTAATTATTTCATGCAGTGTTACTTGTGCGTTAGCAATGACAACTCTATACAAATGCCCCTGCTCTCGGTTGTCAAGTGGAGGCCATCAGCCACTGCCTTGCCCGCTGTGAGAGGTAATGCCTACATCTGGTGTTCTTGGCACTCTCTTAAGACTGTGTATTATTTTGTTGTATTGAATTCCATAACAATTTACAAAATTGAATGTCCCATGTGTTCAGCTCCAACTACCATTGTGCATTCAGAGTCTGTTGATTCCCACCCTTCAGCCATAATCACATCTGAAATATTTTCACATGAATCACTTGATTACAAATGACAGCTCCACCCATGCACTTCCTTTCATACCTTATGTACATGGTACTACCACCCTCTGTATATGTGCATATCGCTGTCCCATGACTTTTTTCAAATCAGTGTACCTGAAACTTGTTCACAAGAAACAATAATATACCATGTCACAGCTAGAAAAATAGGTTTTTCAGTAACTTAGTGCTCACTTCTTTGGAATGGTAATAGTTTTATCACTAAATATTATTGGATGGAGCTTGGCAATAGCTGACTCTGCTGTCCCACAGGTTATGCGCACTACGGGCACTTGAAGTTTAAAAGGTTCAGGAGTTGTATGTATATTTAATGCATTATTTTTCCTTCACTAATTATCCTGATGTTCCCATATATTGGGCTATAGAGGACAGGCTGAAGTTGCTAAACTGTTTTTGTACCTCCTGTTGGGGTGGAGGGGGGGGGGGGGGGGGGGAGGGGAGGGTAACCAGACTTAGGCAACTCAAATTGCCTCCAGAATAAATCTTTGACACTGCAACTAAGTGTGTGCTGTTCTTGAATAGCTCAGCTGGTAAGAGAATTGCCTGTGAAAGACAAGGTTTGGGTCCTGGTCTGGCAACAATTTGAATCTACGAGGAAGTCCCAAAAATAGCAATGACTCTGATGCATAGTGAAGGATTCATTATGGAAACAATCCTTTGGACTGCAGTGGAGCCATTTCTTTGAAATATCCATTCTTCCAGGACTGCTAGTCCAGAAAGGTATGCAGAGGAGATTCTGTTAAGTTGGGAAAGCGGGAGAAGAGATGAAGCTATGAGGTAGGGGCATGTTGTGTGCCTGCCCATCTCAGTAAAAGTATTTACAGCTAAATATATGTGCCAGGTTCAAGTCACACGCAGTTTTAATTGTGATGAAGTTTAGACCCAAATTGCTGTATTACTGTACAGTTTTCTTACTGATTCGCAGCACAGTTCCTTGTATTACTCCTCTTCTCCATTCACACAGATTCTCTGGGTAGCAACATTGATGTGAATTTATGTTTCAAAGGTCCTTCAATTAGCAAACAGTACTTGGCTATTGCAGTGGCCTAGACATGAATCTGTATTTCACTATCACCAAGGATCAGGGGAAATAGCATGTGGATACTCCATGAATCACCACTGTAACACATTGATATACTGCTGACACCCCATGTCCAATGTTGGGGGTATTCTCCAGGGTGACTATCCATCTTCCCACATGACAGCAATACAACTTTGTTAAAATTTAGTTAATCTGTGTCTACACCTACACTCTGTAAGATGCCATGAGGCTATACAGTGTACCTGTTTCATTTTTCTGTTTTCCTTTTCTGATGGGGGATGGTGCATCAGAAGCAAGATTGTTAGTAACTTTTTGTTAGAGCTGGAATGGTGGGATGTGTGTTGGAGAACGTGGTACATTTCTTGTACTTTAGGAATATTTGTGATTTGTAGTGTTTCTTACTCCATTCTGTTGTTCATCTCTGTGACACTCTCATGCTGACTATAACAAAACTATGATGCAACATGCAGCTCTTCTTTCAATATTTTCTATACCTTTCATAAACCCAACTTGGTGAGGGTCTGAGACTGGCAAACATCACTCAATAACTGCTTGAACAAGGGTTTCGTTGGTGGCCTCTTAGATGCTTGAATAAAACCACATCTGCTATTGGCCTTCACCCATGATTACTTTTGAGTGATTGTTCCATCTCAAATTTCTCAAGACAGAAACTCCTAGGTATCATACTTGAAAATTGTGAACTATCACCAATTGTGCAGTCAGATAATATCAGATCTTTCCATCTATTTACATGCATTACATTTCTTTATGATTATGGCCACCCTCCAATCCAATCTTTGCGCCAGGCATTTGTAAGCTGTGTATAGTTGTACGCCGTTATCAGTTACTGATAGCAAGGCTTTTGTGTATGCTTAGAACAGGTTGTTACATATAAAATCCTGGAGGAGATGATTCCTCTGCCAGAGCAGGAAGCAGAGTGTAGCAATAAAAGTCTTATTGTGGTGGTAATAAATAACTGATGGTTGATCTCTGTATGAATATGTCACAGAACTGGCAGGTGATGCATATCCATATTTATTTTGAAATGACTTGCTGAAAGTGATTTATATTGTGAATACCTACCATGCTACTCTGACTACACTATAAGCATCAAACTGTGAACTGAATCACAAAGATTAGCCATGAATGTAGCGTGTTGTATGATGTATGCTGTTCAGACACATATTATTGTGGTTTCTGAAGTTGAACTGAATGATTATCACAATGGATAAAAAATTTTTATGCTTACGAGAAATTAGTTTTTGGACTTATGGCATCTGGCTATGTGAGAGATTTAAATATGTATATAATATTAGTTTCTGTACAGAGGGGCCAACCAAAGTAATATTTCAGAATAGAAATGGAGTTTGTGATCTTGCTCTCCCACATATCACCAGTAATTTTTTTCAATCTCTTCAAAAAGCTTAATAACTTTGTTTCAAATGCTTTGAGAGGAGTAAGATGTACAAAATACTTTTTTTTTACTTATCTTTATTTTTTTGTTGTTGGCTGCAGTATGTCTAGGGGTAGATTGTTGAGGATGAAATTTTTTAACTTTGTGAGTTCCAGATGACTAGATAAATATTAAGAATGCCTGTTGCATGATTTCTGATTGCACCTGTTTATTATTATTATCTTCTGCATTACACTGACTTTACAATCCCCACTTCCATAAAACCAACAACTACATTGTTATTGCCAAAATTAAAAACACGTCCGATTCCATCAGAGGTATGCCCACTACTACTCTTCATTCTGCAGTACTAACAATTTTCCAAAGAGTTTACAAATGAGTCCAGAAATAAATTTAACTATTATCATCAGACTCTGCAAATTAATAATAGGAATTTTAAGTATGCCAGATGTTTCATAATTTCAAATATTTCTAAAATTAGGGTTATTTTTAACTGTACAGACAGTTAGTACATATCAATTATAATAAATTAATTTATTTTTATACACTTTAGCCTGAAATACATTTGGGAGGACGACGGTTCAATCCTGTGTCCGGCCATCCTGATTTAGGTTTTCCGTGATTTCCCTAAATCGCTCCAGGCAAATGCCGGGATGGTTCCTTTGAAAGGGCACGGCTGAATTCCTTCCCCGTCCTTCCATAATCTGATGAGACCAATGACCTCGCTGTCTGGTCTCCTCCTCCAAACAACCCAACCCTGAAATACAATACATTATGTACAAAATCAAATGACATTCATTTAGTTAAACAGCTGAAATAATGCTCACCTATACAAGATTTGAAAATATTCCTGGTATCGACTATTTCTATATATTAAAAAAAGGTAATGTTATAGGAGGGTGCCCCATTATAATATCACCCTCACAAAATTTGGAAACTGTGTTTACAACATTTTGTGACAGACTACAAGGTTTTCCAAATGGTGTACAAAATGATGCCAAATGATAGAATACAGATGTATAGAAGCATCTGATATATAACATATCATGGAAAACATAAGAAAAATATCTACTATACAATTCATAATCTGTACATATATCAGGGTATGGTATTCAGATTTTCAGATCTGCGGAACATACTGTCACAAGACAATTGAAACAAGATCAAAACTACAACTTTGCAACACAAAACTATAGAAATAAATACAGGGACAATGTAAGTTACTAGAATTACAAATTATTACATCCATACATTCAAACCTTCAAAATCTGTAAAACAGAAGAGAAAAATTTCAGAGCTTAAGTATATGACGAGTGAGCCAACTCAAAAAGCTCACGACGGGTACAGATCAGAAGAATATACTCAATCATGAGTAGGAATATAGTACAAAATCAATCCGCCACACAAACCATAGTATTTAAGCATATGTTGAGTCATGAAAGAAGAAATATAAAATAATGGAAAAATATTAGGGCCTAAGTTTACAATGTGGGGATTGATCCATGTCGGGTACAAACCAGCAAAAACTGAATAAAGCTCATAATCATATCAATTAATTAATTCATATGCAATACTTGTAATAAGCATCCAGTCTCAATCAATCTAGATTTCACCCATTCTAGCAGAAAGAGCTGGAGTCTGTTGAGGAAATTAGGCAGTGCTACAGTACTTAAGAGGCTGTCACTTGGCACAAGTGCTTCCGAGATTTCAGTTGTCCTGAAACACACCTCCAAAATCCAACTAAAGGCATGTGAAAAGAAAGAGGTTTCCAGAAACCTGAACAATTTATTAGTCAATAATCCAACCAACATGGACATTGTGAAAGAAGTGGAGACAGAAGAGATTACCCAGTCTCTGAAGCTAATGAGGAAAGGAAAAGCAGCCAGACCTGATGAGATCCTACCAGAAATCTTGAAGGAACTTTGAACTCTAGGAAGAAGGTGGCTCGCCAAGCTCTGCAAGGAATATATCAGTACAGTTGCTCTCCCCAAGATCTGGAAGGAAGCAAAAGCCATTGCTGTGTTGAAACCCAGAAAGACTGGAGATAACCCAAAGAACTACAGACCAATATCCCTGCTATGTACCTCCTATAATTTATTCGAGAGAATATTACTGACTAGATTAACTCCGTACATTGACGCCAACCTTCCAACATATCAAGCCGGTTTTCGAGCAAGCAGAAATTGCTGCGATCAAGTGCTGTCCCTCACAACTTACATAGAGAAAGGCTTCCAAAACAAGATGAGAACTGGATTTGTTCTCATAGATCTTACATCAGCTTACGAAACAGTGTGGATCGAAGGGCTATTGTTCAAGCTAACTTGAATCATAAAATGCAAACAGACCTACACACAACTGAAGAACATGTTAACAGGCAGGAAAATCAAAGTCTCACTTCATGGTATGAACAGCAAGAGCATGGTTCTGAATAATGGTCTGCTGCAGAGCTCGGCACTAGCACCCGTTCTCTTCAACCTGTATATAGCTAAGATGCCAGATAACACATCAAGTAAATTTGCACATGCTGACAACCTGGCCATCGCGTATCAAAGTAAAAATTTCAACAATCTTGATGAAACAGTGAATGCAGACCTGGATGTCCTGAACACATATTACTCCAAGTGGCACCTACACCCAAACCCTAACAAAACAACCAGCACAATAATGCACCTTAACAACAGAGAAGCACATTGAAAATTACAGCTTTCTATGAATGGACAGCAGATCAGACACAAGAATAAGACTAAATACTTGGGTGTGAAACTAGATCGCTCTCTAACATACAACACACACATACAAGACACAAAACAGAAACTAAAATCCCGCAATGCTATCCTTTCGAAACTGGTTGGAACAGCATGGAGATGTTGGGCAAGCACTTTGAGGACATAAGCACTAGCTCTTGTCTACAGCATAGCTGAATACTGCTCACCAGTCTAGATGAGAAGTGCACACGTGTCTAACTAAAGTGGATGTTCAGCTGAGAGAGACAACATGAATAATTTCGGGAATATTCAGGGCCACCCCCCTTGCCTGGCTCCCTGTCCTAGCCAACACAGAACCTCCTGAAATCAGGCAATCACAGTTAGCCCTAGGAACATACCAAAAAATCGTAGGCAACCCGAACCTCTCCATCTACAAAGATGTAACAGCTATAAACAGGCTTAAATCAAGAACAGCTTTCTGGAAAATCAGCAAAGAGCTTCGAGCCTTCAACTCGGAAACAACATGGAAGGAACTATGGGCTGCAAGTGCACACAAGAACTGCAATTTGGTGGATGACTCCAACAAGAAGATTAAAGGACTCAACCTCCCAAGGAAACTGTGGACAACTTTGAACCGCCTAAGAACAGGTGTCGGCAGATGTAAGCAACTAATGAAGAAATGGGACCTGTCAGACAGTTCCGAATGTGAGTGTCATGAAATCCAAACAATGGACCATTTACTCATGTGTGAAGTGTACAGATATGATGGTGATTTGAAAGACGTACACAGACTCAGTGACTCAGCCTTAAAGTGGCTTGAGAGTATTTGTAATGTTGTATAGTATTATTGCCATAGTTGTATAAGTTTATGTTAATTAATGTAAGAATGATTGCCTTTGTATATGCCAAACAAGTAAATAAATAAATAAATTGTGTTACTCATGATAAATACAGGTAAACAGATTAATAATTAGCTATGATGGTGGCACAATCCAGTAGCTTGTATGAAAGCAGACATGTATACATCTTGTTATATTGTCTACACTAGTAAATGTCTTCCACACCATTTGCTAACTGTCCATACAAACTAACCTACATACATAGATACCTAGACGATTCATTCACAATTGATAAAAAAATAAAATACCTACTGATTTAAAGTTGCATAATGTACTAGAAAGTCAATCCCCCTACTTGAAAAAACATACATTTATGTGAAATAACACTGTCTTTAGTAGTCTTGGATAAAAATTCACATATATCAGTCACAATACTGTTGCAATTGACAGATGCTTGAGTATATTACCCAGCACCTATGATCTCTTGTAAGTTGACTGGTCCAGTAGGGTACAGCCATTCAGCAGTGTGGGGAGTGGATCCCCCAAATCTTTCAGTTTTCTCCCTAAAGTTCTCATCACACACTTCAACAGACAGGTAACTTCCTGCCTAGCATTCACATCAAATCCTGAAACATTGTTGTGTGTTCTAAAAATGCTGTTCAATGCCTTCTTCACATCACACAAGATATGCTCTCCCTATTCATTTTTCAAAATCAGTTGTATGGGATTTATGGCCGGTGAAATTAAAAAGTGTTCACATATGAAACATTAATGCAATAAAAAAATGAACTAACAAGGTGATACACACAGATATACTAAGATACTATTCCTAATTTTTACAGCATAAATTATGAACATTGTCCCATTTCAAAATTGCAAAGGGATCTACTCATTTAGTCTCATGGCATATATGTATCATTCTAAAGAACAAATCTATTACAAAACGTAATTATACAGGGTGTTACAAAAAGGTATGGCCAAACTTTCAGGAAAGATTCCTCACACATAAATAAAGAAAAGATGTTATGTGGACATGTGTCCAGAAATGCTTAATTTCCATGTTAGAGCTCATTTTAGTTTCGTGAGTATGTACTGTACTTGCTTGATTCACCGCCATGATTTCATACGGGATGCTCTACCTGTGCTGCTAGAACATGTGCCTTTACAAGTACGACACAACATGTGGTTTATGCACGATGGAGCTCCTGCACATTTCAGTCGAAGTGTTCGTACGCTTCTCAACAACAGATTCGGTGACCGATGGATTGGTAGAGGCGGACCAATTCCATGGCCTCCACGCTCTCCTGACCTCAACTTTCATTTATGGGGGCATTTGAAAGCTCTTGTCTCTGCAACACCTGTACCAAATGTAGAGACTCTTTGTGCTCATATTGTGGACGGCTGTGATACAATACATTCCATGCGACAGAGGGTGGATGCATGTATCCTCGCTACATTTTGAACATTTCCTGTAACAAAGTGTTTGAAGTCACGCTGGTACATTCCGTTGCTGTGTGTTTACATTCCATGATTAATGTGATTTGAAGAGAAGTAATAAAATGAGCTGTAACATGGAAAGTAAGCGTTTCCGGACACATGTCCACATAACATATTTTCTTTCTTTGTGTGTGAGGAATGTTTCCTGAAAGTTTAGCCGTACCTTTTTGTAACATCCTGTATAATGTAGCATAGATTTTAACTCAGTCAGTAGATAAGACAAACCTTTAGAAATCACATCATCTTACATTCTAAATTCCAGACAAACAAAACACAATTATATAGTTTTGTGAATCTGCAAATAGATTTAAACTCAGTCAATGGATAAGATAGAATTTTAAAATTACGTGATCTTACATATTAAACTGATGACAAACAAAACACAATTACATAGTCTTATAAATCTACAGACATACTATGTATTTTCTTCTAGACTAAGGATCATTATGCATCCATGTTCAAAGGTTTTGTCCTCTGTACTAAAAGTTAACAGTACTTGACATTTTACATATTTGCTTTGCTTACCAGTAGCTCCACTTATGTTTACACATTTCTGCAAAATTCTTACTGTACTGGATTATGTCTCCAAATTGTTCAGATATGCCCCAAATTGGGCTATCTGTATCAATCAAACAGTTCCCTTCTCACTGATCAATCTTAATCTTAATGTACGGACATTGAAAATCTGAATTATCATCTCTGTTATTAGACACTTCATGTAAAAGATCACTTTTAGTTTCATCAAATGCTCATCCACACTGTTGCAGGTTTTTCTAAACTTTACCAGTATCATAGCACTACTTTGGTTTCTCATGGTGTCAGGTAAAGATTGAACACAATGAATGGATTCCATAGCACAACTAACCTCACTTATTACAGAAGGAACACAAAATATATTACTGTCAAAATTACACTTCCTGCTTAGACCTTCTTTCATTTCATTCCACCAATTTGGACTAACCACAGCTAACTTATTCCAGAATGCACATTTATCTACATTATCGTCAATCTGGTCCCAAACAAACTTCAAAAAATTTTCACCTTTATTCTCTACACTTACAGATAACTCACCTTTACTGTTTGGATCATTACTCTGCATGACATTAATGAAAAACTGTGTTCACTGGACTGAATTCCATGGCTCTCACTTACATCATCACACACATCATTTAACTTATCTGTATTTGCAAATAACTCTGAAACTTCATTATTCTTAAACTCCACAAATACCTGATACTCAACATCATTATCATCATCATCAAATTCTTCCAAAATTACTTCATCAACAGCATCATTAACAACACAAGTCTCATCTCCATCAAAGTCACACACCTCACCTACATTCATATGTGTTAAGCTACCAGTCTCAGATTAACTAACCTCAGTCATTTCACAGGTCTCATTCTCATCTACATCAAAAATACCACCTAATTCAGATCCAATACAGTCATCACCTATTTTACATACATCAATAACATTTGAGGGAATTTGGTATAGTTGTAGGTAAACAACTAGAATTCTCTCATATACAGATTTATTCACACTTAGCGTCTACACAGACACAGGTCCGGAGGCTAACTGCCGTTAGCATCCAACATGCTCTCCCAAAGCCCTCTCCTCAAAGATAGCACACTTACGCACAGAAAAAATATCGATTTTTATGGCGCTCTACGCCACATAGCCCCGCCCCCCCCCCCCCCCCCCCCCGCCCCCGCGCAGTATGGAGTACGTCCCTGTGAATGGGGGGGGGGGGGTGAGAAGTTAGGAAGGTAACGCACAGTTCTTATGCGTCAGGCGGAAGCGGTCGACTGGTAGGAGATCGAGGGGTGAAGCCCGGTACGTCGACGGTGAAGTCAGCAAGCGACGCTGGTGGCTGAAGATGACGTCCCGTCCTGGAGTGAAGGTGTAGCACTTCGTCAGCCGGCAGGTGAAGAATCACCTTGCCAGAAGGCCTAACAAAGGCACGCAAATTGCCACACGCAGCACTTCTGCTCAATTTAAAGTGGCGCACCACACGAGATTCTGCACTTCCTCCCTCAATATTGTCACATGCGAGTACCACATACACTGTATTGCCATCTACGACCACAGATAATTTATATATGTCATCAGGGTGCACATGTGTTGTGAATTCTTGGATGGCACCTGTACGAGCAATGGTAGGGAGGCAGGGAGGTGTGGGAAAGCCATGGCAGGGGGAAGCATCTGTTAAGAGGGGGGTGGCAGGTGCACTAGACTGTGCAGGAGACAACCTTGGGTGATCAGCTGGCAGACGAGGGAGCGTGACCGAAGGCAACGAGGAGCCAGCGTGGGTTGAACGGCATGACAAAGAGCTGTCACACGAAGATGGTAACACAATGGTAGAATCCGAGTGGTTGGCAGTTCGACTGCGAGGGCTGTGAGGAGTGAAGCCCCAAAAAGATTGGCCACTCGAATTAGATGAACGCGGAGAAGGAGCAGTGCTCGGCAGAGAAACACGCTGTGGAAAATCAATACCCAAATGCATGGTGTGGGAAGATGGATGGCCGCTCGAAGCAGGAGTGGGAGAAATAGGGGCAGAATCAGGGAGGTTCACCTGAGGCTCAATGAAAGCTGGTTTCACTCGGTTGAGTAAGACCATGGTTACAGAGTCTTTTATGAGGAGATCCATGTTATTCTCAGAGCGTTTGATGACCTTGTAAGGACCTGTGTAGGACGACTGAAGCGGGGCTTTGACTGAGTCATCTCTGAGAAACACGTACTCACAAGAGTCTAGCGTGCATGGTACGTACACGCGCGGAGGTGTATGAGCAGCCGGAGGTGGCAGCTGAATTTTGCTGCAGTGCAAGTGCACCCGCTCGAGAAGTGAAGGGAGTTCAGAGGGCCGTGGAAGTGGGGTCAGAGTGACTAATTCTCCAGGCAAAACCAGAGGTCGGCCATATACAGACTCGGCTACGGACACCTTGAGGTCTTTCTTGAAAGTCGCACGAAGGCCAAGAAGCACGAAGGGCAGTGCCTCTGTCCATAGTGAGTCATGGCAACGCAGGGCAGACTTCAGGGTGCGATGCCATCGCTCGACAAGCCCATTGCTTTGGGGGTGGTATGCAGAAGTATGAATTTTGACAATACCACACATTTTACATAAACTGAAGACTCGAATTGTCACCCCTGGTCAGTGGTGAGGTAAACAGGTGAGCCAAATCTAGAGATCCATGAATCTAAGAATGCTCGACTTACTGTCTCAGAGGTAATGTTCGGAATAGGCATAGCCTCAGCCCACCAAGTCAGCCTGTCAATAGCTGTAAACAAGTAACAGAAACCCTCGGAGGGGGGCAAAGGGCCTACGAGGTCGACATGAACATGGTGAAACCGGCCTGGAGGTTGGGCAAAACAGCCAAGGGGTGGAGAAGTGTGCCTGGAAACTTTGTTCTGTTGACACACCATGCATGCCCTTGCCCAAGACTGACAGTCACGGCGCATGTTTCTCCAGACAAACCGTTTAGCTACCAGACGGGTGGAGGCTTTAACTCCGGGGTTTGCTAATGTGTGTAGTTTGTCAAAGACCTGGCATTGAAGGGGCTTAGGAATGAATGGCCACAATGGACCAGTCGATTCATCACACCACACTAATTCAGATATGCCAGGGAAAGTAGAGCGTACCGGTTGGAGAGAGGAGCTGTAGTCTGAAATTAACTGCATGGTATCGGGGTCTGCCGATTGCAACCAAGGTAGGTCCGTTAAGTCAATTAAGGTTGTGACAGCACCAACACGCGAGAGAAAATCAGCGACCACATTGTCCGCTCCTTGGATGTAGCGAATGTCATTTGTAAATTGCAAGATGTAATCGATGTGACGAAAGCATCGTGGGGGCGGATCAGCCGCAGGATTTTTTATGGCAGGAACCAATGGCTTGTGATCAGTGAGCACATAGAAATCTCGTCCCTCAACATCAGTTCTGAAGTGTCTTATGGCCTCGTAAACTGCAAGTAGTTCTCTGTCGAATGCTGAGCATTTCTTCTGCGCGTTGTTTAGCTTTTTTGAGAAAAACTGCAGGGGGGTCGTAACATCGTTGTATGTCTGACTCAGTACTGCGCCGATAGCATTGTCACTAGCGTCAGTAGTGATAAACATTGTGGCGTCCGCCCGTGGGTGAGCAATAGTGACAGCGGAGGCCAACAGCTGTTTGAGTTCATTAAATGCCTTGTCCATGTCTGGTGTCCATGGTACCTGGTGAGTGCCAGAAGTTTGTGGGCCAGCGAGAGCATCTGTGAGAGGAGCCTGCACCACAGAAGCGGCTGGCAAATGTTTCCGGTAATAATGAACTGTTCCGATGAATCTGCATAATTCCCTGTAGGTCAGAGGGCGTTGCATCTCGAGAACAGGCTTGATCTTGTCCTGTGGTGGTGTCAGACCGTCCGATGACACAACATAACTTAGGAATGTGACGGATGACTGGTGCAATTGAGTCTTTTTACTGTTCAGTTCAATACCAGCAGCTGCTAAAATATCTGTCACGACTTGAACACGCTCCTCACTCTGTTCTAAAGTAGAAGCAAAAACCAATATGTCGTCCATATATACGAAACAAAAGTCTAGATGGGATAAAGTTTGATTGATGAAACGCTGCCACATTTGGGGTGCATTTTTCAACCCAAACAGCATAAATTTGTATTGGAACAGCCCAAAGGGAGTGGTTATGGCAGTCTTTTCAATGTCCTCCGGAGCCATAGGAATCTGATGAAATGCGTGCTTACAGTCCAAAACAGAGAAGTACTTTGCACTTGCGAGCGCATGATTGAAGTCTGCGATGTGTGGGACCGGATATTTATCAATGATGGTGTGGGCATTTAAACGCCTATACTCTCCAACCATACGCCAAGTACTGTCTTTCTTTGGTGAAACAGGATAGGACTAGCCCAGCAACCGGAAGAAGGTTCAATTATTCCCTTTTGTAACAGATCATCCAATTGTTCTTTTGCAATTTTCATAAATTCTGGCTTGAGGCAGCGTGGACGTTGCGATATGGGCAGCCCATCGGTTAGACGTAACCGATGAACTGTGCCGTTAGTGACTACTGCAATATGTGGTGCGGCACGATAGTCAGATGTCCGTGAAAGGGAGCAGGCAGTGGCGGACAGGCCAAGCTGTGGCGCTGAGGGCACAGAAGTACAGGTGTGCCCCCCGCTCGTAGGCTGCGTAAAGGCCGCACACGTGTTAACATGGGCGAGGTTGGTACACTGGTTCTTGGTAGCAGGCCGTGCCACTACGAGCGCTGTAGGCACGAGTGGGCGTGGCCAGACAGCAGATGGCCGTAGTTCATTGCCACAAGCTTGGCAAGTTAATTTTCCATTCGGAACGCAAGGAGCATGAGCACTCGGGCATACCTTATCATTACAAAAGGGGGTGCTGACACAGTTTACAGAGTTCACAACATTGTCATTAACATGCGCGGGCATGGGAACACCAGATTGGCATGGACTGACCTTGTCTGTAGCCGACGAGTTGTCTGCTTGTAGTGCCGCGAGGCGTTGTTGTGTGGAGGCCAACTCGTGGTGTATGTCGCGGAGATGCAGCAGCATTTCCATACGTTCCATCCGCAACTTAGAAGACTTGGCGCACTCCACTAGCCACTTGTTTGTCCAAGATTGCAGCTGCAAGGATAGGTTTACACACTTCTTAGCACAGCACACATGTTTGGTGTTAGCCGAACTGTCACTCGGTGAAGCGAAAGGAATATGTTTGTTAAGGGAGGGGTAAAACACAGTATTTTGCACAAAATCTAGTGACAACTGATAGTGCTTGAGGAAATCAATTCCGAGAATAGGTTCTTCAATTGTTGACATTAGAAACGTCCACTCCAGCTTGCACTCGGGCGAAAGTTTCACTGTATACAAAGTGGAACCCGAGCACTGTAGGGTAGACAAGTTCACTGCACGAAGTACTGTTTTGTGTGGTTGCACTTTATTGGTTGCTAGGCGAACCGGCAGCAAAGAGACGTCTGCGCCAGTGTCTACCAGAAAACATACACCTGATCGTAAATCGCGAACATAGACTCGACCACACTTACTGTTATTGTCCAAAACAGAGTGCAACGTGGGATGGTGCCCGTTGTTTACATCGCAGGAGGTGGCACCGTAGCCTACCTGTGGTTGGAGTTTGGTTGGAGAACACGGTGACTGGCATTTGCAAGCTTGCTCCCCGAATCTCGCGTGGAAGAAACAGTAAGGTTGGGCGGGCCTGTGCTCCTGTGGGTAGTTGCTAGGTGACGGAGTATGTGCCTCAGAGTCTTCCACAGAGGCCGATGCACTGTCGTTGCGAGGAGTTGAAGGTGCAGGCAGGGCGGCTAGTTTAAAAAACTTGTTATCAGCAGCACCAGACAAGGGCGTGGCGTCAGAAAGTGTCTTAGTGCGGTCACGTCCAGAATGCAGTGCACGGAACTCACGTTGCCTGGCGGAGTATGCTCTGTCAGCGGCGCGTAAACGTTCATTTACTGGCCTATCTTCATAAGCAGAGATTGCAGTCTGGACAGGCAAAGGCAGCTTTTCAGTCCAGATTTCTGCGAGCGTGTCATCAGGCATAACTTGCTCATCGACGAGAAGATGGATGCACCGCCACAGCTGGGGCGGAGACCTGTCGCCGAGACGCTCTTCGTAGATGAGCTGTCGCACATTTTCTCTCCTGGTTTTAGAGACACGCTCCAGTATCGTTTGTTTCGCCACAGCATACTTCTCTGCTAGGGGGGGGTGCTTTGACCAGATCATAAATTAAATCGACGCGGTTGTGAAGATGGTTCATGAGGCAGGCGAAGCGTGCATCGTCATCCAAAGCACAGACATTGAATGTTTGCTCAACCAGATTAAACCAGAACTCCAGGTGAGCGGGTTTGAAGTCTGGTAATTTCGGCAGATTCGGCACTGCAGTCACTGCAGAGGTGCGCCTATTACTTCGGACGGAAGTAGAGCATGCAGAAGATTGCGAGTCCAAACTATTGGCGTCCCGTAATGCGGGAATCGCGAAATTGACTTGACGCCGGGGGGGCGGCTGAGAAGCAGCGGACGCTCGAACGGTGTGAGGATCGTAGTCGAAATGTGCATTCTCATTGACGTGGTAGCTCGGAGAGAAGCCACAAATGCTTAAGTACGCCGGTGAATGTCCGTTATGCACACAGTATTCACTCGACCGTGGGTGGTGGGGTTGGTTGTAGATGTCGGAGTAATTACTGTTCAGCACAGAATTGTTGACTTGATTAGAAGCAACACAAGGATCCCACACACGTCCACTAGGATGCACACTCGGTTTGGCGAGCATTGAACACCTGTTGACTAGCCGGCGCGGAAGGATACACACGTGGCGGGAAGTGATTCGAGTTTGAATTTACTACTGGATTTTCCAAAGTAGCAAAACCTCGCTTGACCCCACGAACTGTATTGAATTGTGTGTTCGACACAGCAGTAGAAATGTTCCGACCACACTCTGTGGAGAACATGTGGGAAGGTCCAGGCTAACAAAGCCAGAGTCCACGACCGTTGGCGGTTGGAAGAAACTGGCGGCACTCGATGAATTCCACTGCATGTTCTGGCTGAAGGATTCCGAAGATTCTTGCGGCATGTCCACTACGACGGCAGGAGTGCTGGAGAGATGTTGCTGGAATCCGGGTGGTGGTGAATGCTGAAAGGCCATTGTCTGGAGCTGAACAAAGGCCCTCGCGATCGCGGAGAAACCCGACGCGGTAGGCGCGTAAATAAATTACATCTTTTGCCGTCTCTCATTAGTTTCCATGGGGTTCATATCGGGACTATTACCTGGCCAGTCTAACATAGGGATATTTTGTTCCTTCAGAAAGGATTTAACTGACCTGGCTGTGCAACAGGGAGTTCTGCCCTGCATAAAAATAAATGGTTCCCCATTCAGGAACCATTCTCTGAGCTGTGGTATTAACCATTTTTGCAGGATTTCCTTGTACTAGTCTTGCCTCATTATGCCTTTAACCACATAAAGATGTAATGTACCCTTGGCACAGATGTCAGACCAAATCATCACCTTAGTTGCATGTTTTACGGTCTGAATAATGCAGTTGGGATGACATTTTTCTCCTGTTCGACGGCGCACATACTGAGATTTGTTAGTTAAAATTTCAAACGTGCTTTCATCGCTGAAGCATACCTGTAAAAATCAAGAAACATAATTAATATACTCTGAATAAATGTACATAGGTTATATCATATTGTAAGTAATAATTTTAAAGTTAAATTACTGATCTCCAGGAGTCCACATCCTTATCACACCACTGTTTAGTCCACTTCAGACGCTTTGCTTTCTTTGTGGCTGTTAACTTTGGTTTTTTAGGGAGTCAACAGGCCTTGAAATCAATATCTTTCAACTTTCTGTGAAAGTTGAATTCACATTAGCCTTCTCCAGTTGAGATTTTATCTGTTTCATTGTTGTGACTCTGCTTTCTGAGCAAATTCTTTTGAGAGATCTTTCTGATCTTGGGGTGAAAATTGGTCTTCTTCCACATTTATTCTTCCTTCTTGGTCTCAGTTCTTCACCTTAATCAATTTTCTTCTTTATGTGC
The DNA here is from genome assembly GCF_023864345.2 of Schistocerca serialis cubense. Lineage (NCBI taxonomy): Eukaryota > Metazoa > Arthropoda > Insecta > Orthoptera > Acrididae > Schistocerca > Schistocerca serialis. The sequence continues at coordinate 920,290,012 of NC_064639.1, forward strand.
CTCACGCTAGCTTCTGACATTTCCATCCTTCGTGAAATTTCCCAATTGGAATACATTTTCATATTAACGAGGGCTTTGACTTAAGCTTTTTTACATGGTCAAACCCATTTTTAAAGGTCACATTAGTAATATCTGACTGTTAAATAATCAATTGTGATGTCAGTATTATGAAATTGATAATCAAAGTGAATAAAGTATTACACCAGTTACACGTGAGAGCGCCACTGAACAGGTCCTTTCCTGTACGCTGTACTCTGCACATTGATATCTACAATAAGTCAAAAATCCAATGTCACATAGCAGCAATATATACTAAATTCAACAATGTAGTAAGTGCCCTGAAAAACTGTCATAAATTTTCTGATTAATCACGTTAAATATAGTACTCAACACATAATTATTACAAGTAACATTGAAAATGTGCAGTGTGTCTAATAATTTGGCCATTGACTGGTCATCACTCTAATTAAACATAGTATCTCAAAATTTTTGATCAAAACATAAATGAGAAAAATGATGTTCCTTCTGTTCAACTTCAGATACCTATGCCACATTATTAACACTGTTACATTATTAACACTGTTATTATTGTCTAATTGCAAGTGTAAATTAGGGGTGCCGTGCTTGTTGTGTTTCCTTGCCCCAAAACTGTGGACCTGCTGTTTCCTGAATCTGTGATCTTTCTCCTATTAAATTGCCCATGGCTATCCCCATTATTCCTATTCTGCTGGTGTTCAAAATTTTGGTCTCTATTACCATTTTGACCCTGATAGAAGTTACCACTATCTCTGTTTCTGTAGTTATTACCTCTGTGATCTCTATCATTTCAATTGATATGGTACATACTTCTTTCTACTGGTCTATCCAGCCTGTCAACATATTGTAAAAATTGTCCAAGACAGTCATCAGGACCGTGTACTAAATCCCACTGCAATCTTTCTGGTAAGCTCCTTTTTTACTGCATCAATCAATGTCATTTCATCAAATATTTTGTCATGCAAAATCAGTATTATGGAAGGTGAATGGAAGAAATGGGTTTGTTGGATGGTTTCTGGCAAAATACAATTCATTGGTAAAGAAAATCATGTGCAAACCATCATTGTGACCATTTTTAGACTACAGTTCTAGTGTTTGAGTTGTTATCAAGTAGATATGACAACAATTGGGGAACAAATTCAGATATGTGCTTCTAATATTGTAGCAAGTCAATATAGCCCATACAAAAATGTGATAAAAATTTTTGGAGAACTTAAATGGGTATCCTTAGAATACATACTTCTTGCAACATCCCTTGTGTAAATTTAGAGAAACTGTACTCAAGTAACACTGTGGGACCACTACATTGCTGACACCATCGTATACCTCATATAGGGGGTCAAGAGAATAAGGTAAGAGAGATTAGAGTGCACACCGAGGCATATACACAGTCATTTGGCAGCTTGTTCTTAAAGTAGAAAAATGTAAGTTACCACACATAGTAGGAAAAACAGTCTTGTAATGTTCGAATACGGTATTAGTTGGGTGCAGCTTGACACAGTCACTTTGATTTAATATCAAGGTGTAATGATGCAAAGTGGTATGAAATGGAATGAGCATGTCAGGTTGGTAGTAGGGAAGGCAAATGCACAACTTTGAATCATTGGGAGAATTTTGAGGAAGCGTAGCTCATCCATAAAGGAGATGGCATATAGAATGCAAGTGGAACACATTCTTGAGTTCTGTTTGAGAGTTTGGGATCCCCACCAGGTCAGATTAAAGAAAGACATCGAAGCAATTCAGAGGCTGGCTGCTAGATTTGTTACCAGTAGGTTCAACCAGCATGCAATTATTACAGAGATGCTTTGTGAACTCAAATGGGAATCCCTTGAGGGAGTGTAGTGTGATGTTCTTTTTGAGGAACACTACTGCACAAATTAAAGCACTGGCATTTGAGGATGACTGCAGAATGATTCTACTGCCACCAATGTACATTTTGTATAAGGATCATGAAGATAAGATGCCAGAAAATAGGGCTTGTGTTCAGGCTTTAGACAGTTGTTTTATCCTCATTCTATTTGCAAGTAGGACGGGAGAGGAAATGACTGGTAGTGGTACATGATATCATCCATCACACACTATACAGTGGTTTGTGGAGTATGCATGTAGATGTAGATTTTGCCTTCACTTAATACGGGAAGAGCAAGGATAGTTATAATGCTGGTAAGCTGTACCCTACGCCATCATCTACACAGTGACATTGTCAATAGAAAAACTTCAGATTTCTGAGAAAAGGAGTAATTGAAGTAGTCCACTAGCATGGGGAGCAAAAGTTGTCCACTGTTCTGGTACACTGTCATTGGATCTATCCTAGCATTCTGTAGCAATGATCCAAATGTAATGGAACTTGCCGGTAATGACAATCACTTATTACAAACAGAACTGAGAAATTTGGTAGCCAGTGTGAGACAAATGATGTGGTGTTCAAAAGACAAACACTTTTTAGAGATGAATTCTAAATAGCTGTCAATAAGATGGCATACATGACGCAAAGGGAGAGTATTTCACTGGACAGGATACACCCGAGGCTCAAACTTACCAAGTGAGACATCAGTAAAGTAGAAGGAAATGTCTGGTGTATTTCATCACTTGAGGCACTATCTGCACAATTCTAATATTTATGCAATTCTTAGTTACATACTAATTGTTGTGAGGTACAAAGAATTTTTACCATAAATTAATGAGCTGTAAAATGACACAATTGTATCCTTCCACATTCTAAATCAAACAACAGCAGTCGCAAAAGGAAATTTTGTTTTAAATTTAAGGAAGCGAACTCTTTGTATTCCAGCTTCCAAGTCAACTTTTTACATACAACAAGAGTGTAGAAATGAAATCATGTAATTCTTTTAAGCTGCTGTTCAGTTTTTTTTTATTGTGCAAACAGTTTTGGTCTACTCACCATATAACGAAGATGCTGTATCATGATAGGAACAACAAAAAGATTCACACAATTATAGCTTTTGGCCATTAAGGCTATAGACACACATTCAGACAGGCATACACACACACTCATGGAAACACAACTTGCACACACGTCTGTAATCTCAGACAACTGAAACCACACTACGAGCAGCAGCACCAGTGCATGATGGGAGTGGCAAATGGGTGGGGGTAAGGAGGAGGCTGGAGTGGGGAGGAGCAGGGATAGTATGATAGGATGGTAGGGGTGACAGACAGTGAAGTGCTGCAGTTTAGATGAAGGGCAGGAGAGAAGGTGGAAAGGGGAGGGGGGGGGGGCTAAGTAGCAGAAAGGAGAGAAATTAAAAGACTGGGTGTTGCAGTGAAATGACGTCTGTGCAGTGCTGGAATGGGAACAGGGAGGGGGCTGGATGGGTGAGGACAGTGACTAATGAAGGTTGAGGCCAGGAGGGTTACAGGAACGTAGGATGTATTGCAGGGAAAGTTCTCACCTGCACAATTCAGAAAAGCTGGTGTTAGCGGGAAGGATTCATATGGCACAGGCTGTGAAGCAGTCATTCAGTTGAGGGCTATCATGTTTGGCAGCATGTTCAGTAACAGCATGGTCCACTTGTTTTTTGGCCACAGTTTGTCAGTGGCCATTCATGTGGACAGACAGCTTGTTGGTTGTCATGCCTACATAGAATGCAGCACAGTGGTTGCAGCTTAGCTTGTAAATCACATGACTGGTTTCACAGGTAGCCTTGTCTTTGATGGGATAGGTGATGTTAGTGACCGGACTGGAGTAGGTGGTGGTGGTAGGAGGATGTATGGGACAGGTCTTGCATCTAGGTCTATTACAGGGGTATGAGCCATGAGGTAAGGGATTGGGAGCAGGGGTTGTGTAAGGATGGACGAGTATATTGTGTAGGTTCGGTGGACGGCAGAATACCATGGTAGGAGGGGTGGAAGGATAGTGGGCAGGACATTTCTCATTTCAGGGCATAACGAGAGGTAATCGAAACCCTGGTGGAGAATGTAATTCAGTTGCTCCAGTCCTGGATGGTACTGAGTTATGAGGGGAATGCTCCTCTGTGGCTGGACTGTGGGACTTAGGGAGGTGGTGGGAGACTGGAAAGATAAGGCACGGGAGATTTATTTTTGTACAAGGTTGGGAGGATAATTACAGTCAGTGAAGGCTTCAGTGACACCCTCGGTATATTTTGAGAGGAACTGCTCATCACTGCAGATGCGACGACCATGGGTGGCTAGGCTGTACAGAAGGGACTTCTTTGTATGCAGTGGGTGGCAGCTGTCGAAGTAAGGTATTGCTGGTGGTTAGTAGGTTTGATATGGACGGAGTTACTGATGTATCCATCTCTGAGGTGGAGGTCAACATCTAGGAAGGTTGCTTGTTGGGTTGAGTAGGACCAGGTGAAGCAAATGGGGGAGAAGTTGTTGAGGTTCTGGAGGAATGCGAATAGGGTGTCCTCACCTTCAGTCCAGACAGCAAAGATGTCATCAATGAATCTGAACCAGGTGAGGGGTTTAGGATTCTGGGTTTTTGGAAGGATTCCCCTAGATGGCCCATGAATAGGTTGGCATATGATGGTGCCATACGGGTGCCCATCACTGTACCCCGGATTTGTTTGTAGGTAATGCCTTCAAAGGAGAAGAAATTGTGGGTGAGGATATAGTTGGTCATGGAGACTAGGAAGGAGGTTGTTGGTTTGGAATCCATAGGGCATCTGGAAAGGTAGTGTAGTGTTCAATAACAGTAAGGCCACGGGCATTAGGAATGTTAGTGTTCAGGGTGATGGCATCAATAGTGACAAGCAGGGCACTGTGTGGTAAAGGGACAGGAACTGTGGAGAGTCGGTGGAGGAAATGGTAGGTATCTTTTATATAGGAGGATAGGTTCTGGGTAATAGGTTGAAGGTGTTGGTCCACAAGAGCAGAGATTCTCTCAGTCGGGGCACAGTAACTGGCCACAATGGGGCATCCTGGGTGGTTGGGTTTGTGGACTTTAGGAAGCATGTAGAAGGTGGGAATGCAGGGAGTGGTAGGGGTAAGTAGAAAGATGGACTCTGGGCAGAGGTTCTGGGATGGGCCTAAGGATTTGAGTAGTGACTGGAGATCCTGCTGGATTACTGGAATGGGATCACTGTGGCAAATTTTGTAGGTGGAAGTATCTGATAGCTGACACAGTCCTTCCGCCACGTAATCCTTGCAGTTCAAAACAACAATGGTGGAGCCTTTGTCTGCCGGTAGGATTCAATATTGTTACGTTCCATCCTGGATTTTCCATTGTTTGATTTTTGACTGACAGCTAATAACTATTTCACATTCTTTGACTCACCTTCCTCGCTACTACAGTGGAGCCCTCTCATAACCTTAGTGCAGAATACAAGCAATTGCAAAACAGTGACTTACACAGTGTTAGCTTAAATACACCACAACAACAGCAACAATCCTCAATTTTGGTTAAATGTGAAATTGACATTTTCTTGTGTAGTGCAGATGATATCAACAAGAGTCCACTTGGTTGGGCCACATTTGAACACTTTCTTGGGCTTTCCTACCATGAGAGTTCATCTGCTATTACTCTCTATCAATTTTGACTTGCAGCGCAAGCTGCCACTTTTTCTGCCAAAACAACCGGCTTTGTGGTTCTCCACAGTCATAAATTTCCATTGATAGCTCCACATTTGTCACATTACTGTGCCACAGCATATTGCCTGAATACTGGAGCAACAATCATGTCAGGTTAATTATTATCAACATTTATACACCAAGATGCCTTCACAATTCTGGAGATGTCTCTGAACATTCACCAGTGCAACACTCATGCAAGATGACACACTGTGGACACTGAGGGTCATAAAGTTACCTCCCCAGTTAGAGCTAGCAATGATCTTGCATGAGAATGGGGCAGTGGATAAGAGATTAATTTTGGTGGACAGGCTTCAAGCCCTGTTACAACAATGACAATGCATTAATTCACCAGGCAACAATGCCCGGCCCTGCCTCATTTGGGAACCACGCCACAACATGCAGCAGCAGGCAGTAGAACCATTCCGACCACAGACGGCACCACCAAGGAAGATGACATCACTTCCACCTGCCAGGGCTGTGACCTCCAGCAGCCCCCCCCCCCCCCCCCCCCCCAAAAAAAAAAAAAAAACGCCCTACTTGCTCACAAAACACACAACCATACTTCTGCTGGCTTCACAGCTGTTTCAGTGATATAGCTCACAACTTGACATGTGAGTCAGTCTCACTACACATGATCTTTGTGAGACAGATTTTATGCCCTGGACTGCACTTACAACCAAAATGTTATTTTCTTGTCAACATGGATCCTGAGGTGAGCATCATTACATATAACCTACCACCAAAGAAAAAAACTTTATCTGCCTTTCAATTCTGTGTGGTAAATGATTCACACATAGCAGTGCATGGAACCACATCTAAAACCTTGGACATTGTCTTAGAAGACATGTTCTCATGGAAAGAATTCATTACTGATGTCAATGAGCCAGTAAGTCATTTTCACGTCTCCCCCAATTTGGCTCATGAAATTCTTCTACATCATAACAGCAACCATTCTGTGACTGGAGTTATCCATGCACCAGCATTACTTACGAACTGATGACTGTTGACCTCACCTCACAAACTGACAATTCCCATGACATACAAATGCTATCAATAGATATTGCATATTGCCTATCATCATCTCTGGAATTAAAAAGAACCATCCAGCAATACTTCGACATAAAGAAGGAAATGTTTCATTTACATTAAGAAAACCACACTATACCTGAAAAAATTCATGTGTCAGCAGATGAACTAACTGCCATGTATATAATTGGAATAGCTTACTTGTGAGCAGCCTCAGTGCTCCATTTTTCCCTTCACAAACAAGACAACAGATGCAGAACAGATGGCAGCAGAAACTGACACACCACCAGAGAAAACTGTAATGGCTTCAACAGTGTCTGTACAGGTTAGTCAATTGCATTTCTCATTTGGTGCCCATGCACTTGGTGTAAATGTTTCCCCTGTCTCTCCTAATCCATGTGTGCAGTTCAAACAGTGTGCTATCAGCAATGGTACAGTTTATAAAATAAATACCACGTTGGGGCTGCCAGTCCAACACAGAGCTCATAGTAGGCTAGCTCCTGACAGAGTTATTGCAGATAAGTTGGTTATTGAGGAGCTATTGCAAGGTGAGATTGTTAGACAGTCTGACAGTTCTTGGGCTTTGTCTGTTCAACTTGTACCAGACAAGGACATCATCTATAGACTATGCAGCAATTATCAGGCACTTCCCTCCTGCATGATAATGGACAGTTTCCTGTCTCAGACATTCAGGACTTACAGTGTAAAATATTATTTTGGTAAAGTGATGTGTTACACAAGCATTTACTGATAGATGAATTATGATTGTCACTGTAAAAAGTTCATTTAAGTAATGAATTGATATAGCCTGCTGTTCAGAAGCATGTTTTATTAACATGCACTGTAGTCTGGAATGGATGTATGCAGCATATTTGCAAACTGGAACAACAACAGGAAAACTACTATGTTCGCGATACATGGTGGTTGGTTGGTTGATGGTCCTGCCTTGGAAGTCTTGGAGGAATGATGTGAGCCATGGAAGAAGAATGGCTATGACAGTTCCAATGACATCATAGGGACAAGAGGGGAAAAAGCATGTATGTTAAGTAAGACAGACCATTTTGAACATAGTCCATATTAATATATTTGTGATGTTCCAAATAATAAGCCAACTTTGTTATGCATGGTCATTGTAAATTAGAGTACAATATACATCATGTTTATTTTGCGAATTTGTATGTTGAACCGTACCCGTGACTTCAGCAGCAACCACAGCAATTTGAGTAATGAAGTCTGATTAGGATATATTGGTGAATGTGAAGAAATAACAAGGTGACCAAAGTCAAGTAATAGGAAATCATAGCTCCCGAGCAGACTTTACCTTGCCAGTCAGTATCATGATAAAGAAGCACTGGAAGACTGCATGCAGTGACTGGTGACAACAACCAGAAAAAATATGGCTGGGAGTAAATAAAGATGACAAAAAACAGGGATAGTAACCTGAAATTTGAATGGTTGAAGAAGATTGGTAATTTTTGTAAGAAGATTTGCTCAAGTGGATAACTGTTGTCCGTGATGAAATTCAGTAGACAAGACTACAATGCAGTGCAAATGCAAAAACAACTGATGGCACTGTGACTTAAGAATTTTGAGGAAGTTTGAGTAGTCATTGAACAATTAATAAATCCTTTGACTACAAATAAATCAGAGAAGAAACTAACGAGTCCACAATTTTGAGTACAACTTCAGTTGTATTTACCCACAATGAATCTATAGTAACGGTTGAGAATTGCAGCTGTGGCTCATCAATCTACAGGCACTCATTTTCAACAATGCAGCCCAACCAACTCACCAATCCAGCCTCCTGTTGGTATCTCATTGTGGTGAGATTCTAGTCAGCTGCATAAAATCCAGATTGATTAGTTTTGAATTTTTTTAAGTGGTGTTTTTGTTGTGGAGTAAACAGCAAGTGGTTTTCTAAGTCAGAGTTTGTGGGTGTACTACAATGTCGTGGCTGGTGTTGTTACAGAATTAAACTAAGTTTAATTAAGCACATATTATTCTAGACATTGTATGCCCCTTGTGACAAGCAGCACAGAGGCCGAAGTGCTGCATTGGTTTAAGATATTTCCTGTGCAACTGAGCACTGACATGAAGAAGTTAACTGCAAGTATAGGGAATAGTAAATCAGAATTAAAAAATGAAATAAAAGCAACAAACACCCCACTAAAGTGAACAAATATCACACTTAAGCAGCACATCAATTAGTCACTTATTGGAAAACAAGAAATTCAAAATAGAATATCAGAACTGCAGATGACACTTACCATCTTAACAGAGGAATTACATTCAGGGCTAATTAAAGAGTGTAATTTAGTTTGTAATGAAGTGTTTGATCAATTCAGAGATGTGAACAAGAACTTAAAACAATTAAAAGAATTAACTGAGTTGGAGTTTAACACACACACACACACACACACACACACAAAACTGCAGACACATGAGTGAGATTAAGGGTGTTGGAACAAAGAGATTCAGATGTGGCTACTATTTCAGACTGTACACTTGCTAGCTTGGAATAGTGTGTAGCAGCTCCAGTTAATCATAAAATATGAGAAAAGATTGATTCATCTATAGGTAGACCTCAATATAATGCAGAAAAGGATAGAATGGAGAGTGGATTGCAGAAAATTTAGGATGAATTAACTAAGGCTAAGGAGCAATTAAATAAAAGGAAATTTAGTGGAAATAGTGGACTGTCATTAGAGCTGATAGAGGAACTGCAGCTGGGAAATGGAACTGGTCTATCCCAACAATTCTCTTAATTTAAGCTGGATAGGGAGGTTCACCTCACATACAGTACATTTTAAGAGTATTTACTAAATCTTTATCATGGGATAGTTTGAAGAGAAAATATTTTGCACCAAGTTTTTTTTAGAGGATGGTGGTGCTGATTGGGTAATGTGTCTTAAACACTTGAGTTCCTTGACCCATGGTATTATAAAAATAGTTTGGGAACTTATAAGAAATGTGCTGAGTGACATGCTAGACATTTTGGTATACAAAAAGGCATCTAACATATGATAAAGTTTTATTAATTTCAAAATCTGTGTTGAGAGATAATAAGAGTAAGTAAATTGTGATCTTTGTCAGAAGGCTAAAGGAAATCATAGACAAATAATGAGTAATTCCCAAAGCATTATACAACTTAGCAGCATCAGATTTTTTGGCTCTTTGCCAATGGGCAAAGGTGATGTTTCTGATACTTTTGTCTTAGTAGGTTGTTGGTCAAAATATGTAAAGCTATATCCCATTAAATTAGCAAATACAACCACCATAATCTAAGAGATTATTTCATGGTCATGGCAAACCAAATCGCTTACTCACCAATAATGGGACTCAATTTATAAGTAATATTTTTAAAGAATTTTTAGCATGTGTAGGTGTGAAACAGGTACTTATTTCAAAATACCACCCACAATCTACCCATATGAAAGAATAATGAAAGAAGAGGAAGATTATGTCATCCTTATTATTCTATGAAGAACACAACGTGGACACAGATGATCCTGAAGTTTCAGGTTATCCTTAATTAGTTACCTCATTTATCAACTGGAGTTTTCCTGGTAGACTTGTTGAACCAAAAATTCAAGGGAGAATCATTGTTAAAGTTCTTTTTTTTTTTGGCCAGAATTGAAAGAGATAACAAATATCAATTTCCAATGAGAGGTAGAGAGGAATTTAAAAAAGCGAGCACAATGTTGACTGTCAGAACATAATTTAAAAGCATGCACCCTAAATTTTTAACTGGATGATACAGTGCCAATAAATGTTTTTCATTCCAGGTCACAATCAAAGAAAGAAATGAGCAAGTTGTTCTGTCATTAAGAAGATCCATACAACATTAAAGGGATTCCACATCTGAAGGCTGTTTTCTTAATAGACCCTTTGATGGCTAAAGAAGAAGGTCTATATAATATAGACATGATCAAAAGATATGGGTCCTAAGAAACAATCCTCAGATAAATTCACATGCTGTGTGAATTTAGCAGATTGACATAATCTATTTATTGAGTTGTCTGCTATATTTCTTCAGCTTTAGATTTCTGTATAGCAGTCTCTTAACCTTCTCCCTGCCTTCTTTAAAACTGTAATTACCTTTGACTGTTCTATACTATAAAAGTGATAGAATAGATAATTCATATACAGTGAGATAATTATATGTAACATATGACATAAAGATATATTTGTATTTGGCAAACAACAGAACTTATCAAACAATGGCCAGTGGATATGCTGAAAAACCTAGATGACTTGTTTCTTCTTAGTGATAGCAGCTGTTTGCTCCAGCAAACAAGGGGGCTATACCCTTATCTATAGAGTGCAAATATGATGGGCTAACATCCAGATATGATTGCTGAAACATGTAATAGGAGAGCATTCAGTATATATGTAAATAATGAGTATTTAAGTACAGAGGAGTACAATAAATACAGCAGAGAAGACAGATTAGAAACCAGGTATGAATACTGGATACAGTAGGAATGTGTTAGCTTGATATACAGGGTGAACATTAACAAAACTGACAAAATGCAGGAACAGATTCCTGACTAGAAATGGAGGAAAAAAGTCCTATCAACATTTTTTAGAAATGCATTGTTGGCACAGTAGATGGTGCTGATGAATGTAAGTTCCCCTGACCATGTTGTAATCTGCCCCCTCCTTCCTAGTTGCAGCTACTGTTCACAATGCGTAAAGTCTTTTCTGAAGATTTAAGAAGAGTAAGATTACAATAAACTTTTTAGTTTACTTATCTTTTCTTGTAGGGTTCTTCTTGTCTATGGATCTGATTCTTGAAGCTGAAATTATCACATTTCAGTTCCTCATGTTTAAACTATTTAAATAATTTTTAAGATTGTTGTTGCAGAATTTTTGTTTTTGTCACATTTTAGTATATCACACAGTCTTTTGAATTTTCTCATTAACAAATCTGAAATTGCATTGTTCATCCAAAATACAAATCTCATCAGAGGCATGCTTACTACTACTTCACTCTGCAATAATAATAATATTCCAATGGGTTTACAATTTTTCTTGACAATTTAATTTATATTAGTTTCAATTATTATTTCATAAATGAATCCAGAAATAAACATAATGAACAGTACTAGATTGCATAATTCATAATAAAAATTTTAAGTCCGCCAAATAATTTGTAATTTCAAATATTTCTAAAAAAAAAATAATTTTAACTGTACATTCAGAACTAATATTTACCGATTATAACATCCAAAATAATAATCAGAGAAGGAAAGTTGCTACTCACTGTATAGCGAAGATGCTGAGTCGCGGATAGGCACAATAAAAAGATTCACACAATTAAAGCTTTCGGCCATTAAGGTCTTTGTCAGCAGTAGACACACATACACACACGCGCACACGCACACAAACTCACATAAAAGCAACTTCCACACATGTCTGCTGTCTCAGAGAGCTGAGACCACACTGCGAACAGAAGCACCAGTGCATGATGGGAGTGGCGACTGGGTGGGGGTAAGGAGGAGGCTGGGGTGGGGTGGGGAGGGGGAGGGATAGTATGGTGGGAGTGGTCGATGATCAAGTGTTGCAGTTTAGAAGGAGGGCAGGAGAGAAGGTGGAAAGGGGGTGGGGGGTAAGTAGCAGAAAGGAGAGAGATAAAAGAAATTAAAAGACTGGGTGTGGCAATGAAATGACGACTGTGTAGTGCTGGAATGGGAACAGTGAGGGGGCTGGATGGGTGAGGACAGTGACTAACAAAGGTTGAGGCCAGGAGGGTTACAGGAACGTAGGATATATTGCAGGGAGAGTTCCCACCTGCGCAATTCAGAAAAGCTGGTGTTAGTGGGAAGGATCCATATGGCACAGGCTGTGAGGCAGTCATTGAGATGAGGGATATCATGTTTGGCAGTGTGTTCAGCAACAGGGTGGTCCACTTGTATTTTGGCCACAATTTGTCGGTGGCCGTTCATGCGGACAGACAGCTTGTTGCTTGTCATGCCTACATAGAATGCAACACAGTGGTTGCAGCTTAGCTTGTAAATCACATGACTGGTTTCACAGGTAGCCCTGCCTTTGATGGGATAGGTGATGTTAGTGACCGGACTGGAGTAGGTGGTGGTAGGAGGATGTATGGGACAGGTCTTGCATCCAGGTCTATTACAGGGGTATGAGCCATGAGGTAAGGGATTGGGAGCAGGGGTTGTGTAAGGATGGACGAGTGTATTGTGTAGGTTCGGTGGACGGCAGAATACCACAGTAGGAGGGGTGGGAAGGATAATGGGCAGGACATTTCTCATTTCAGGGTATGATGAGAGGTAAATGAAGCCCTGGCAGAGAATGTAATTCAGTTGCTCCAGTCCCGGATGGTACTGAGTTACGAGGGGAATGCTCCTCTGTGGCCGGACTGTGGGACTTTGGGAGGTGGTGGGAGACTGGAAAGATAAGGCACGGGAGACTTGTTTTTGTACAAGGATTCTGTACAAGGATTTTTTATTGTGCCTATCGCGACTCAGCATCTCCGCTATATGGTGAGTAGCAACTTTCCTGCTCTGGTATTGTTACATTCCATCCTGGATTTTCCAGAATAATAATCCTTGTTCATGAATTGTAGCTTGAAATATACTGTGTATAAAATTATATGAAATTTTTCAGAAAAACATCTGAGATAATATTGACCTGTCCAAAATTTGAAAAATATTATTGGTATTGACTACTACTGTTGAGGAAAAGTAATGCTAGAGGAGGAAGTCCCGTTACAATATCCCCCTCTCAGGATATGAAAATAATCTGTTTACAGTATTTTGTGACCTACTATAAGGTTTGCCAAACAATGTGCAAAATAATGCCAAAAGGCAGAATACAGATGTATAGAAGTATCTGATACATAACATATCACAGACAATGTAAGAAAAATATCTGCTATACAGGTCATAATCTATACATATATGAGGACATGGCATTCAGATTTTCAGATCTGTGGAACATTCTGTCTCAAGACAAATTATACAAAGCCGTCCACCCCCGGTAGCTGAGTGGTCAGCGCGACAGACGGTCAATTCAAAGGGCCCGGGTTCGATTCCCGGCTGGGTCGGAGATTTTCTCCGCTCAGGGACTGGGTGTTGTGTTGTCCTAATCATCATCATTTCATCCCCATCGACGCACAAGTCGCCAAAGTGGCATCAAATCGAAAGACTTGCACCAGGCGAACGGTCTACCCGACGGGAGGCCCTCGTCACACGACATTTCATTTCATACAAAGCCAAAACTACAACATTACAACACCAAACTATAGAAATAAGTGCAGAGACAGTGAAAATTACTAGAATTACAACTTGCAAGTTTATATAAATAAAGTCACACCTCCAAAATTATCAAAAAAGAAGAAAGAAATTCAGGGCCTCAGTATACGACAAGTGAGCTGATTCGAAAAATTCACAATGACAGGTACAGAGCAGAAGAATGTACTCAATCAGAAGTAGGAGTATAGTACAAAATCAATCAGCCACATAAACCAGAGTATGTAAGGATATGTTGACTCATGAAAGGAGAAAATAATGAAAAATAATAGGGGCCATGCTTACAGTGTGAGAACCGACCCATGAATCCAAACCTCATCAGGTACACACAAACAGAAATGTTTCAACGCAACAAAATGAATGAAATTCATAATCATATATCAATAAGTTCAATAATATGTAAAGAATAATTACTGGAAGCATCTAGCCTCAATCAATAGTTCCACACTCTCAATGTGTGAAATCAGAAATGTATACATCCTGTTATACAGTCTATACTTCATTTACGGTCACAATTGTAAATGTCTTCCACATTATTTGTTAATTGTTCATACAAATTAACCTACTTACATAGAACCCTAGAAGATTCATTTACAATTGATCAAAAATACAAACTGAGTGTTGAGATAAGAAAATTCATTGAAATGTATGACTAATAACCTAAAAGTGCTAATTTTATCAGATTCTGATAATTACTTACAACATGATTCATATAATGTACTTTTGAACTTTCTAAGTTTCCACATTTCTGTGTTGAGCATAATAAATCATCCATCATACAACATCAGCCTTCCAAAGCATTATTTATAGTTGCATAATATATTGGGAAGTTAATTCCCTACATGCATAAAGATACATCAATGTGGAATAACACTGGCTATAGCAGTGACTACTTTTCTAAACAAGTATTTCTACAAATTCTCCATATAGCATAATTTCTTGGCTAACAATTTAGAAATTTCAATCACAAAACTGATGTAGTTTACAGATGCTTGAGTACACTACCCAGCAACTATGATCCCTTGTAAGTCGACTGGACCTACAAGGGTGCAGCTATACAGGAGTGTGGGAAGTGGATCCACCACATCTTTCAGTTTCCTCCCTAGATTTCTCATCACACTCTCCAACAGATAGGTAACGTCCTGTCTAGCTCTCTCATCAAATCCTGAAACATTGTTTTGTGTACTAAGTATGCTGTTCAATACCTCCCTCACATCACCCAGCCTATTTCTTGCCTATCCTGGAGATACCTGTAAAGTTGATAAAACCTTGTGAAGACAGTGTGGATGTAGCATTTGACGAAATTGGAAGTGATCTTTTGCATGAAGTGTCTGACAACAGAGAGGATGATTCAGATATTAGGTGTCCTTGCATGAAAGTTAAGACTGATCAGAGGGAAGGCAACTGTTTGACTGATACAGGTAGCATTATTTGTGGTACATCTGAACAATTTAGAGACAAGATCAAGTATAGTAAAAATTTTGTGGAAATGCCCATTGTAGGTGTAAAGATAAGAGGAGCTACAGGTAAGCAAAGCAAATTGGTAAAATCTCAGATAATTTTCTCTTGGTCAGAAAACAGTGTTATTGATGTTTGTAAATCAGGTGATGACTATTGGATCTGAACTAGGTGGTATTTTTGATGTAGATGTGAATGAGAGCTGTGAAGTGAGTGAGGATGGTAACTTTACAGGTATCATAATATTATTTTTATTAATCATGTTGTCAGGTAAAGATTGAACACAATGAATAGATTTCATGGCACAACTAACATCACTCATTACAGAAGGAACACAAAACACATTACCATGAAAATTATGCTTCCTGTTTACATCCTCTTTCACTTCATTCCACCCACTGGGATACAAATTCTGACTAAGCACAGCTAACTTATTCCAGAATGCACCTTTATCTGTTTTATCATCAGTCTGGTCCCAAACAAACTTCAAAAAGTTTTCACCTTTGCTCTTCAAGCTCCAGATACCTCACCTTTACTGTTTGTATTAATACTCTGCTTGTTGTTGTTGTGGTCTTCAGTCCTGAGACTGGTTTGATGCAGCTCTCCATGCTACTCTATCCTGTGCAAGCTTCTTCATCTCCCAGTACCTACTGCAACCTACATCCTTCTGAATCTGCTTATTGTATTCATCTCTTGGTCTCCCCCTACGATTTTTACCCTCCACGCTGCCCTCCAATACTAAATTGGTGATCCCTTGATGTCTCAGAACATGTCCTACCAACCGATCCCTTCTTCTGGTCAAGTTGTGCCACAAACTTCTCTTCTCCCCAATCCTATTCAATACTTCCTCATTAGTTATGTGCTCTACCCATCTAATCTTCAGCATTCTTCTGTAGCACCACATTTCGAAAGCTTCTATTCTCTTCTTGTCCAAACTATTTACCATCCATGTTTCACTTCCATACATGGCTACACTCCATACAAATTCTTTCAGAAATGGCTTAATGACACTTAAATCTATACTCGATGTTAACAAATTTCTCTTCTTCAGAAACGCTTTCCTTGCCATTGCCAGTCTACATTAGATATCCTCTCTACTTCGACCATCATCAGTTATTTTGCTCCCCAAATAGCAAAACTCCTTTACTACTTTAAGTGTCTCATTTCCTAATCTAATTCCCTCAGCATCACCCGACTTAATTCGACTACATTCCATTATCCTCGTTTTGCTTTTGTTGATGTTCATCTTATATCCTCCCTTCAAGACACCATCCATTCCGTTCAACTGCTCTTCCAAGTCCTTTGCTGTTTCTGACAGAATTACAATGTCATCGGCGAACCTCAACATTTTTATTTCTTCTCCATAGATTTTAATACCTACTCCTGATTTTTCTTTTGTTTCCTTTACTGCTTGCTCAATATACAGATTGAATAACATCGGGGAGAGGCTACAACCCTGTCTTACTCCCTTCCCAACCACTGCTTCCCTTTCTTGTCCCTCGACTCTTATAACTGCCATCTGGTTTCTGTACAAATTGTAAATAGCCTTTCGCTCCCTGTATTTTACCCCTGCCACCTTTAGAATTTGAAAGAGAGTATTCCAGTCAACATTGTCAAAAGCTTTCTCTAAGTCTACAAATGCTAGAAACGTAGGATTGCCTTTCCTTAATCTTTCTTCTAAGATAAGTCGTAACGTCAGTATTGCCTCACATGTTCCTGTATTTCTATGGAATCCAAACTGATCTTCCCCAAGGTCGGCTTCTACTAGTTTTTCCATTCGTCTGTAAAGAATTTGAGTTAGTATTTTGCAGCTGTGACTTATTAAACTGATTGTTCGGTAATTTTCATCTGTCAACACCTGCTTTCTTTGGGATTGGAATTATTATATTCTTCTTGAAGTCTGAAGGTATTTCGCCTGTTTCATACATCTTGCTCACCAGATGGTAGAGTTTTGTCAGGACTGGCTCTCCCAAGGCCATCAGTAGTTCCAATGGAATGTTGTCTACTCCGGGGGGCCTTGTTTCGACTCAGGTCTTTCCATGCTCTGTCAAACTCTTCACGCAGTATCGTATCTCCCATTTCATCTTCATCTACATCCTCTTCCATTTCCATAATATTGTCCTCAAGTGCATCGCCCTTGTATAGACCCTCTATATACTCCTTCGACCTTTCTGCTTTCCCTTCTTTGCTTAGAACTTCTTTCAGTTTATCCAGGTCCCATCTCCTTAAATTCCCACCTTTTTGCAGTTTCTTCAGTTTTAATCTACAGGTCATAACCAATAGATTGTGGTCAGAGTCCACATCTGCCCCTGGAAATGTCTTACAATTTAAAACCTGGTTCCTAAATCTCTGTCTTACCATTATATAATCTATCTGATACCTTTTAGTATCTCCAGGGTTCTTCCATGTATACAACCTTCTATCATGATTCTTAAACCAAGTGTTAGCTATGATTAAGTTGTGCTCTGTGCAAAATTCTACCAGGCGGCTTCCTCTTTCATTTCTTAGCCCCAATCCATATTCACCTACTACGTTTCCTTCTCTCCCTTTTCCTACACTCGAATTCCAGTCACCCATGACTATTAAATTTTCGTCTCCCTTCACTATCTGAATAATTTCTTTTATTTCATCATACATTTCTTCAATTTCTCTGTCATCTGCAGAGCTAGTTGGCATATAAACTTGTACTACTGTAGTAGGCATGGGCTTCGTGTCTATCTTGGCCACAATAATGCGTTCACTATGCTGTTTGTAGTAGCTTACCCACATTCCTATTTTCCTATTCATTATTAAACCTACTCCTGCATTACCCCTATTTGACTTTGTGTTTATAACCCTGTAGTCACCTGACCAGAAGTCTTGTTCCTCCTGCCACCGAACTTCACTAATTCCCACTATATCTAACTTTAACCTATCCATTTCTCTTTTTAAATTTTCTAATGTACCTGCCTGATTAAGGGATCTGACATTCCACACTCCGATCCGTAGAATGCCAGTTTTCTTTCTCCTGATAACGATATCCTCTTGAGTAGTCCCCGCCCGGAGATCCGAATGGGGGACTATTTTACCTCCGGAATATTTTACCCAAGAGGACGCCATCATCATTTAATCATACAGTAAAAGCTGCATGACCTCGGGAAAAATTACGGCCGTAGTTTCCCCTTGCTTTCAGCCGTTCGCAGTACCAGCACAGCAAGGCCATTTTGGTTATTGTTACAAGGCCAGATCAGTCAATCATCCAGACTGTTGCCCTTGCAACTACTGAAAAGGCTGCTGCTCCTCTTCAGGAGGTCCTGAGAGGCTGGGTGGGATGACTATGGCATCAGCAGGGGTGGTCCGCAGGAGCCGGACCACGGTCAGCTCGACAGCGTCATTGGGGAGCTGTGTGGGTAGATGTCGTGAAGGAAGGTCCAGCCACTGAACCTGGAAGTCGTTGAAGTGCGCCAGGCATCGTAATGAGCGTGCTGGTCGTGCGGCGACAGGTAGGCTGGCGGTTTGCAGGAGGAACGGAGCGATGACGACAATGTCTCCACTGCGCGTGGCGAACACATGAAGCATGTC
The DNA here is from genome assembly GCF_023864345.2 of Schistocerca serialis cubense. Lineage (NCBI taxonomy): Eukaryota > Metazoa > Arthropoda > Insecta > Orthoptera > Acrididae > Schistocerca > Schistocerca serialis. The sequence goes on from NC_064639.1 coordinate 920,308,923, forward strand.
CGGGTCGACGTTGGGCAAACACATTTCACCAAGTGGCAGGGAATGGTGGAGGTTGTGTCATGAGCACCAGATGAAGGGAAACACATGACAAACAGTGTGTCATCGCATAGTATTATAGAGATGTTGTGGATTATGTCTGGGGGGGACAGGCACAAGAAACCTCGACAGGGCGAGGGAGGCGATGGGGGAGAGGTCAAAGGGACCGGAGAAGGGCCCAGAGGTGAGGGCGTGATTGTAGGTAGGCTCGACGTGGGGAGCATGTGATCGCTCGACGGGGTGCGTGAGGCCAGAGTAGAGGGCAAGGTCGGAGGAGAGCTCGACGATTGGAGCTGGAAGTCACTCGACTGAGTGAATAAGTCCGACGTGGGGGGAGTGGTCAGAGTGTCGTGAGCCATGACAGTGAGTGGCATGGTCGTGGCTTGAAGGGGGGTAGAAGTGGGCTCGGCATGAGCAGGCTTAAGTCTGATGAGAGAGACTGTAACAGCTGAATCTTTCTCTGGATGTCATAGGTGTTGGCTGAGCGCTGGAGGACTCGGTACGGGCTGGTATATGGACATTGGAGGGGAGCACAGACAGTGTCATCTCGGAGCATTACGTACTTGCAATTGTTCAGAGATTTCAGGACGTGAACCTTAGGGCGGGAATGGCTGGCAGGGGGAGGGATGTGGAGGCTGATGAAGTGGCGTCTGACGTGGTCCACGAAGGAAGGTAAGTCAAACTGAGGGAGAGAAGTGGAAGGACTCACCAGATCGCCAGGGAGAACAATGTTCTGGCTGTATACGAACTCGGCTATTGTGCCTTTGAGGTCTTCCTTATAGATCGCAAGAAAGCTGAGTAGCATAAGGGGAAGGGCCTCTGTCAAACGTGACATCGAAGAGCCGCCTTGAAAGTGCGGTGCCAGCGCTCAACTAGCCCATTACTTTGCGGGTGATACACTGTGGTACGGATGTGCCGGATGCCACAAATGTTACAAATCCAGTTGAACAGGGCTGACTCAAATTGTCTGCCCTGGTCAGTCGTGATGATAGCTGGACATCCAAAACGCAATACCCATGACTCTTCGAAAGCTCGAGCAACAGTTTCTGCCACGATATTGGGGAGGGAGACAGCCTCGACCCAGCGAGTTATTCAGTCAATAGACGAGAGAACATAAAGAAAGCCATTAGAGGGGAGAAGAGGGCCGACAGTGTCAACGTGAATATGCTGGAAATGCCCAGGAGGGATCGAAAAGGTGCCGAGAGGGGTTGAAGTGTGCTTGTGCACTTTGCAGCATTGGCACGCAATGCAGGAATGTGCCCATTGCTGGGCTGGCAGTCCTTGTTGACATTTCTCAACACAAAGCACTCCGCTACAAGGCAGGCGGACGCATGAACACTGGGGTGGGCTAAATTATGCAGTGCGTTGAAGACAGCACGGCAGAGCGTGGTTGGGATGAGGGGGCGTAACATGCCCATACTGTCATCGCAATAGATCACACCAGAAATGCCAGGGAAGGTGGTGCGGACGCAGTGTAGTGAAGAGGTAGAGTCTGAAATCAGGTTTTGTGTGTCCTCGTCAGTGGGTTGGAGGTTAGGCATTTCAGAGAGGTCTAACAGTGAATGAATGGCGTCGACTCATGAAAGGAAATCAGCAACTATATTGTCAGCACCCTTTATTGGTCTCACATCAGTGGTGAACTGAGATATGAAGTCCATGTATCTGAAACGGCGAGGAGGCGGGTCAGCTGGCGGGTTTGAAATGGCTGCAGTCAGGGTTTTGTGCTCTGTTAAAACATAGAAAGGGCATCCCTCAACGTCAGTCTTAAAATGCTTTATCGCTTCGTAGACCATGAGCAACTTCCTGTCAAACACGGACTATTTCCGTTGTGCATTGGTGAGCCTGCACGAGAAGAACTGTATAGGCGATGTTTGGCCGTCGACTGTCTGGCTAAGGACAACACCGATGGCAGTATCACTCACTTCTGTGGCGATGAAAAGCTGTGCATTGGGATGAGGATGGGATGGGATGAGGCGTCCGTCAGTGCAGCCTGAATCTCCACAGCCCGAGGTAGATGACAGCGATAATAATTAACCGTCCCCAGAAAGCGCTGGAGCTCTTTGAATGATGAAGGTCTGGGTAGGTTTAGTATTGTTTGTACTTTCTCAGGGGATGGTGAAATGCCGTCGGCAGAGACCCGAAAACCAAGAAAAGTCACAGCGGGTTGATGTAGCTGCAATTTGTCTCGGTTGGTCTCGATGCCTGCTGCCATGAGAGTGTCCATAATAGTTTGCACATGTCGAATGTTGTCCTTGATGGAGGAGCTGAACACAAGAATGTCATCAAGATATGCAAAGCAGAATTTTAGTCTGAATAGCACTTCGTTGATGAAACGTTGCCAGGTCTGGGTTGCGTTTTTCAGACCGAAGAGCATGAATCAAAACTGAAATAACCAGATTGGGGTGGTGCTCGCTGTCTTCTCAATGTCTTCAGATGCCATGGGGATCTGGTGGTAGGCACATTTGCAATCAATGACAGAGAACGTGGTCACAGCTGCGAGGGAATTGGTAAAGTCGGCAATGTTGGATATGGGGTAGGTGTCCATAATTGTTCGTGCGTTTAGTTGACGGTAGTCTCCACACATGCACCAGGACCCGTCTTTCTGGGTGTCATATGAATGGGCTTAGACCAGCTGCTGGTAGAGGGTTCGATGACACCGGAGCTTAAAAGTTCAGAGATCTGCTTTTTAAGGTCGGAGAGGCGTTTGGGACAAAGTCAACATGGTTTACTGGAGATTGTGGGGCCTGGCGTGAGGTGAAGCTTGTGAACTTTGCCGTTGGTGATGACGCAAATGTTGCTGGCGGCACAGGAAGTGGTTTGTTTACAATGTGAGGCGGGTGGGGCAGGTGAGGTGAAGTCGTGGAGCTCAGAGCCACTCGGCGGATCTGACGGGAGCCGAGGCGGCGAAGTATCCAAGGAGTCAACGTGACAAGATGGCCGCCGGCCCGAAGCAGTGGCACAATGGTCGGGTGAGCTCGGTAGAGCTCGTGAAGCATTAGTTAGTCCATTGTCCGAGGGCACGGCCTGTGGCAGCACAGCCGCGGGCGAAGCACTAGGCGTGAGTGCACTGTTTGTGTTATCAGTGGTGGTCAAACGGCAGTGCGCAGTAGCCGACGTTGCGTAGTTTGAGGTGCTGTCCGCAAGGGGATGGGTAGGAGCTGTCAGTACGGGAACACGTGACGCTCGTCGTGCATGTGCACTCGTGTCCGGCCGAGTGTCAAATGCTACCATGTTAGAGGGATGTGGCCCTGTGGAACTGTCAGTACACGTTATGATAGACTTGATAGCACAGTTGCAAGGGTTAGCGGGAGGTAAGCACACAGAAGCTCAATTCCTAGGACTACAAGCAGATTCGGCACACTTACTGACCTTGCTCTGTCCTTGCTGCAGTGTCTCTAATTCCTTTGCTGCGTCGGACAGCTGAGCTGAGTTTCGTGGAGCTGGAGAGAGAGCTTGAAGTTTTCCTTGCGTAGGCGAGTTACATTTTCATGGTGGACAAGGCACCTGTGCGTTGTTTCTTTAATGTCGTCGACAGAGCCAAGCATGTATGAATGAGATGAGCCCGGACTGACGTGTCGGGAGGGGGGGGGGGGGGGGGGGAGTGGGGAAGTGAGTTTTGGACGTGTGATGAAACACAGTGTTTCACATTAGGTCCGGTGAAAGTTCGTGGTGTCGCAAGAAGTCAATGCCTCAATATTGCACACTAAAAGAAACCACTCGAGTTTGCAGTTTGCGGAGAGTGAGACGACGTGGGAGGTTGAACCCGAGCATTGTAGTAGAGTAGAATTCACAGCTTGCAGTGAAGTATGATGAAGGTGGATGTTCAGTGACACTAATGATGTAGGCAGCAGCGAAACATTGGCGCCTGTGTCCACTAGGAAAAAGTATCCCGACAAAATGTCTTTAATATAAAGTTGTCCGTAATTATCCGATTGTTCCCGGACAGAGAATGGAGCACTGGGAGGTGCTTGTCATGTTGTGCACAAGAGGCGGCACCCAGAACTACCTATGATTTGCATTTCGGAAGCAGCAGGGTGGTCTGCAGTTCCGTGCCGCCTCACCAAACCGTGTGTGGAAGTAACGGTATGGGTAGTGCGGCTGCATTTCCTGTGGAAAGTTCGTTGCCGGAGGTGGTGACTGAGGTTTAGTGGCCGCAGCCGGTTTGGTTGCAGGAGGGGGCGTGACCGAGGGTGGAGCCGGTGACATCCCAGCTGTTTGTATACTGCGTCCTGGAGCGAGCGGAACAGTCGGTACAGTGCGGCCCCGGGCGTGTCCAGCCGTGGGACTAGGAGCCTGAACCTGAGACTTGCCAGGTAGGCAGTGGCTGCCGAAATAGAGCAGTGATGCATCATGTAGTCTGTCAGCAACTGTGATTTGTTGCTCGACAGGTTCCAGAGACCTCTGAGCCAGAGCAAAGCGGATGTGGGGAGGTAGTTTATCTGTCCAGATGGTGAGGAGAGTGTGTCAGAGAGTAGATCGTCACTGACCAGGGCCCGTAGCCATCTCCAAAGTTGTGAAGATTTGTCATTGCCTAGTTGCTCGACGTGGAGCACTAGCCATATTGCTGTCTCAGTTGAGCACGCAATCCGACTTAGAACTGTCTTTTTGGCTAGAGTGTACTGGGTAGCTGAGTCTGGGGTGTCGACTAGGTTAGCAATCAAGTCCTCCTGGTTGTGCGGGTGGGTGATAAGGCACATAAATCTGGCTGATTCATCGAGTTTGAAATGGTTGAACACTTCATCCACAATTTTAAACCAGGTTGTTGCCCTGTCGGGATTGAACGGTTGCAGTGTCGGTCAGCGTTCTAGAACATTCGGAAGAACAGGGAGAGTTGAATTCACCGGGGCACTGCCTGAAACGAGCTGTTGCTGCTGCAGTATTCCAGGAGAGTGTGTCTCCAGGGTATGTGGCGACAATGGCTGGTCAGGTGGCAACGTGAAGATGACGCATTGTGGTTGAGCACAATCTGTTGCGATGCGGAAGGCCGACGCGGGTGAGACACTGTAATGTGTCAATTGCGGTTGCGGAAGTTTGACACGTTGCGGGTGTGTTCGGATTGACGTGTCGCGGAAGACCGATGCGAATGAGGCACTGAGATGTGCTGAGAATGGGAGCGGAAGCTTGACTGGAGCTGGCGCGGGGGCGACAGGTGAGAAAAAGTTCAAAGTTTCAAAACGCGTGCCAGTCCACAGAAAACTCGACGTGTGATCAGAGTCAGAGCCACCTGTGTTGCAGGGAGGCTTCGGAGGTGCGGGCTGTCCAGAAGCGAGGAAAATTATGTCAAATGTTGGGCAGAATGTGTGAATGTTCACTGTTCATAGACACTTCACTCAAAATGGTGTGCGGATAAGGTGAATGTCGTGGCCCAAAACACTGAGGCGTAGCAGTAGGACGGAAATGGAGGTCAGGCACAGATAACAAGCCATTGTTCCTGTTGCAGGCCAAGGTATTGAAGCAGGAAGGCATGTGCTGAAGCTGAACCGAGGCAGGCGCAGGCGTGGTCGGATGCGGAGGAGGTTGACCTGTGAACAAAGCAGTTCTGGCCACGTGGCAGGAATCTGCGTGGTACTGCAGCATGGCAAACCGTTGTCCTGGCGGTGCTAGGTTATCCAATGAAGCAGTTGCAGAAATTGGCATTGATCCCGCACTGCATGGAGATCCGTAAGAGGTAATTGCACCGTCGATGAGGGAGGGCACATGTGTCGGGTACAAACGCGTCTGATAGCCGGAGTCATGCACACTCCTAACTTCACTTATGGTTGCAGGCACAAAAACGTCTGGCAAAATCGGCGTAATCGACAAGTGAGAGGCATCGTGCTGCAGTCCTGGTGGGTGTACATCACCCGCAACACGATGCATGTCGATCACAAAATCCAGCGTTAGACGTTGGGCGGAAGCCATTGTTTGAATGTTGTGTTGATGTAATACACACGAAAATAACCAATGCGGCGGCCGCGGACACAGTAAAAAGGTGAAAACGGAAGACGTTACAACTCAGGGTCACCAGTGAGGTGAATGCTCGGGTTAGATACACCAAACACCACCTTATAATCAGGAGTTCATTTATTCACCTCTTTACACAAACAAGGTTTACACAGAACTGGATGGCGGAACTACACAAAGATAATGTTTTGCTCAGTTCAAAGATGATGCTCAGGTTGATACTGGTGTCGATCTCATCGGTGCCACAAAGTCATGCCGAACCCAAAGACCAAAGAAATTTGTGACACTTACATTTTCTAGGGGATCATTTTTTAATTGGGCTTGAAGAGACATTTGATTAGTTGGAGGCATTAAATGAAAATCGACACACACAGGTTTTTCAGTATTTATAATGAGTTTGTTTTTTGTGAACCACTCAGAAAGTCTTTTCATAGAACGTTCTGCTGTGGACCACAAAGTTTCTGGACTGGATCCAGTGAGCAATATGCTGGTGTCATCGGCAAGCAGGATAGTTTTTGTGGGACTCATATATTCAACTAAGTCATCCACATAAATCAAGAAGAGTAGTGGACCTAAGATTGAGCCCTGTGGTACATTATATTTTATTGGCCATTCCCTAGAAAGAAAGTTGATGTTCCTTGTTTTATTCATTTTGTTGAATTCATATTGAAGTGATACTTTCTGCCTGTGGTTTTTTAGGTTTGAACTCAACCAGCTATGTGCTACACCTCTCACTCCTTATCTTTCTAATTTTTCGAGCAGAATGTTATGGTCCAGGACATTGAAGGCTTTTGATAGATCTAGAAAAATACCTGCAGCTAATTTATGTTGATCAAGGGATTTTAAAATGCAGTCTAAGAATTCAAAAATTGCTGTCTGTGTAGATTTCGACTTTCTAAAACCATGTTGTTGTACTGTAAGAGGTGCATATTTATTTATGAAACTTAAAAGCCTGTCATAGAAGAGTTTTTCTAGAATTTTTGAGAAGGTACTTAACTGTCACATGGGACAGTAGTTTGATATTTTTTCAGAAGAACCTTTTTTTAGCAGTGGTGAAACTTTCGCTATTTTAAAAATATCTGGAAATACACCAGTTTTTAAAGAGAGGTTGAAAATTTTTGCCAAGGGGTTTGCTATGTGGTGAGCACATACTTTTAATACGAAATCAGGTACTTCATCAAGACCACTTGATATTTTATTGCTTAATGATTTAATTTTACTTATAATTTAATTGGGGTTTATATTATACACATACATAGAAGCAGTCACGATCACTGACTTGCTGAAGAAACTTGGGACTGGACCTTGACAGTGTACTTCAATGAGGTCTTCAGCTAGTGAGGTGAAGTATTCATTGAATTTTTCCACAACTGAATTTGGGTCTATGACTTTTGAGCCTTTTAGTGTTAATGATACATTCTTTTTCTTTGGCACTGAACTACAAGTTTCTTTCTTTATAACTCTCCATGTGGATCTCATTTTGTTAGATGAGTTTCTTATCAAATTGTCATTCCACATAATTTTTGCCTCTTTGACTACTCTACCATAGATTCTTTTGTAGGCTTTTGAATAATCTACAAATTCTTGGGTTACTCTATATTTCTTACAAGAGTACTGCAGAAATCTGTTTCTCTCACTGGAAATTTTTATGCCTTTAGGTACCCATTGCTTATTGTTGTTAGGTTTTACTGTTTTTACTACTTTTGGAAATGCTACATTAAAATGCCAAGAAATAAGTGGACCACCCAGTTGCTGAGCATGCTGCCAAACATGGTGTTCTTCATTTCAATGATTGCTTCACAGCCTATGCCATATGGGTCCTTCCCACCAACACCAGCTTTTCTGAACTGCACCGGTGGGAACTTCCCTTGCAGTGTATCGTACATTCCCACAACCCTCCTGGACTCAACCTTCATTTGTCACTGTCCTCACCCATCCAGCTCCTTTCTGTTCCCATTCCAGCACTATACATTCATCATTCCACCAGCACTCTCAGTCTCTTTATTTCTCTCCTTTTCTGCCACTCCCCCTCCCCAGCAAACCGCACCCCTGCTCCCCATCTGACCTGCAGCACTTCACTGTGTGCCAACCCCACCATACTATCCCTTCCCCTCCCGACCCCAGCCTCCTCCTTACCCCCACCCAGTCGCCACTCCCATCAGCACTGGTGCTGCTGCTCGCAGTGTGGTTTCGGTTGCCTAGGACTGCAGTCGTGTGTGTCAGTTGCATTTGCCTCTGTGTGTGTGTGTGTCTAGTGTTGATGAAGGCCTTAATGGCCAAAAGGTTTAATTGTGAGAGTCTTTCTGTTGTGCCTATCAGCGACTCGGCTTCGCCGCTACATGACGAGTGGCAACTTCCCTCTTCATGATACTGTTGCATTCCATCCTGGATTTTCCATTGTTTGACAGAAGTTCCCATTATCTCTGTTTCTGTGATTACTCCCATTGTGATTTCAATCATTCTTATTATTACAGTACACACTTCTTTCTACTGCCCTATCCAGCCTGTCTACAGATCGTAAAAATTGTTCAAGACAATCGATAGGTCCGTGTACTAAATTCCACAGAAATTTTTCTGGTAATATCATTTTAACTGCATCAATCAAGATCACTTCATAAAATGGTTTGTCAAGATGTGCTAGTTTTTTAAGTTGGTTCTTATAAAACTCTTAAAAGTGCTATCCCTATTCCTACAATTAGGACCATTCGAAAATTCACTTTTGATTCTCTCCTGTTCTGCTTCTGACCAAAATTTATTTAAAAAAACTTTTCTCAAAACTCTGATATATTTCTCACTGACTTAAATTTACACTACTGGCCATTAAAAGTGCTACACCACGAAGAAATGCAGATGATAAATGGGTATTCATTGGACAAATATATTATACTAGAACTGACATGTGATTACATTTTCATGCAATTTGGGTGCATAGATCCTGAGAAATCAGTACCCAGAACAACCACCTCTGACCGTAATAATGGCCTTGATATGCCTGGGCATTGAGTCAAACAGAGCTTGGATGGCGTGTACAGGTACAGCTGCCCATGCAGCTTCAACATGATACCACAGTTCATCAAGAGTAGTGACTAGCATATGGTGACGAGCCAGTTGCTGAGCCACCATTGACCAGACGTTTTCGATTGGTGAGAGATCTGGAGAATGTGCTGGCCAGGGCAGCAGTTGAACATTTTCTGTATCCAGAAAGGCCCGTACAGGCCGTGCAACATGAGGTCATGCATTATCCTCTGAAATGTAGGGTTTCACAGGGATCGAATGAAGTGTAGAGCCACGGGTCATAACACATCCGAAATATAACGTCCACTGTTCAAAGTGCCGTCAATGCAAACAAGAGGTGACAGAGATGTGTAACCAATGGCACCCCATACCATAACGCCGGGTGATACGCCAGTATGGCGATGACGCATACATGCTTCCAATGTGTGTTCACCGCGATGTCACCAAACACGGATGTGACCATCATGATGCTGCAAACAGAACCTGGGTTCATCCAAAAAAATGACGTTTTGCCATTCATGCACTCAGGTTCGTTGTTGATTACACCATTGCAGGTGCTCCTGTCTGTGATGCAGTATCGAGGGTAACTGCAGCCATGGTCTCCGAGCTGATAGTCCATGCTGCTGCAAACGTCGTCAAACCTTTTGTGCAGATGGTTGTTGTCTTGCAAACGTCCCCATCTGTTGACTCAGGGATAAGATGCCTGTCATCTCGACTGCTAGTGATATGAGGCCATTGGGATCCAGCATGGCGTTCCGTATTACCCTCCTGAACCCACCGATTCCATGTTCTGCTAACAGTCATTGGATCTCGATCAACACGAGCAGCAATGTCGCAATACAATAAACCACAATCGTGATAGGCTACAATCCAATCTTTATCAAAGTCGGAAATGTGGTGGTACGCATTTCTCCTCCTTACAAGAGGCATCACAACAACGTTTCACCAGGCAACGCTGGTCAACTGCTGTTTGTGTATGAGAAATCGGTTGGAAACTTTCCTGATGCCAGCACGTTGTAGGTGTCGCCACCAGCACCAACCTTGTATGAATGCTCTGAAAAGCTAATCATTTGCGTATCACAGCATCTTCTTCCTGTCGGTTAAATTTCGCGTCTGTGGCACGTCATCTTCACGGTGTAGCAATTTTAATGGCCAGTAGTGTAAATTTACCTATGGCAGACCTATTCCTTCAAGAAATCTTTTAACATATTTAATGTTTTGATTGTCATTCATGCCTGATACAAACTATCTCTGGAGGGGCACAGAAAATCCACTGGATATAAATTATGTAATGGAAAACTTTTGATAGGATCACACAATATCATTGTTTGCACACCGACTTTGGCTCAGACAAATTTTTTGATCTAAAAAAGTTTTCTACATTTAAAATATGTTGGTGTAAACTGGCAATATTTTGTTGTTTCTTTTTTTTCACTATGGCTTTCTGGTGAGCTCTGATGTCATCAAAATTCTTTGATTGTTTCACTGACGCAGCTACAAACTCATTTTCTAAAACAATACATTTATTTTCTAAAACATCAGCTTTTTCATTCACACTTTTTAACCCCTCTGACAGCCCATTTTTTAGCCCTGAAACTTGAGTGCTAAGTTGATCCATCTGATCTTGTACTTTGTCCAATTTGCTATTGTTATCTGTCTTCATTTCCTCTATTTTTGCCAAAATTAACTGCAAAATATCAATGTTTACTGTTTCTTTACTGACTATGATTTCACTCAGCTCAGACATGTCCTGACTGGATCCTACAGCTTTCATTTCTATCTCATTTTTGCTTTCATCCCTATTCATTTTGTTAACAAGCACACAAGTCCACAAACAAATTAACTTCACAAATAGTTTGTACTTATCTTTCCTTTCTGATGTCCCTGATTGTACTTGTAAAGTCCTCTTCCCTATCATTTGATCTGGTTGATCATTACCGATAGTACATTGTCACTGTTGGTATGATTTGCTTTGTTGGGCAGCCTTTGGTTTTTTACTCCATGTGATCAAAAATTTATCAGTACACAAATTACAAAAATTAATGAAATAAGTGTTTCCTTTCTGCAACAGACAAAACTTCATTATTAGTCAATTAATACCAGACAATGCCCACACTTTTAATCTACCCCTTCCTTCCTAGCTGCAGTTATTGTACACAATGTGCAAAGTCTTTTCTGAAGATTTGAGAATAGTAAGGTTACAATAAACTTTTTGATTTACTTATCTTTTCTTGTAGAGTTGGCTCCAGTTCTTTTCTAGGGGTCTGACTCTTAAAGATGAAATTCTCACATTTTTAATTCTCATGGTTGAATTGATATAAATAATTTTGAAGATTGTTGTTGCAGCATTTTTGTTTTTACGTTTATTTATTTTGTCACATTTTAGTATACCACACAGTCTTTTGAATTTTCACATTAACAAAGCCGAATTTACATTTTTTGCCCAAAATACAAAAATACCCTACTCTAGCATCGGAGGCATGCTTACTACTACTACACTCTGCGGTAATAACAACATTCCAAATGGCTTACAATTTTTCTTGATAAATGAATTTCTCTTAGTTTTGATTATCATTTCATAAATGAATCCAGAAATAAACATAATAAATAGTACTATATTGCATAATTCATGATTGAAATTTTAAGTGTGCCAAATAATTAGTAATTTTAAATATTTATAACAAAATAATTTTAACTGTATGTTCATAACTAGTATTTATTGATTATAACACCCAAAATAATAATTTCTATTCATAAACTGTAGCTTGAGATATAACATATTATGTATAAAATTATATGAAATTTTCCAGCAAAACAGCTGAGATAATATTGACCTGTCCAAAATTCGAAAAATATTACTGGTATCGACTACTTCTGTTGAGGAAAAGTAATGCTATAGGAGGACGTCCCATTTCAATGTGCCATGTGTTCCTTGTTGCAGTCTGTGTGATTGATGCAGCATATTGTAAGCAGTAGAAAGGTTTGGTTTTCTGATTGGGAAAAAGCTGAGATGGTGTTTGTGTACAGCCAAGCATATGGGAAAGGTCAACAGGCAGCCCTGCTATACCAAAACAAGAACCCTCACAGACACTATTGTAGATTCCTTGAACAAAAAACCATGCCCAGTTGTTGGAAAAAGGCACAGGTCACACTCGTCTACAAGAAGGGCAGTAGAAGTGATGCAAAAAATTACCATCCAGCATCCTTGACATCAATTTGTTGTAGAATCTTAGAACATGTTCTGAGCTCAAACATAAAGTGTCTTCTCAAACAGAATGACCTCCTCAATGCCATCCAGCATGGTTTTTAAAAACATCTCTCATATGAAACCCAACTCACACTTTTCTCAAATGACATACTGAAATCTTTAGACATAAGGCACCATCCAGATGCAGTGTTTCATGATTTCTGAAACTCATTTGACTCAGTACCACACCTATTCTTACTGTCAAAAGTATGATCATATGGGGTATCAAGTGAAATTGGTGACTGGATTGAGGACACAGCATGCTATCTTAGATGGAGAATCATCATCAGATGAAGAAGTAACTTAGGGTGTGCCCCAGGGAAGTGTACGGGCCCACGCATTCATGTTGTATATTAATGACCTAGCAGACAATATTAATAGGAAAATCAGGCTTTTTGCAGATGGTGCAGTTATCTATAATGAAGTACTATCTGAGATAAGCTTGTAAAGGAACACCCTACTCTAGCATTACTTTACCTCAACAGAAATAATTGATACCAAAAACAATTACAACTTTTTAAACAGGTTAATGTGATCTCAGCTATTTTTCTAAAAGAACTGAATTTCACATGATTTTGTACATGGTATGGTATATTTCAGGCTATAATCCATAAAAAGAAATTACTTTATTTTCATTGATACAGTTGATATGTACTAGCTCTGTACGTACAGGTAAAATTGCTTTTTTTTTTTAGAAATATTTGAAATTATGAATCATCTGGCGGACTTAAAATTCCTGTTATTAATTGCACAATCTGATGATATTTTTATGTTTACTTCTGGATTCATTTGTAAAATAATAATATAAATTGGTGGAGATTAATTTGTGAATAAAATTTGTAAACTCTTCGAAATATCGTTAGTACCACAGAATGGATTAGTAGTGGGCATACCTTTGATGTGATCAGACGTGTTTTTAATTTTGGCAGTAACAATGTATTACTCAGTTTTGTTGAAGTAAAAATTGTAAAGACAGTGTGATATAGAAGAATGTGAAAGAATAAAAATTACAGAAACAGAAATTACTGCTCAGGCAATACTTCAGCATTATTTATGCCAATTGTATCCATGAGAACCTATAATATCAAAAATTTCTGCTTCAAGAATCAGCTCCTAGATGTGAAGAACGGGAGCCAGCTATGAGAAAAGAAGATAAGTAAAAAGTTTATTGTAAATTTTACTCCTCTTGATGCATATTACAAGAGTTAATCAAGAAGTCAGTAACAATCAACAAATGATGTGTGGGATGGGTAGATTACAAGTGGTGGCTGTAATGGGTTTTGGTTCTGTTTAAAGTTATTGTGGTGTTGTGTACGTGTTATTGTAAAATGTATGGAAATGTAGCAGCAAGAAATAAAGGAAATAAATAATCTCTGATGATTCTTATTTATGTGCTGCTGAGCCCAACTACAATGACTTATTTTTTCATACCTTATCACTACAAATAAATATTGAAGTGCTTTTTCACTAATTCAGTAAGCACCAAATAATTAATATGTCACACCACAACCTCTTACCATAACAATGCTGGTGTTGTAAATATTTTTATTTAAAGTCACTGATTAATTACTCTGAGAAAAATCAATCTCACCCACCAGCCACAAAAAATATTTCATTTACATAAAGTCTAAGGATGTTCTACTGAATGTTATTTTCATTGTTAGAATAGAAAAATAATAAATTCCTGTGGGTTCTTGTTCTCGGAGATCAAATATTGTAATATCGACCAAAAGAATTAATGTCTGATTATTTCTGCAGTTTGAAATTGCTGCTCCATACACTCATGTAATGGTGACAGACAAATTACAGTCTGGACTGCTGAGGACACAAATCTTAAAACATTTATAGTTGGTTATCTAGTTACAAATAAATGTCCATACACTAGAATTCCATTTACTAAATTGCACATTATATTTTTCTTGGGTCACTTATGACTACCTTTTAAAGTATTTAAAAGAACAGACCTCAGCTTATCTTCAATCTCATCTGCTTCGTAAATCATAGAGAACAATAGAAGAAGGAAAATTTCACCAACTATACAATACGAATACATTCTTTTAGTGGTATTATCTTTTGTTACATGATTATTCTTTGTAGAAAACTTTTTATAAAAATAATAAAACATATTGTTGTAGGAAATTATTTATATTTCATAATACAATAATAAGTCACAATATAATAATAAGTCCTTTTCCAGTTTTCACATATACATATACGCTTAAAAGTCATTAATGGAAAAATATTCATCACTTCATAAATCTCAAGCACTGTTGCAGACACTGGTGACACAAAATATTGGCATTGACTTTCTTTTTTTTAAATAGATAAAGTTAAACATATCGTCGGGTCATACATGACCTGAAATAAATCCTTGTAAACTAAGACACATGAGTAAAAGAATTTACAATTAAGCTGCTCTATAACTACTATTTACATACTTTACAATAGTGCTTGTGCATGAAGATATGAGGTATGTCCACAAAGTAAGTTCCATTTGGTTATATAAAACAAACATGTACAGATACAGAAAAAATATTTATTGTACAAAAATCTACAACTGTTAAACTACTTTTCTACATAGCTTCCAAAATCTTGTAGGCACTTGTCATAGTGTGGCACAAGTTTTTGTATGCTTTCTTCATAGAAGGTTGCCACCTGTGTATTAAACCATGTGGTAACATGTTCTTTCAGCTCGTCATCATCATTGAAGTGTTGACTACCAAGGACAGATTTTAGGTGTAAAAAGAGATGAAAGTCGCTAGGAGTGAGGTCCGGGATGTATGGAGGATCATCAAACGTGTCCCAGTGAAATTCCCATAAGAGTTGTCTGGTTGCATTCACCATGTGAGGTCGGGAATTATTGTGGAAAAAAACAACACCTTTTGCCAGTAATCCTCGGTGTTTGTTCTGTATTGCACGACACAATTTTTTAATGGTCTCTCAATAGCCACGTACATTGATTGTTTGGCCTTGTGGTAAGAAATCAATCAGCAAAATGCCTTTTCTGTCCCAAAAAATGGTGAACATGACTTTTCGAGGTGTCAAGATTTGCTTAGGCTTAACCTTCGTTGGGGATGAAGTGTGCCTCCATTCCATTGATTGCTGTTTTGTTTTCAGGGGTGTCATAACATACCCAAATTTCATCCCCCATGACTATCCGAGATAGCGAACCATCACCTTCTTTATTGTTGTGTGTCAAAAACAGAAGAGCACTGCCCATCCGTTGTTTTTTGTGATGTTCGGTAAGAATTTTGGGTACCCAACATGAGCAAAGTTTTCGAAATTTCAGTTTTGCAGTAAAAATTTCATGAACTAGTGATCATGATATTTGTGGAACTTTCATAGCAAGGGCACTAAGTGTAAACTTACAGTTGTGCTTAGTCTTCTCTTCAATGGTGTGAACCAGTTCATCAGTAACCACAGACGGGCGTCCACTTCATTCTTCATCGTGCACATGATTACGTCCTTCATTGAACGGTCTGACCCATCTTCTAACCATTGAATCACTCATAGCATTTTGTCCATAAACCTCACAGATTTGCTGATGAATTTCCTTTGGTTTAACTTTCTTCTTATTTAGAAAACAAATCACCAGCCTGATTTCACACATGGTGGCATTTTCAATTATGGCTGACATAAAGAAGCACTACAAAGCACACGTCGGCAGCAGCAATCTGAAAATGGCGTACATGTCTTCTCCTTGAGTCAGAGTAACTGCCACGCATGCTCGGAACTGCTATCATAGCACTGCTGCGGGTAGGCATAGAAACAGAACTCACTTTGTGGACGACCCTTGTATTTTGTTACTTGCAATCAAAGAACGGTGGTTCTTATTGCAAATATTTCTTAAGGTCCCTATGACAATAGAGTCCCTTTATACTTTCAGTATTGATGTCTTGCAGTAAACAGCAATTGTCATGAGGAACTGAAACAATCTTGAATGGCTCTTTATATAGTAGATGCCACTTTTTATTTTTCTTCTTTCGTCAAGATTTTCAGGCCAAGTGCATAGCACCACAACAATTTTATTTCTGTCCCGTGCAACTAGGACTAGTCATATGCTTTTGTCAGCTTTCATTGTGGCTAATAAGGGGCTACTATAGAGTGAATTTGATGGCTTGATAATTTGCCAATCTTGCATTTTTTTATCTCTCTCATTACCTCACTCTTCTTCATCCAAGGGACCAAACATGAAGCCTTAAAATAGGTCTTGGGCGGATACACATTCATATCATAAATATAACCTTTTATAACACCTGTTTTAGGTGAGCATACTCTAATATAAGCAATTTTTGTTCACTGACCACTATATTTACAGTTCTAGTCAGCTGAAGGCCTGCCTTAATTTCCTGATTTAGCTGTAAGGTTATCTTTTGCTCCTGGTACTTCAGTTTGCAGATTCCTTGGGCAAGATCTATTATTGATCCTCTATCCTGGAGAAATTCGAAGCTCAAAATTATTGGTACAGACAGGTATTCCATAAATAGGAACATGCACCTGAGGCTATCATTTCTGAGGGAAAGCTCTATCTGCATTTTGAACTTCACCATCTGTGATTTCTTTCTCGAAGTTCCTATAACTTTACAGTTACTCACTGGTTCAAACGGCTCTGAGCACTATGGGACTTAACATCTATGGTCATCAGTTCCCTAGAACTTAGAACTACTTAAACCTAACTAACCTAAGGACAGCACACAACACCCAGCCATCACGAGGCAGAGAAAATCCCTGACCTCGCTGGGAATCGAACCCGGGAACCCGGGCGTGGGAAGCGAGAACGCTACCGCACGACTACGAGATGCGGGCTACTCACTGGCAGAATCAATAATTGCTTGACTTGCAAAACTCTCTTGAAAAATTGCCCTTTTATCACTGAAATACTTGCGCCAGTATCAAGGAGTACTGAGGTAACAATTCCGTTTACAGATGCATTAACTGTTGCTTGTATATATTCTGCTGTTTCATTTTCAGATATGGTATCTTCTTAATATAATTCATCCTCTAATTTTATTCCACCCTGATATCTAATCATATTTTAGCGTTTAAGATAGGAAAGTTGGATTCAGTGCAATATTTTTGAGCGCACAAGTTACAGCCAGGTGAAGGCCTGTTGACAGTACATTACACTGACCAGTAGTTGCGAAGTAGAATGGCTGCCACAGGGCCGTCGAACCACTGGAAAGAGTAAATGCAGTGGTTTGCATGGCACAAGTTACAGGCAGAAGCGGCCCACTGGAGCAACCTAGGTGTTACGAGTACATGACTCGGAGTGGCGCATTAGCAAAACAGAGGCGCACAGCTGCATATAAATAGATGCATTTTCTAATGAGGGGGATTCAAGTGTGGTAGCTCTCCTGGATGGCGGGGAATGTCACACCACCGGCTACACGCAGCATCAGATGGGGCACCAGCATTCCAGTCCACGGTGGGTTGCTGGTTCAACCCTCTAAGACCAACGTAGGGTCTGTAGCCAGCCAACAGCGGGCCACTCGATGGCTTGCTACCATGGGCAGTATTGTTGGCTCCCAACACATGCCAGAGGCATTCCAAGGTGAGGGCTGCAGATTTGGCTGTCAGATCACAGGTGCTTGTTGTCACCACGATCTTAACCACAATGGTGAAGAAGCACGTAGTGGGCCACCCTGTGGCTCCCAGAGAGTGGCACTGAGGCAACGGGTATGAAGGCTGCTGAGTCGGCTGCCGGCACATCCTGATGTCGTCAAAACTCTGCGGCTGTACACAGCTGGCATGCTGCAGTACATTGCACGGGTTGATGAGGTAGCCCTTCTGTGCCAAGCTGTTTTGCAGACAGTGAAGTGGCATCCTCAGCATCACGGGATCCTGTGATGTAGCCAGAGAGGAATGCAGCACTGTATCTGGGAATAATAAAACACTTGAAGATCATGGCCGAGTTTTAATATGGTGCATCCTGACACTTTCCATCCACATCCAACATTCCTCCACCACATGCCAACATCTGCATTTGGTAGGGGCAGCTACATTAGGTGGCAGAATAGAGGGCGTCATTTGTACAGTACGACATTTGAGCCCATTGCCTGCATTACAGTCACAAAATGTGGTGAATGTTGATCAATTTTTCTTTTTGGGTTTTGTACATTTTCTTTCTTTACATTGTCAGAGTAAGTCTTAGTGTGTTTGGGGCAGTAAGATTTTTTTTCTTTTGTGGGGTTTAATTACTTTTGTATTGGGTTGAGTATGATGTTTATGATAAGATGAGATATTGAGCTGTAGGAAGTCAGTTTATTTTTGTAGTTAGATGTTTTGTTTCTAAGGGATTTTATAGGTTGAAATGGGACTAACTGGGAATGAAAGCAACACAATGGCAGAGTCAGGAACGCAAGGTGTGTCAGAACCAGAAGCGGTACAGGTTTTGCTGGAAAACATAGCACAATTGACAATGGACAATACACAGTTAAGAAGTGAATTAATACCTAGGAGTGAGCGGCAAACTGCATGTGATCAGTCGTTGTTGCCTAGGGTGTTGCAGCAGGAGACTGATCCAGCTGCCACGAGTATGATTATTCCGTTTTCTGGAAAGGCATCTGAGGATGTGTGTTCGTTCGTGGAAGACTTGGAAACTTCAGCTGTGATGAATGGTTGGTCTGATGAACAGGTTTTACATGTAGCCAAGATTAGACGAACGGGTGAAGCGAAGACATATGAAAGGTGTTCTCAGGCCTTAAGGAAGGCAGGACAGTTTAAGCAGTTGAAGGAGGGGCTTTTACAGAGGTACAAGAAACAGAATAGCGCTCAATACTTTAGGGAGAGGTTGAGTACAATGGTGAGGAGACAGAGGGAGATGGTAGAGAAATTTGCAGACAGAATAAGAGAGATTAATGAGCATACTTACGAGTTGGGTCAGAGCGATGAAGCAAATGGTGTTCTGTTGCACGAGGCTGAGCAAAGGGCACTTGATGTATTTTTGAGAGGGTTATCGGCACATATGGTGTGGAAAGTGCATGAAGGGGCTCCTGAAGATTTGTATTTGGCCATTCAGCTGGCAATCCAATGTGAGGAAATAGAGGTGTCAACGGGGGTACGTGATAGACAAACGGTGTTTAAATTGGGTATAAAATGTAATGAGTGTGGCCGTGCAGGACACGTGCAGAGGCAGTGTACCCAGTCACTGAGGAATAGAGGAAGGGGTCGAAATCAGTAGTGTAAAGGATGGAGAAGTGGAGTTAGTAGAGGTGGACAATTGTTAAATTGCAGAGGGGGCCCAAGACCAACCTAAGGGAGCTGCCGTTTAATTTCAGTGCTACAAATACTTATGCAGATGCGGAATGTTCAGCGGCAGGATCCATAGGAACTAAAAAGTTTAAGATTTTGTTGGACACAGGGGTGCAAATGTCAGTGGCTACTAAGGGTTTAATGGGATGAAGGAAGTTAGACCCACCATGTTATAGGTTGCATGGAGTGGGGGATAAGGAGGTCACACCTATGGGGTCAGCGACAGTTGGCTTTTGCATAGGGAAAGTCTGATATGATGCATGCTTGGAGGTAGTACCATGGGTAAGAGAGGGCTACTACATGATCCTACGAGGAGATGACAGATAAACTCCAGTGGAAGTCTCTGCAAGAGAGACATTCAGTAGCTCGGTACGGGATTTTGTTGAAGTTTCGAGAACATACCTTCACTGAGGAGTCAAGCAGTATATTGCTCCCTCCTACGTATGTCTCGCAAAAAGACCATGAGGATAAAATCAGGTAGATTAGAGCCCACACAGAGGCATACCGACAATTTTTTTTCCACGAACAATACGAGACTGGAATAGAAGGGAGAGTCGATAGAGGTACTCAAAGTACCCTCTGCCACACACTGTCAGGTGGCTTGAGGAGTATGGATGTAGATGTAGATATAGATGTAGAGTAGATTTCTTGCATCAACATCATGCCAAAATCGACCTTGGACAACGAACTGTGGAACTTGGTGGAATGTTATTTCAGGTAGGGGAAACTGTTGTCAATGCAGAGCTGTTGCAAGGGGCATTCAATGTAATGAACAAACCAACTGAGCCACGTACATTAACATTAAGGCTTAATTCGTGTAAGTGTGTGTCTAGTGGCACCAGGAAGTAACTTTGGGTAAGTGTAGAGGCAAGTTTACCTGTGGGTACGATATGTGATATTGAACCATTGGGGGATAATGAAGTTTTGGATCGATTAGGTTGTTTTGTGAAATGTATTGTAGGTGTTCAAGAGGGAAATGACAGGCGAGTAGTCCCAGAGAACATAGATAATTTTAGCACTGTAGACGTGAATTTGGGAAAAGGAGTTTTAGTACCGAATTTGGATGTACCAGATGATGAAGACTGGTGTTCGAGAGGTAGACATAGTGATCAACCACTAGCTGCCGATAGAACTGCATTGCATAACAAAGTTAAGCATTTGAAATGAGGAGAAAAAGAGCATATGGAAGAATTGTTGTGGGAATTTAAGGATTTGTTTTTTCTGCAATTGCCATTACCAGCGACTCCATTAGTTCAAAATAGGATACCAACAGGGAAAGAAGCATTTGTTTACTGTAAACAATACAGAATACTGAGGTATTTGCAGCTGTTTGTGGAGGATTTCACCGATCAGCAGCTTGCGGGCGGTATTAGAGAGCATAGCAATAGCTGCTGGGGAGCGGGCATTGTCATTGTGCCTAAAAAATCTATGGATGGAACTAAGATATACAGGTTCTGTTGTCACTACCGATACCTCAATAATAAGACAGTAATGGATGCATACCCCATTCCAAACATATTGGAGGCTTTGGATCACTTAACAGTACTTTTCTGTGATGGATTTGACAAGTGGTTATCATCAGTTAGAGGAGGCTCCAGAGGATCATCCAAAAACTGCTTTCTCTACTTCTGGAGGCCATTACCAGTACATCAGAATGCCATTTGGTTTGAAAAACTCTCCGGCAACATTTCAGAGGTTGCTAGACTGTGTGTTAAGGGGTTTGAAACCACAGCAATGTCTTGTCTATTTGGATGACATTATAGTGTTTTCAAGTAGTATAGAGCAGGATAGACAGTGGTTAAGGGAAGTCTTTATGAGGTTAAGAGCAGCTCGTTTGATGTTGAGCCTAGAGAAGTGTCATTTAGCATTGGAAGAAGTGAAATATTTAGGTTATATCATCAATAAGGACAGAGTGCGAACAGATTGAGGTTGGTACAGGCTGTAAGGGATTTTCTGGAGCTGAAAACAGTTAAGGAAGTGCAATCATTTGTCGGAATTTGCAATGTCTATAGAAAGTTCATGAAGGGTTTTGCAGATTTAGCTCAGCCATTGACGCGATTGTTATGGAAGGGTGTGAAATTTGAGTGGACAGAAGAGTGTCAGAAAGCGTTTGACAAACTGAAATAAGTGTTAGCATCAAGTCCGGTTCTTGTGTTTCCAGATTTTGAAAAGGAATTTATTCTAGCATGCGATGCATCAAATCAAGCATTAGGGTGTGTTCTTAGTCAGGAAATTGATGGGGAAGAACATCCTGTAGCCCATACGTCTAGGCAGTTGAATGCAGCAGAGAGGAATTACTCAACAGCAGAGAGGGAGATGCTTAGCATAATATATGGAATCACATATTTTAAATGTTATTTATATGGGAGAAGATTTTGGGTAGTGACAGATCATGCTGCGTTGAAGTGGTTGTTGGGGTTGAAGGATCTGTCCATTAGACTGACTAGTTGGCGTGTGAGGCTTAGTGAATTCGACTACAAGGTGCGGATGCACTGATTAAAAAGATGGCAAAAGTAGAAGTCATAGGTTATGACCTAGCAGTATGGCAAGAATTACAGGACGCTGACAATGATTGTAAATTGTATTAGACACAGCCACAATTTAATATTTACGACAGTCTTCTGTGCAGGGAAATGAAGTTAGGGCCAAGGGTAGTAGTGCCAGCGAAGCTGAGACATGAGGTTTTAAAAGAAGCACGTGATCACATGTTATCTGGTCATGGTGGGAGTAGAGCGACGAATAGGAGAGTGGCGGGGAGGTATTGGTGGAGGGGTAGGAAAGTAGATGTGGATCAGTATGTCAAGAACTGTATACCATGTGCACAGAGAGCAGATTTGAGTCATAAATGGATGCAGCAACAACAATTGCCGGAAACGACATGTCCATTTTCTGTGTCGGGAATTGATGTCTTAGGACCTTTCAGTAGAACACTATCGAGGAACGCATTCATTCTGACAGTAATAGACCATTTTTTGAGTTGTGTGGAGACGGTGGCTATACCAAATCAACAGGCAGGAAAGGTCACACAAGCATTAATAAACAACTGGATTTTGAAGTTTGGTGTACCGGAGACAATAATTACTGACCAAGGGGCCAACTTCATGTCAGATTTAATGAAGGAACTGTGTAAATTGTTGAATGTAAAGAAGTTGAGGACGAGCGCATTGCATCCACAGGTGAGTGGAAGAACAGAAAGGGTACACAGAACAATCAGAAAGATGCTGAGTTTTTATGT
This sequence comes from Schistocerca serialis cubense, assembly GCF_023864345.2. Classification (NCBI taxonomy): domain Eukaryota; kingdom Metazoa; phylum Arthropoda; class Insecta; order Orthoptera; family Acrididae; genus Schistocerca; species Schistocerca serialis. The sequence goes on from NC_064639.1 coordinate 920,331,650, forward strand.
GGATCTAATCACCGTCAGTGGAACAAGTATTTGAAGAATATTGTATGTGCATACAATGGAAAAGTCCATACCAATACTGGTTTGTCTCCATTTGAGGTAGTGTACAGGTGAAAAACGCTGTCACCATTTGATTTAATGAAGCTACAGAAAGGAAGGGCCCGTGAATCTGTATGTCAATTCATGAGGACAATTGGGGATGTTTGGAAATGGGTACAAAAGGCAAATATGAAGGCTTTGGAAAGGAAGACACAGTGAAGCGGAAAGGAAGTTTACCACAGAATAGAGTAGGGCAATGGGTAATGCTATACAGCCCCTATACACCAAAAGGAAAAATGAAGAGGTCATGAGGTATCAAGAGGTCATGAGGTATCAAGAGGTCATGAGGTATCAAGGGCCATACCAAGTAGTTGAAACCACATCCCCCGTTAATGTTAAGCTTCAGCTGCCAACTAGAACAATGATAGTACACATCGGGTGGTTGCGGCCATTTAAGGGTTGTCCGGATGTGGTTCCAGGCAAGTCACAGGAAGGAAAGAGGAAGAAAGAGAGAGTGGAGAGAGGTGTTAAGTGCAGGTAAAACCAGGAAGATAGAGTACAGCATGATGTACCATATGCTTTATGATCCAGAAAGTAGTAGAGCATTTGTAGTTTTTCGTTTCCTTGTTATGTATCATGGGGTTTGCGTAGATTAGTTTTCATACATTGTATGTGTTTTTGCGTATTGTGAGCCTGCTGGGGACAGCAGTCTTTTTGAAGAGGGAAGAAGGGTGATGGTGATAACTGCCCTCAGGTCACTGAAAAGGGGAGCATTGAGCAAGCTGGTAGATGTAAAAAACTGAAGAGGTATTGCTGATCTCAGCAGTTAACAGCCAGTATGCTGAGATGACAAGGGAGTAATTACGGAGCTGCCGTAGAGGGAAGGTAATGGTATGTCCAGCCAGGGTGATAAGCACCTATCTGGACAAATGCATGGTGCAGTTATTTTTAGCCAGGAGGAAAGAAATAGACTGTCCAAGGGACATCGTGGAGCCAAAATTGAGCTTGCAACAGGTCGGGATGCGTTGGAACTTCTTCACATATGAAGATTTGATAGTAGTAACAAGTTGTTTTGAGCAGGGAGTATTTGCAGAAGTGAAATGTATAGAGCTTTATGGGAGCAGAATTTTAATCAATGGAACTACGCGTAACATAATAGGACCAACCTTCCATCTGCCAGCGTCAATTTCGTGAGTCATGCAATTGAATGTTACACAGCCACAGCTGTACTGGCCAGAGCAACTTTAGAGTTTTTGCAAAGGCAGAATTTGACCTTGTTAAATCAAACTCTGGAGTCAGGTCTGTTGAGATCCGTAAACCAGTTCATTTCAGAGCAAGAGTGGCGCATAACAGCCAAACAGCTTGTGCAGCATGTCAATCAATATAGGGAGAGGCAACAACAAGTAATGATCAGTTTGAGCACCTCTGTGCGAAGTACCATTGCAGCCTTAACTTTGTTGTGCATTGTTTTCATTCTGATCAGGTGGAGAGCCAATTCCAAGGGGAACCGACGTAGTCCAAATCCCAGTGGATTGGATACCGAGGGCGTAAGATGGGCAGGTAAGAGACTGATCGAGCATTAAGTGGAGTGGTCATCTAATAAGGAATTTTTACATTTTGTCTCATGTCATGTGTTTAAGAGGACTAGGCTACATCTAAGTTTTCTTATAGTAGTAGTAAATATGTCATAAGTATGTGCTGACCCAAACAAGTTTAAGAGTAGTTAGAGGTCGACCAGGAGACCGGGTCTTTCCCTAGGGGGGAATAATGTAGCAGCACCACCATTTAAGATAGGAAAGTTAGATACGGTGCAATATTTCTGAGCACACAAATTACAGCCAGGCGTGGGCCTGTTGACAGTAACTTACGCTGACCAATGGTTGTGAAGTAGAATGGAGGCAACAGGGCCGTTGCACTGCTGAAAAGAGTAAATGCGGTGGTTTACAGAGTAGATGACTTGGAGTGACACATCAGCAAAACAGAGGTGCCGGTTTTCTAACAAGGGGGATTCAAGTGTGGCAGCTCTCCTGGACGGTGGAGTGTGTCACATCCCTTGGCTTGATTTGTCATAAAGTGCAACAGGGTTGCTGGCAAACTTTGTGTATTACTCTGATTTATAACATGACCAGTGGGTAAATGTTGTGGTCTATTCTGCATTGCCACACTAGCAGTCGGCTAGTGTTCAACTTTAGTTTCCCCGTCAGGACCAGATTCTTCATTACTGGATTCTGACATTAGCCCTAAGTTTCGATTGTCTAGATTAAAAACTCTGGCTACCTCTGTTTGTACTTATTTCTTCAATTCTTTCTACAGCAGTAGTCAGCATTTTAAAACTAGTTTCTAAGTTACTGACTTCAGCCTGGATATCAATTACTTTGGTGGGAATGTTTGCCAATGGTTTGATCATGTCTTTAACTGTGTTTATCTCTGCATTAAAGTATGCTGACAATGCTTTATCCCTTTTGATTATCACTTGGTTAATATTTTGAACAATTTCTGGATAAAGACCTGACTGATTTGTTCTAAGAATTTTCTTTCTCTTTCCTGTTCTTTAAATTCACGCTGCTCTTCTTTAAGCACTTCTTCTTCCCTATGGCATAACTTGAGCATTGGTAGGTCCTGCCCCTTGCCCTGTGAAATTACTATCATTTGCATCTAAAGCTTTCACCACAAGAGTGTCACTCAACACTGGCAACACCTCATTTTCAGTTTTTCTTGTCATGTCTGGTCAAATAATATCATCATCAACATTTAAGCTATTTAGCTCATGCACTATGGTGTGCAGAATTTGGTTCACTTGAGCATCTGACAGTACATCTGTATCAGCCTGCTCATTTGTTTTAGCCTGCTTCTTAGGCCTAACCACGTTTATCAGCAAATGTTTTACACAATAAAGCAATTACAACAAATTCAAATCCCCAAAAATATTCTATAACTAACACAAGAAACAATCACTACAACTAAATGTGTGTTTGTGTAATTCACTATAGACAAGAAAATATTTGAAAATGCTTCTTGCAGCCAGAATATGATACTGCTAATTCTGATGGCTGGAGTGATTTTGACTGAAGTGCTGCAAGAATTTTGTAGCACACAAACAGATATTAGCTGTGTGCTTGTGTAATGTGTGTGTCTGTTACTACCTTCAGCTGACAGGTGATGCCACCGGTGATACACAGCTGCACACTGCTTACAAATTATCAAATAAGATCATATAGCACCACAGTTCCAGTTTGTTTGCATAATTACAATAATCTTGTCAGGTGTCAGTTTGATATTTACAACAGTATCTTGTACATTCAGTTTGTACATGAAAAGGCAAACAAAACAATCATTAACAGTTTACAGTGGCAATCTGTATACAAAAAGAAATACACTGATTACAATAAATATAATTACAATATTTGTATTTAAGCTCATTGTGGCAGGGTGCCAATGTAACAGTTTTTTTCTGTTTAAAGTTGTTGTGGTGGTGTGTACATATTATTGAAAAACATACGAAAATGTAACAGCAAGGATAACAGTATTATTTGAAAGAAAGAAATAATTTTTGATAATTCTTATTAATGTGCTGCTGAGCCCAACTACAATGAATTGTTTTGTCATACCTTATCACAACAAATAAATATTGAAATGCTGTTTCACTAATTCAGTAAATGACATTAAAATTTATGCATCAAAGAATTAACCTCTTCCCATAACAACACTGGTGTCATAAATATTTTCATTTGAAGTCAGTGATGTATTACTCTGAGAAAAATTAATCTTACACACCAGCCTAAAAAATTATTTCATATATGTAAAGTCTTAGATTGTTCTACTGAATGTTATTTTCACTGTTAGAATAGAAACATTATAAATTCCTGTGGGTTCTTGTCCTTGGAGTTCAAATATTGTAATATCAATCGAAAGAATTAATGTCTGATTATTTATGCAGTTTGAAATTGCCACTCCATACACTCATGAAATGGCAGCAGACACAGCACAGTCTGGACTGCTGAGGACACAAAACTTAAAACATTCATAGTTGGTTATCTGATTACAAATAAAAGTCCATATGCTCAAATTCCATTTACTAAATTGTACATTATATTTTTCTTTTCATCACTTCTGACTACCTTTTACAATATTTAAAAGAATTGACCTCAGCTTATCTTCAAACTCATCCATTTCATACATCATAGGGAACAATAGAAGAAGGAAAATTTCACAGACAATACAATGCTAATACATTCTTTTAGTGGTATTATCTTTTGTTATACTATTATTCTTTGTAGAAAACTATTTATAAAAATAATAAAACATATTAGACAGGAATGGGGGAAATAAATACAGTAGAAGAAGAATGGGTAGCTTTGAGGGATGAAGTAGTGAAGGCAGCAGAGGATCAAGTAGGTAAAAAGACAAGGGCCAGTAGAAATCCTTGGGTAACAGGAGAAATATTGAATTTAATTGATGAAAGGAGAAAATATAAAAATGCAGTAAGTGAAACAGGCAAAAAGGAATACAAACGTCTCAAAAATGAGATCGACAGGAAGTGCAAAATGGCTAAGCAGGGATGGCTAGAGGACAAATGTAAGGATGTAGAGGCCTATCTCACTAGGGGTAAGATAGATACCGCCTACAGGAAAATTAAAGAGACCTTTGGAGATAAGAGAACGACTTGTATGAATATCAAGAGCTCAGATGGAAACCCAGTTCTAAGCAAAGAAGGGAAAGCAGAAAGGTGGAAGGAGTATATAGAGGGTCTATACAAGGGCGATGTACTTGAGGACAATATTATGGAAATGGAAGAGGATGTAGATGAAGATGAAATGGGAGATATGATACTGCGTGAAGAGTTTGACAGAGCACTGAAAGACCTGAGTCGAAACAAGGCCCCCGGAGTAGACAATATTCCATTGGAACTACTGACGGCTGTGGGAGAGCCAGTCCTGACAAAACTCTACCATCTGGTGAGCAAGATGTATGAAACAGGTGAAATACCCTCAGACTTCAAGAAGAATATAATAATTCCAATCCCAAAGAAAGCAGGTGTTGACAGATGTGAAAATTACCGAACTATCAGCTTAATAAGTCACAGCTGCAAAATACTAACACGAATTCTTTACAGACGAATGGAAAAACTAGTAGAAGCCAACCTCGGGGAAGATCAGTTTGGATTCCGTAGAAACACTGGAACACGTGAGGCAATACTGACTTTACGACTTATCTTAGAAGAAAGATTAAGGAAAGGCAAACCTACGTTTCTAGCATTTGTAGACTTAGAGAAAGCTTTTGACAATGTTGACTGGAATACTCTCTTTCAAATTCTAAAGGTGGCAGGGGTAAAATACAGGGAGCGAAAGGCTATTTACAATTTGTACAGAAACCAGATGGCAGTTATAAGAGTCGAGGGACATGAAAGGGAAGCAGTGGTTGGGAAGGGAGTAAGACAGGGTTGTAGCCTCTCCCCGATGTTGTTCAATGTGTATATTGAGCAAGCAGTAAAGGAAACAAAAGAAAAATTCGGAGTAGGTATTAAAATTCATGGAGAAGAAATAAAAACTTTGAGGTTCGCCGATGACATTGTAATTCTGTCAGAGACAGCAAAGGACTTGCAAGAGCAGTTGAATGGAATGGACAGTGTCTTGAAAGGAGGATATAAGATGAACATCAACAAAAGCAAAACAAGGATAATGGAATGTAGTCTAATTAAGTCGGGTGATGCTGAGGGAATTAGATTAGGAAATGAGGCACTTAAAGTAGTAAAGGAGTTTTGCTATTTGGGGAGCAAAATAACTGATGATGGTCGAAGTAGAGAGGATATAAAATGTAGGCTGGCAATGGCAAGGAAAGCGTTTCTGAAGAAGAGAAATTTGTTAACATCCAGTATAGATTTAAGTGTCAGGAAGTCATTTCTGAAAGTATTCGTATGGAGTGTAGCCATGTATGGAAGTGAAACATGGACGATAAATAGTTTGGACAAGAAGAGAATAGAAGCTTTCGAAATGTGGTGCTACAGAAGAATGCTGAAGATTAGATGGGTAGATCACATAACTAATGAGGAAGTATTGAATAGGATTGGGGAGAAGAGAAGTTTGTGGCACAACTTGACCAGAAGAAGGGATCGGTTGGTAGGACATGTTCTGAGGCATCAAGGGATCACCAATTTAGTATTGGAGGGCAGCGTGGAGGGTAAAAATCGTAGAGGGAGACCAAGAGATGAATACACTAAGCAGATTCAGAAGGATGTAGGTTGCAGTAGGTACTGGGAGATGAAGAAGCTTGCACAGGATAGAGTAGCATGGAGAGCTGCATCAAACCAGTCTCAGGACTGAAGACCACAACAACAACAACAATAAAACATATTGTTGTCGGAAATTATTTACATTTCCTAATATAATAATAAGTCACAATAAAATAATAAGTCCTTTCTCGGTTTTCACATATAGGCTTAAAAGTCATTAATGGAAAAATATTCATCACTTCATAAATCTCAAGCACTGTTGCATACATTGGTGACACAATATATTGGTGTTGACATTCAAGGCATCATCCGTGATCAATTGACTGATAATAAAGTTTTGTCTGTTGTAGAAGAAGGGAGAGTGATTTGTGTCTTTTGCAGTTTATGTATGAACGGATTTCTGATCACTCGAAGAAAGAAGACCAAGAGCTGCCCAACAATGCTGTATCAACAGTGACAATGTACTACCTACAATGACGGTCCAGATCAAATGAAAGAGTGACATCAAAAAGGAAAGATACGTACAAATTACCTGTGAAATTAATTTGTTTGTGGATTCATGTGCTAGTTAAAAAAATGAATCGAGATGAGGGCAAATGTGATATAGAAGTGAAAGCTGTGGGACCCAGTCAGGGCAGGTTTGAGGTGAGTGAAAATGTAGTCAGTGAAGAAACAGTAAAAACTGATATTTTGCAATTAATTTTGGCAAAACTAGAGGAATACAATAGGTAATTTAGTGCAGTTAATGATCAGTTAACTGAAATAAGAACAGTTAACAATAGTAAATTTAGTGCAGTTAATGATCATTTAACCAAAAAATTTACTTCACTACAAGGACAATTAAATGACTTAAAAACTAAAAACAATAGTAAAATGGATAGGGTACAATACCAAATAGACCAAATTAGTAATCAAGTTTCAGAGCTAAAAAATGGGTTGTCAGAGGGGTTAAAAAGAGTGATTGAAAAAGTTGATATCTTAGAAAATAAATTTATTGTTTTGGAAAATGAGTTCATTGTTGAATCAACAAGACAACTGATGAATGTTAATGGCATCAGAAATGAATAGAAGGCCATAGCAGAAAAGTGGCACAAAACATCTCTAGTTTAAATCAAAAAATTTTAAATGTTGAAAACAATATGCAAACTAATGTAAATGTTTTAGATCAACAGATTTCAGCAGTTCAGCAAAATCATATTCACAAAAATCTGTATTCAAACAATGGTATTGCATGGTCTAACACTCCACTCAAAAGTTTTCCATCAGACAATTTACATCCAATGGATTTTCTGCACCGCTGTAGAGATAGTTTTGTGTCAGGCATGAAGGGGAATAAAAAAATTAAATTTGTTAAAAGATGCCTTGAAGGTGAAGCTCTGTCATGGGTAAATTTAAATTTAAGTCAATGGGAAACATATCAATCTGAACAGGGGAGAATTAAAAGTGAATTTCTGAACGGTCCTAATTATAGGAATGTGGACAGTAACTTAAAGAGTTTTGTAGGAATCAACTTAAGAAATTAACACACCTTGACAAATCATTTGATGAAATGACATTGACTGATGCTCTTAAAAGGAGATTACCAGAAAGGTTGCAGTGGGATTTGGTATATGGACCTGACAATTGTCTTGAGCAGTTTTTGCGATATATTAACAGGCTGGATAGGGCAGTAGAAAGAAGTATGTACCTAACTTCTGCCAGGATCAAAATGTTGATGGAAAGAGAAACTCTGAACATCAGCAGGATAGGAATAATGAGGATAACTGTGGGCAGTTGAATAGGAGAAACAATCATAGAAGTAACTAATCAGGAAACGACAGTCCGTCACAAGAAGGTCCACAGTTTTGAGGCGAGGAAACACAACAAGCACAGGACTCCCAATTTACACTTGTAATTAGACAATAATAACACTGTTAATGATATGGCACAGGTACCTGAAGTTGAACTGAAGGAATGTCAGATTTCTCATTTATGTTTTGATCAAAGGTTTTGGGATACTATGTTTAATTATGGTGATGTAGGTAATCACAAACCAGAATGAGTGGGTAATGAGAATTTTGATGCTGTATGTCCTAATGATTTCTTCTCTTGGTCAGAAAATAGTGTTATTGATGTATGTAAATCTGGTTATGACTGTATTGTATATGAACTAGGTGGTATTTTTGATGTAGATGTGAATGAGAGCTGTGAAATAACTGAGGTTGGTGAGTCTGTGACTAGTAGCTTATCGCAAATGAATGTAGGTGAGGTGTGTGACTTAAAGGAGATGAGACTTGTGTCCTTAATGATGTTATAGACAAAGTAATTTTTGATGATGATGACTATCAGGTATTTGTGGAATTTAAGAATAATGGAGTTTCAGAATTATTTGTGAATCATGTTGACAATACAGATAAGGTAAGTGATGTATGTGATGATGTAAGTGAGAGTCATGAAATACCAGCCCAGTCAAAACAATTTTTCATTAATGTCATGCAGATTAATGATCCAAACACTAAAGGTGAGTTATCTGTAAGCCTAGAGAATAAAGGTGAAACTTTTTGTAGTTTGTTTGGGACCAGATTGATGATAACATAGATAAATGTGCATTCTGGCATAAATTAGCTGTGGTTAGTCAAAGTTTGTATCCAAATTGGTGGAATGAAATGAAAGAAGATCTAAGAAGGAAGTGTAACTTTGACAGTAATATATTTTGTGTCCCTTCTGTAATAAGAGATGATGTGGTGCCTTAGGATCCATTCATTGTGTTCACTCTATACCTTGTAACATGAGTAACCAAAGTAATGCTATTATACCAGTAAAGTTGATAAAACCCTGTAAAGACAGATTGAAAGTAGCATTTGATGAAATGGAAAGTAATCTTTTGCATGAAGTGTCTCATAACAGAGAGTATGATTCAGATTTTGGGCGACCTTACAATAAGATTAAGATTGATCAGTTGGAAGGGAACTGTTTGATTAATACAGGTAGCCCAATTTGTTACATATCTGAACCATTTAGAGACAAGATTAAGGACAGTAAGAATTTTGTGGATATGTCCATTGCACATGTAAAGATAAGAGGAGCTATTGGTACGCAAAGCAAGTATGTAAAATGTCAAGTACTATTAACTTTTAGTACAGAAGACAAGACCTATGAACATGGATGCTTAATGATCCTTAGTCTAGAAGAAAATATACACTATATTTGCAGATTACTAAGACTATATAATAACATTTATGTAAGATGATGTGATTTTTAAAGTTCTGCCTTAGCTATTGACTGAGTTTAAATCTATGATACAACTATATAATTATGTCTTGTAATAGATTTGTGCTTTAGAATTTGATACAAATATGCCACGATACTAAATGAGTAGATCTTTTTACTAATTTGAAATGGGGCAAGGCCATTAAATATCTAGTGGTGAGTTTTCACACCATAAATATTTGTAATAGTATCTTGGTATATCTGTCTGTATCACCTTATTATTTCATTTTTTTCATTGCATTTAGCTCTATTCATTAAAGTTTCTAATGTGAACACTTTTTAATCCTATCTGACGTAAATCTTACATAACTGCTTTTGCAATATAAATAGGGAGAGCATATGCCATGTGATGTGAAGAAGGTATTGAACAGCATATTTAGTACACACAACAATGTTTCAGGATTTGATGTGAATGCTAGATAGGAAGTTACCTATCTGTTGAAGTGTGTGATGAGAACTCTACGGAGGGAACTGAAAGATGCGGGTGGATCCACTCCCCACACTGCTGTGTGGCTGTATCCTGCCGTATCACTCGTCTTTCACAAGAGATCATAGGTTCTAAGTAATGTACTCAAGCATCTGTCAACTACATCAGTGTTGCGACTGAGATTTGTAAATTGTTAGCCAAGACTGCCAAAGACAATGTTGTTCTGCATAAATGCATGTCTTTTCAAGTAGCGGGATTGACTTCCAAGTGTATTATATAACTTTAAGTCTGTATGTCTTTTTTTATCAATTGTAAATCAATTTTCTAGGCTGCTATACAGGTACATTAGTTTGTATGAACAATTAGCAAATAGTGTGGAAGACATTTACTACTGTAGACAATATAACAAGACATACACATGTCAGCTTTCATACACTGATTTTGGTCCTGAAGCTACTCAATTATGTCTTCATTCAAAGCTAATTATGGCTCTGTTTATCTTTATTTATCCTGAGTGCTACAATATTGTATCTGACTGGATCTTGAGTTGTGGGCAAAATCATGCTTAACTCTGGTTTGGGTACCTCTGGTCATCATGACTGTGTGTATGTACTCAAGAAGAGCACACAACTATTGATTGAGACTAGATGCTTCTCATAATTACTCTTTCATATGATTGAACTTGTTGATATGATTAGGAACTTTATTCATTTCGTTGCGTCGAAACATTTTTTGCTGGTTTTATACCTGCTGTGGTTTGGATTCATGGGTCAGTCCCCACATCGTAAGCTTAGGCCCTAATATTTTTCATTATTTTGTCCTTTCATGGGTCAACATATCCTTCAATACACAGGTTTGCATGGCGGATTGATTTTGTGCTATAATCCTATTCAAGACTGAGTATATTCTTCTGTCGTTGTGAGTTTTTCAAGTCAACTCTGAATTTTTTTTCTCTTCTCTTTTGAAGATTTTGAAGGTTTGATTTTATGGATGTAAACTTGCAATTTGTAATTCTAGTAATTTAGATTGTCTCTGTATTTATTTCTATAGTTTAATGTTGTAATGTTGTAGTTTTAACTTGGTATTGTTTGTCTTGTGACAGAATGTTCCACAGATCTGAAAATCTGAATGCCATGTCCTGATATATGTACAAATTATGACTTGTATAGTAGACATTTTTTCATGTTTTCTGTAATATGTTATGTATCAGATACTTCCATACATCTGTATTCTGTTTTTTGGCACCATTTTGTACACTATTTGGCAAACCTTATAGTCATTTCAACATGGTGCAGAGACTGCAACTTGCTCTAAATGTTCAGAAACATAAAATTTTGCACTTCACAAAATGAAAAAAATGTGTATCCTACAACTATAATATCAATGAGTCATTCTTGGATTCGGCCAACTCATACAAATACCTGGGTGTAACACTTTGTATGGATATGAAATGAAAGGATCACATAGGTTCAGTTGTGGCTAAAGCACATGGTAGGCTTTGGTTTATTGGTAGAATAGTGGGGAAGTGCAATCAGTTTACAAAAGAGATTGCTTACAAATCACTTGTGTGACCCATCCTAGAATTTTGCTCAAGTGTGTGGGACCCATACCAGATAGGACTAACAGGGGATATTGAAGAGAAGGGCAGCATGAATGCTCACAGGTTTGTTTAACACATGAGAGTGTCACAGAGATACTGAAGGGACTGAAATGGCAGGCTCTTGAAGACAAATGTAAACAATCCTGAGAAAGTCTATTAACGAAGTTCAAGAACTGACTTTAAATTATTACTCTAGGGATATACTACAACCTCCTACGTATCACTCACATGGGGATCGTGAGGATAAGATTAGAATAATTACTGCACGCACAGAGGCATTCAACCAAGGAAAAAACCCTAATAACTGGTACAATTGGATGTACCCTCTGCCAAGCACATCGCGTCAGTTTGTAGAGTATAGCTTGTTGATGTAGATGAATAGGGATGCAGAGAGTTAAAAAGATTGAGCAGAGATAATCTTTCTGGGAAAGAGATGTATCTTGACAGTTACTACGTAACGTAGGTACTGTTAGCTTTGAATTCCTTCAAAGTAGCATAATAGATTAACTTACCTGAGTTCAGTGAGTTGTTAGAACTACCACTGACTGTTGGATAGTGTTTCAATAACAATACAATTTATCTGACTAATTCTGCCACTAAACTCTCAGTTATTTTTGAGCTCCAACCTGATATTTTTGTGTTAATAATGTCACTTAATTGAAAAATTAGTCATACCCAAATAATAGGACCTCAAGGACAATAAATGTGTGAAAATGTTCAACTAAAGTTATGGTGGTGTATACATTTTTTGAAAAAATCCCATCCAATACTCATTAAGATTTTCAGCTTCATGAATACAAACTGATGAACTACTGAAGAGGTGATAGAGGAGAGGCCATAGAATTCAGGTTGGTTTGCTTAGAAATTGGACAACCAGATCACTTAATACACAGACTTTTTCTGATTTATAGTAACCATAGTTTTCAAATTTTAGAAAGATATTTAAAATTATCATTATTATTGACATTACTATTTCTGTAATTTTTTGGAAGACAGCTTGAAAATCTTTGTAACATAAACTATTAATCACTTATAAATATATGTGAAAGAAAAAAAATCAATCTACAAAAACAATTCTTTTTGGAATAATAGATTTGTAACTTCAGTGAGTTTCCGTATCTTTGGTTCCGTGTTTGTCTTGTAAGTAATATTATGTACTTGGCACAAAACAAAATGTATTGCTTGACTTTGTTTTTATGTATTTGTGATTGAAAATGTAAAAACTAAAAGAAAGTGGAATAAAAATGTATGACACCTGAAAGCTTTATAACTAATATCAATATCTAGCATAAAAACTGAACCTGTTTAACATACTGCAGCTAACAGCAGTGAGTTACATTTTACAAACGAGATCTGGGAAGAGATTTTTAAAATTTAATGACATTCAGTATCATTAATGGTGGAAAACATTAGAATTTGTGGTGTCAGCCAGGACATTAATTCTGTCCACATGAATTTGTCAAAATTTCTCAGGAATGAAGTTAACAAAAAGTAAATATTGTGGTACTGAAAAACATTATTCCTAACAGAGGACATATAATGAACTGACGGAAGCAGCGATAAAGGAATTGGCCTGATAAACAATGGAAACGTATATGGATACGTAAATATAAATAGAAATGAAATTTTTATGATTCAGTGATTTATTCAATCTGTGTCACCTGAAGAGAAAGTGTAGGAACAATGACCATTACTAAATCAAAGGTTGAACTAGAAATGGGTGGGTGTGGGAATGTAATAGACCTGGATAACTCTGACAGAACAATTAAATGAGAAGACAAAATGTTTAAGCCAGTAGAATCGAGAGATTCAGAATTGAGAAGTATATAGTTGATCCCTACCTCTATTAAGGTCTTTGAAATGTTAATCATTTCTCAGTTCTCTGTTTATTTTACAAAAAGCAAATTGTTAATAGAAACATACCATAGCTTTATGAAAGATTTCTGCACAACAATTGCAATTAGTGAATTCCTCCATAAAGTGCACACCCTCCTATATGAAGGAATGAAGACAACAGGCATACTCTCAGAGCTTTCCAAATCCTTCGACTCTGTCAACCATAGGCTGCTCATGAACAAGTTGAAAGCATACAACATCAAAGATTAACCTCTGCAGCTACTGTACTAAACTTTCACACAAAATAGATCACAAGGTAACAGAGTCTGCTAGAGATAAAGTAATCGAGGGGGGTGCTGCAGGGGTCAATCCTTGTTCCCTTTCTCTTCTTGGTTACAAAGCCCTTCAACTCACATCTAGAAAACTACGCTGATGAAACATCCCTCTTGTTTTATGAGAAAGACTTTGAGACATTACAGTCAGTTGCAACTAAGGTTGTGAAGGAAGCAACAACATGTATTTTAGACTAAGGCATAAACTCTAACATCAGCAAATACCTGCTACCAACATTTAAAGCAACTGGCTCTCATGAGGTTGAAATAAACAATATATTTTGCATTATACCAGTAGAAACAGATAAAATTAAATTTATTGGTGTTCATCTGAACAAAATCTCTGATAAACTGCATTAATTCTGTATGTGGGATAATCAGCAGTAGTTTGTATCTGATAAGCCAATTGACAAAAATGGTTCCAGGTCAAACCTTAAAAATTGGGTACTATGGTACATTTTATCCATTTTTTAATTATAGTATTGAACTGTGGGGCTGTATGTCAGATCTGCACCTTTTTTTATTTATTTGGTAATGCATACTCCATGGATCCATACATGGAAGTAATTCACTTTGATATGGAATGTGTAAATACAATTATACAAATATAATTAATACTACATAATACTCCACATGCTTAGCTGGGTGGTGAAGTGCTCACCTCCCATGCAAGTGGGCCCATGTTCGATACACGGCCAAGTTGGATATTTTTCTCTGTTCAGGGACTGGGTGTTGTGTTGTCCTCATCATCACTTCATCCTCACCACTGGTGCGCAAGTCGCCCAATGTGGCGTCAACTGAAATAAGACTTGCACTTGGCGGCCGAGCTTCCCCGTATGGGGCCTCCCAGCCAATGATAACATATGCTCCTTTAATTACCACTACATAATAATAATAATTATTATAATTATAATTATAATAAGCTAAAACTAAACGAAGGTCACTACACTACGCATACACTGATTACCAAAAAGCTTTTGATAGTGTACCCCACTCATGGTTGCTACACATATTGGAAATATACAAAGTAGATCCTAAATTGATACAGTTCCTAAACATAGTAATGAAAAATTGGAAAACCACACTTAATATCCAAACAAATTCGAATAATATCACATCACAGCCAAAACAGATAAAGCGTGGAATATACCAAGGAGACTCATTAAGTCCTTTCTGGTTTTGTCTTGCTCTGAACCCACTATCCAACATGCTAAATAATACAAATTATGGATATAATATTACTGGAACATACCCAAACAAAATCACACATTTGCTATACATGGATGATCTAAAACTATTGGCAGCAACAAATCAACAACTCAACCAATTACTAAAGATAACAGAAGTATTCAGCAATGACATAAATATGGCTTTTGGAACAGACAAATGTAAGAAAAATAGCACAGTCAAGGGAAAACACACTAAACAAGAAGATTACATATTGGATAACCACAGTGGCTCCATAGAAGTGATGGGAAAAACAGATGCCTATAAATATCTAGGATACAGACAAAAAATAGGAATAGATAATACAAATATTAAAGAAGAACTAAAAGAAAAATATAGACAAAGACTAACAAAAATACTGAAAACAGAATTGACAGCAAGAAACAAGACAAAAGCTATAAATACTTACGCTATACCAATATTGACCTACTCATTTGGAGTAGTGAAATGGAGAAACACAGACCTAGAAGCACTCAATACACTTACATGATCACAATACCACAAATATAGAATACATCACATACATTCAGCAACAGAAAGATTCACATTAAGCAGAAAGGAAGGAGGAAGGGGATTTATCGACATAAAAAACCTACATTATGGACAGGTAGACAATTTAAGAAAATTCTTTCTAGAATGAGCAGAAACTAGCAAAATACACAAAGCAATCACTCATTTAAATACATCGGCTACACCATTGCAATTTCATAACCAATTCTACAACCCTTTAGATCATATAACATCAACAGATACAAAGAAAGTAAATTGGAAAAAGAAAACACTACATGGCAAGCACCCGTATCATCTAACACAGCCACACATCGATCAAGACGCATCCAACACATGGCTAAGAAAAGGCAATATATACAGTGAGACGGAAGGATTCATGATTACAATACAGGATCAAACAATAAACACCAGATATTACACCAAGCATATTATTAAAGATCCCAATACCACAACAGATAAATGCAGACTCTGCAAACAACAAATAGAAACAGTAGATCACATCACAAGCAGATGTACAATACTAGCAAATACAGAATACCCCAGAAGACATGAAAATGTAGCAAAAATAATACATCAACAGCTTGCCTTACAACATAAACTTATAAAACAACACGTTCCCACATACAAGTATGCACCACAAAATGTACTGGAGAATGATGAATACAAATTATACTGGAACAGAACCATTATAACAGATAAAACAACACCACATAACAAACCTGACATCATACTCACCAATAAAAAGAAGAAATTAAGATAACTAATGGAAATATCCATAACCAATACAACAAATATACTGAAGGAAACAGGAGAAAAAATTGAAAAATACATCCAACTGGCTGAGGAAGTCAAGGACATGTGGCATCAGAATAAAGTTGACATTATACCAATTATACTATCAACTACAGGAGTCATACCACACAACATCCACCAGTACATCAACGCAATACAGCTACATCCAAACATATATATACAACTACAGAAATCTGTAATTATTGATACATGTTCAATTACCCGAAAGTTCCTAAATGCAAAGTAACATATACCGTACAGTTAAAAGGAAGTCACGCTTGATCAAGGTCCGCGTCACTTTCCATTTTTAACCAGACATAACGTCTGAGAAAAGAAATAATAATAATAACATTGTACAATAATATAAATAACAGTAAGTAACAATTTCTCTTATTAAAAATAACAAGATATGTCTTTTTATTCAAGAAGAGCATTAAAAGCATATATGGGAACTTTTAATTATTTCTGGAAAAGAATTAATCTAAGGAGTACAGTAGATGGTCAAGCAGGTATTTCTTTATCATACATCTGAATAGCATTACAAACAATGGAAAATCCAAGATGAAATGTAAAAATATTGTGAAAAGGAAAGTTGCCAACTCACCATATAGAAGAGATGCTGAGTCGCAGATAGACACAACAAAACGACTGTCACAAATACAGCTTTTGGCCAGTAAGAACTTTGTCAAAATTAGGTGACAAACACACACATATACACTCACACAAACAGAACTCACACACACATGACTGCAGTTGCAGGCAACTAAGCCACACTGCGAGCAGCAGCATCAGCGCATGATGGGAGTGGCAACTGGGTGGGGGTAAGGAGGAGGGGAGGTGCAAAGGGGGAGGGATAGTAGGGTAGTGGTGGCAGACAGTGACATGCTGTTGGGGACTGTGCAAGAACGATGTGGAAAGAGGGTAGGGCAGCTATGTGCAGTCAGGAGGTTAGACGGAGGGCAGCGGTGAGGCGGGGAGGGAGGGAGGGGGGGGGGGGGGGGTGTGATAGCAGAAAAGGAAAGAAGTAAAAAGACTGTGTGCAATGGAGGAATGAGTGCTGTGTAGTGCTGGAATGGGAACAGAGGAGGGGCTGGGTGGGAGACGACAATAACTAACGAAGGTTGAGGCCAGGAGGGTTATGGGAATGTAGGCTATATTGCAGAGAAAGTTCCCACCTATCCAAGTCAGAAAAGGTGGTGCTGGTGGGAAGAATCCATATGACACAGGTTGTGAAGCAGTCATTGAAATGAAGGACGTCATGTTTGGTAGCGTGCTCAGCAACGGGGTGGTCCACTTGTTTCTTGGCCACAGTTTATCAGTGGCCATTCATGTGGACTGACAGCTTGTTGGTTGTCATGCCCACATAGAATGCAGCACAGTGGTTGCAGCTTAGTTTGTAGATCACGTGACTGGTTTCACATGTAGCCCTGTCTTTGATGGGATACATGGTGTTTGTGATTGGACTGGATTAGGTGGTGATAGGAGCTTGTATTTGACAGGTCTTGCATTAGGTCTATTACAGGGGTATGAGTCGTGAGGTAAGAGGTTGAGAGCAGAGACTGCATTGGGATGGACGAGTATATTGCGTAGGTTCAGTGGATGGTGGAATACCACTGTGGGAGGGGTGTGAAGGATTGGGCAGGGCATTTCTCATTTCAGTGCACAACGAGAGGTAATCGAAACCATGGTGGAGAATGTAATTTAGTTGCACCAGTTCTGGGTGGTACTGAGTTATAAGAGAAATGTTCCTCTGTGGCCAGATGGTGGGGCTTTGTGAGGTGGTGGGAGACTGAAAAGACAAGGCATGGGAGATTTGTTTTTGTATAAGGTTGGGAGGATAAGTATGGTTTCCAAACAACAGTGGTATTCTGCTGTCCACTGAACCTACACAATGTACTCATCCATCCCTACACAACCCCTGCTCCCAATCCCTTACCTCATGGCTCATAGCCATGTAATAGACCTATATGCAAGACCTGTCATATACATCTTCCCACCACCACCTACTCCAGTACAGTCACAAACACAGCCTATACCATCAAAGGTAGGGCTACCTGTGAGACGAGTCATGTGATCTATAAGCAAGCTGCAACCAATGAGATGCATTCTATGTGGGCACAACAACCAACAAGCTGTCTGTCCACATGAATGGCCACTGACAAACTGTGGCCAAGAAACAAGTGGCCCACTCTGTTGTTGAACACACTGCCAAACTTGACATCCTTCATTTCAAGGACTGCTTCACAGCCTGTGCCATACGGATCCTTCCCACCAACACCAGCTTTTGTGAGTTGCACAGGTGGGAACTTTCTCTGCAAATATATCCTATGTTCCCGTAACCCTCCTGGCCTCAAACTTTGTTAGTCATTGTCCTCTCCTACCCAGCCCCTCCTTTGTTCCCATTCCAGCACTACACAACCCTCATTCCTCCACTGCACTCAGTCTTTTTACTTCTCTCCTTTCCTGCTATCCTCCTCCACACATCTTCCCTGCCCTCTGTCTAGCCTCCTGACTGCACATGGCTGCACTACCCTCTTTCCACCTCGTCCCTGCACTCTCCCCAACAGCATGTCACTGTTCACCACCCCTACCCTACTAACCCTCCCCCTCCCCATCCCAGCCTCCTGCATTGTGTGACAGTTACTACTGTCAGAGGGGCACCATTTTTAGGTTAGAATCAAGTTTCAGGCACCCTGTTTTGAAAGAAGTCACTATAACAGAAGAGCCCCATAAGAATGCACTCCGTCTTCAGGCCACGAGTGGCCTACCAGGACCATCCGACCACCGCGTCATCCTCAGAGGAGGATGCAGATAGGAGGAGTGTGGTGTCAGCAAACCGCTCTCCCAGACGTTATGATGGTATTCTTGACCGAAGCCACTACTATTAGGTCGAGTAGTTCCTCAATTGGCATCACGAGGCTGAGTGCACCCTGAAAAATGGCAACAGCGCATGGCGGCCTGGATGGTCACCAATCCAAGTGCCGACCACGCCTGACAGCACTTAACTTCGGTGATCTCACAGGAACCAGTGTATCCACTGCGGCAAGGCCATCCACAAGAATGCACAGGAAAATAAGGTTAGCTTATTCCCCCAAAATATTAGAGGATTGAGTAATAAGGTAGAAGAGCTTCTTGCCTGCTTGCAAAATTTGGAGGAAAAGATAGACATCCTGTGCCTGTCTGAGCACCACATAACCAGATGGTCAGATAAGTTACAGCTTACTCATGCAGAACTAATGTGGGAAAAGGAGGAGTTGTTGGATATATTAAGACAGAACACAAGTTCAAAAGCATTGACACAAGTAGATTTTGTAGTGATCAGCACAGCTTGTGAATTAATGCTGAAAAACAGTTCACTTGAATTGTAAGAGTATATAGATCCCCACTGGGAAATTTTGAATTATTTATGAGGGACCTGGATTCCTTACTGTGCTGTCTGCCAGACATCAGCAACCAGTCAATAGTCTGTGGTGACTTCATTGTAGATTTTCTAAAGGGTTCTGATAGGAAAAATGATCTGCAAACCTTATTTGGATCCTACAATTTGCTCTCAGTAGTTAACTTTACAACATGGGTGGATAGGCATTAGGTCTCTAATTGATAACGTTTTCTTTGATGAGGCACAAAGCAAGAAAATAACTGTTTATCCAGTAATAAATGTTCTCTCTGATCACAATGCACAGTTAGTCAGGATAAATGGCATAGTGCCTTACAGTGCTGATACATTTCAGGAGAAGTCAGTTAGAATCACTAATGACTACAGGGCAAACCTTTTTAAAAGTAGTTTACAAGAAACAACCTGGAATGAAATTTATAAAGAACCAAATGCCAATATAAAATTTAATCTATTCCATGATAAATTTGTATCAGTATTTGAAAATAGCTTTCCGCATAAGCCAATCAAAAGGAACATTAAAACAGCCTTGTAAAAAACCATGGATCACTAAGGGGATTAAAGTATCTTGTGAATGGAAAAGGGATCTTTTGGCGAGAACAAGTACAGACCTTACAGTGTTGCACACTACAAAAACTACTCAAAATTATTCAGAAAAGTTATTAAAAAATCAAGAAACATGCACATAATGTCAGAAATCAGTATGTCTGACAACAGAGTTAAGGCAATATGAAATATAGTGAAGCAAGAGACAGGACAACAAAAAAACAGAAGAGGATAACATTACTATTGAATTGACTGGAAGTGTTATGAATGACAAGTCACAGGTGGAAATGTATTTAATAATCATTTCTTAAACATAGTGGAAATCATAGGGATCAACAGTTCAAGAGAAAGATAACAGCAGTATGTTGAAGAAGCAACTCTCATAAAATTACATCATATGAATGTACCACCAACTTCTACTTCTGAAATTAAGAGGGTCGTACATTCCCTCAATAATTAAAGTTCTTCTGGTTTAGATGGTGTTTCCAATAGAGTATTAAACATTTGTTCCCATGTAATAAGTCCGGTATTGTCCAAAATATGTAATGCATCACTAAGTCAAGGCATTTTTCCAGAGAGACTAAAACCCCTCTTTAAGAAATGTGATAAGAGAGATGCCAGTAACTGCAGACCTATTTCACTGCTGACATCATTTTCCAAAATTTTTGAGAAGGTGATGTATTCTAGAGTAGTGTCTCACCTTGGCAACAATAGTATCCTTAGCAAATCACAGTTTGGGTTTCAGAAGGGTTGCTCTATTGAGAATGCCCTTTACATGTTCTCACACCAGATATTACAAGCATTAAATAACAAAATAGCACAGGTAGGTAGTTTCTGTGACCTATCCAAGGAATTTGATTGTGTGAATCATAGTACACTGCTAGATAAATTGAAGTTTTATGGGTTTGATTGTATAGTCAACCAGTGGATCATGTCATATCTAACCAAAAGAATGCAGAAAGTTGTACTTAGTGGTAATTCAACCAACAAAATCCAGGGACATAATTCTGACTGGGGAGAAACCATGTATGGGGTCCCCCAAGGCTCAATCTTGGGTCCACTACTGTTTCTCATATATATAAATGATCTACCATCTAATGTACAACAAGCAGAATTAGTTCTTTTTGCAGATGACACCAGCATTGTAATCACTCCCAGTATGTATAAGAAATGGAAGTAATGACGAACAAAGTTCTCAAAAGTATCATTGACTAGTTTTCTGCAAATGGTCTCATCCTGAATTTCACAAAGACACATCATATTCAATTCTGCGATTCTAGGGGTACTGCACCAGTGATAAGTGTAACACATGGTGATGAAATAAGACATAGAGTGGTAACTTCAAAATTCGTAGGTGTCATTGATGAGAATTTAAATTGGAAAAAATACATTTTGGAACTCCCAAAACACCTTAGTTCAGCCATATTTGCACTTAGAATCAGCAAATTTTGGGGAGAGATAAATCAATAAGTTGATATATTTTGCTTATATACGAGGGCAGTTCAATAAGTAATGCAACACATTTTTTTTCTCGGCCAATTTTGGTTGAAAAAACCGGAAATTTCTTGTGGAATATTTTCAAACATTCCCGCTTCGTCTCGTATAGTTTCATTGTCTTCCAACAGGTGGCAGCGCTGTACGGAGCTGTTAAAATGGCGTCTGTAATGGATGTGCGTTGAAAACAACGGGCAGCGATCGAGTTTCTTTAGGCGGAAAACCAGGGCATCTCAGATATTCATAGGCACTTGCAGAATGTCTACGGTGATCTGGCAGTGGACAAAAGCACGGTGAATCGTTGGGCAAAGCGTGTGTCATCATCACCGCAAGGTCAAGCAAGACTGTCTGATCTCCCGTGTGCGGGCCGGCCGTGCACAGCTGTGACTCCTGCAATGGCGGAGCGTGCGAACACACTCGTTCGAGATGATCGACGGATCACCATCAAACAACTCAGTGCTCAACTTGACATCTCTGTTGGTAGTGCTGTCACAATTGTTCACCAGTTGGGATATTCAAAGGTTTGTTCCCGCTGGGTCCCTCGTTGTCTAACCGAACACCATAAAGAGCAAAGGAGAACCATCTGTGCGGAATTGCTTGCTCGTCATGTGGCTGTGGGCGACAATTTCTTGTCAAAGATTGTTACAGGCGATGAAACATGGGTTCATCACTTCGAACCTTCAGTCTTCAGTCCTGAGACTGGTTTGATGCAGCTCTCCATGCTACTCTATCCCGTGCAAGCTTCTTCATCTCCGAGTACCTACTGCAGCCTACATCCTTCTGAATCTGCTTAGTGTATTCATCTCTTGGTCTCCCTCTACGATTTTTACCCTCCACGTGGCCCTCCAATACTAAATTGGTGATCCCTCGATGTCTCAAAACATGTCCTACCAATGATCCCTTCTTCTACTCAAGTTGTGCCACAAACTCCTCTTCTCCCCAATTCTATTCAATACCTCCTCATCAGTTATGTGTTCTACCCATCCAATCTTCAGCATTCTTCTGTAGCACCACATTTCAAAAGCTTCTATTTTCTTCTTGTCTAAGCTATTTATTGTCCACGTATCACTTCCATACATGGCTACACTCCATACAAATACTCTCAGAAACAACATCCTGACATTTAAATCTATACTTGATGTTAACAAATTTTTCTTCTTCAGAAACGGTTTCCTTACCATTGCCAATCTACATTTTATATCCTCTCTACTTTGACCATCATCAGTTATTTTGCTCTCCAAATAGCAAAACTCCTTTACTACTTTAAGTGTCTCATTTCCTAATCTAATTCCCTCAGCATCACCCAATTTAATTCGACTACATTCCATTATCCTCAATTTGCTTTTGTTGATGTTCATCTTATACCCTCCTTTCAAGACACTGTCCATCCCATTCAACTGCTCTTCCAAGTCCTTTGCTGTCTCTGACAGAATTACAATGTCATTGGCAAACATCAAAGTTTTTATTTCTTCTCCATGGATTTTATTACCTACTCCGAACTTTTCTTTTGTTTCCTTTATTGCTTGCTCAATATACAGATTAAATAACATCAGGGAGAGGCTACAACCCTGTCTCACTCCCTTCCCAACCAGTGCTTCTCTTTCATACCCCTCGACTCTTATAACTGCCATCTGGTTTCTGTACAAATTGTAAATAGCCTTTCGCTCCCTGTATTTTACCCCTGCCACCTTTAGAATTTGAAAGAGAGTATTCCAGTCAACATTGTCAAAAGCTTTCTCTAAGTCTACAAATGCTAGAAATGTAGGTTTGCCTTTCCTTAATCTTTCTTCTAAGATAAGTCGTAGGGTCAGTATTGCCTCACGTGTTCCAACATTTCTATGGAATCCAAACTATCTACCCCGAGGTCGGCTTCAATCAGTTTTTCCATTCGTCTGTAAAGAATTCGCGTTAGTATTTTGCAGCTGTGACTTATTAAACTGATAATTCGGTAATTTTCACATCTGTCAACACCTGCTTTTTTTGGGATTGAGATTATTATATTCTTCTTGAAGTCTGAGGGTATTTTGACTGTCTCATACATCTTGCTCACCAGATGGTAGAGTTTTGTCAGGACTGGCTCTCCCAAGGCTGTCAGTAGTTCTAATGGAATGTTGTCTATTCCGGGGGCCTTGTTTTGACTAAGGTCTTTCAGTGCTCTGTCAAACTCTTCATGCAATGTCATTTCTCCGATTTCATCTTCGCATTTCCATAATATTGTCCTCAAGTATATCGCCCTTGTATAGATCCTCTATATACTCCTTCCACCTTTCTGCTTTCCCTTCTTTGCTTAGAACTGGGTTTCCATCAAAGCTCTTGATATTCATGCAAAAGGTTCTCCTTTCTCCAAAGGTCTCTTTAATTTTCCTGTAGGCAGTATCTATCTTACCCCTAGTGAGATAAGTCTCTACATCCTTACATTTGTCCTCTAGCCATCCCTGCTTAGCCATTTTGCACTTCCTGTCGATCTCATTGTTGAGACTTTGTATTCCTTTTTGCCTGCTTCATTTACTGCATTTTTATATTTTCTCCTTTGATCAATTAAATTCAATATTTCTTCTGTTACCCAATGGTTTCTACTAGCCCTCGTCTTTTTACCTATTTGATCCTCTGCTGTCTTCACTATTTCATCCCTCAAAGCTAACCATTCTTCTTCTACTGTATTTCTTTCCCCCATTCCTGTCAATTGTTCCCTTACGCTCTCCCTGAAACTCTGTACAACCTCTGGTTCTTTCAGTATATCCAGGTCCCATCTCCTTAAATTCCCACCTTTTTGCAGTTTCTTCAGTTTCATATCCATATGAGTTCTGGCAATACCGGTCATGACCTTCTTCTTCTGTGCGGATGCACACATATTCTTCGAACTCTTACAAGACTTAGTAAGAACGTCATCTATGAGTAACGAGTGTGGGACACTACGAATGTAGTGTGTGGTCATACAAGGTGAGAATGTGGGTCTCGCGAGAGGTGTGCATGAGATAATCCCTTCAGTCGCACTATCCTCTGTTTCCTCGGTGGCTCAGATGGATAGCCGGCACGGTAGCTCAGCGTGTTTGGTGAGAGGGTTAGGTGCCCTCTGTAATAAAAAAAATGGGTTAATCGATCAACAACGAACTTTAAACGGATGTCTTACGACGTCTGCCCCGAGCAGATGCAATGAACAAAAGTGAACAAAATGGGTTGAAAAAATTAAACAAAAAAAAAAAAAAAAAAACAAAAAAAAAGATGAATAAAGCCTCTTCCATGTAAGCAGGAGATCCCGGGTTCGAGTCCGGGTCGGGGCACACATTTTCACCTGTCCCCGTTGATATATACCAACGCTCATCAGCAGCTGAAGGTATTAATATATAATTCTAATTTATTTTGCTTATTTTAATTCAATAATGTCATATGGAATAATGTTCTGGGGTAACTCATCTTTAAGCAAGAAGGTTTTCATTGCCCAAAGATGTGCTGTAAGAATATGTGGTGCTCACCTGCGAACATCTTGTAGACACCTGTTTAAGGAGTTGGCAATTCTGACTACTGCTTCACAATATATTTATTTCCTCATAAAGTTTGTTGTAAATAATCCACTACAGTTCAAAAGGAACAATGATGTACATAATTACAATACTAGAAGATAAAATCACATTCATTACTCAACATTAAGGTTGTCTTTTGTGACTTAATTCAGAAATCTGGTTTCAAGCTAAACTTTTCTGAAGGCACTAGGGAAAACAGCAGATCGGTGACCTGCATTGATAATATTATTACCAACTACAAATTTGACAATGGAAGTAAGCACAAATATGGCTTAGACGTGGGTATTTCAGATCACTCAGCTTTGTTTATTGAGCTCCCAAAAGCAAATAATCTAAAGCCTCCAGAAGTGTATATAAAAAGGGATCTCAATAAAAGTAAAACAGATTTATTCTGCAGTAAATTTAGTATAATAAGCTGGCCTGTAGACCACAACAGTTCAAGCACGATAAACTATGACAAATCCACAAATTGTTTCTTAGAAGTATTTAATGAATCATTTACTCGTAGATCTAAGCAAAGGAAGTAAATGGTAAACTCAAATGGACTGCAACAGGAATAAAAATTTCTCATGGATGAGTTAAAATCAAACAGAAATCCGGAATTTGTTTCTTACGTCACACAGCATAAAGCTGTATTTATGAAAGTTGTAGTGGCAGATAAAAAACTGGCAAATGATAAATTCATACGAGAACACAGAAATAAGACAAAAACATTGTGACCAGTTGTTCAATCTGAATTAGGAGCCAAAGTAAAAATTCATGAGATTTTGAAAATTAGACTTGAAAATGAAGTTATAGTAAACCCTGTTCAGATGTCAAGTTGTTTCAGTGAATTCTTCCTAAATGTAGTAAGATCAGATGTGGATATGACATTCTGTCAAGGCATCACAAATTTGGAAAACAGCCAGAACACATCTTTTAAACAATTTGAAAAAATCACCCAAAGGGATGTGGAAAAGGAAATATTGTCTCTAAAAATCAAAACCTCACATGGGTGGGATGAAATTACCACATCCGTAACGAAGTGTGTGT
Source organism: Schistocerca serialis cubense (assembly GCF_023864345.2). Classification (NCBI taxonomy): domain Eukaryota; kingdom Metazoa; phylum Arthropoda; class Insecta; order Orthoptera; family Acrididae; genus Schistocerca; species Schistocerca serialis. The sequence goes on from NC_064639.1 coordinate 920,357,875, forward strand.
ACGATATTATTTCTCAACCACTGTCAATTATTATAAATCATGAACAAGGATGTTTTCCAAATGTATTGAAATATGCTGAGATCAAACCTATATTCAAAAAAGGATTGAAGAATGGAGAATTACTGCCCTATCTCTCTTTTGCCGGTCTTCTCTGAAATGTTTGAAAAGATTGCATCAAAATTGATAAATTTCTTACTGTAAATGATGTGATTTTTAAAAACCAGTTTGGATTCCAACAGGGTAAAAGTACTGTGAATACTATAAATGAGTTTATCCAAAAAATATGATAAGGGTAGAAAGGTCACAGGAATATTCTGTGATCTAACTAAAGCTTTCCATTCAGTGAACCATGTATTACTCCTCCACAAATTACAGATATATGGAACCGGGGACATTGCTTTAAAATGGTTTAGCTTGAGGGGGATTACCGGGTTGGTTGCACCAATAATCACACACATTTAGCAATAGTTCATTTATTAACCATAACACATACAAGGGTCACAATACAGGTTTGATCTCAGCATATTTCAATACATTTGGAAAACATCCTTGTTCATGATTTATAATAATTGACAGTGGTTGAGAAATAATATGGCAGAACAGCCAAAGATAATGCTTAGAGTCCAAAGATGAATGCATATCGATGTTGGTGTCAATTTCATCAGTGCCACAAAGCCCCCCCCCCCCCCCCTCTCCCTGCAGTACAGAGTACTTTTGAAAGGCCGAGGGGGGGGGGGGGTGACTATGGCGTCAGCAGGGGCAGTCCGCAGGAGCCGGATCACGGTCAGCTCGACAGCGTCGTCGGGGAGATGTGTGGGTAGATGTCGTGAAGGAAGGTTCGGTCGGTCACCAAATCTGGAAGTCGTTGAATTGAGGCGGGCATCGTGCTGGTCGTGCGGCAACACGTAGGCCGGCAGTTTGCGGGTGGAATGGAGCGATGATGATGATGTCTACAGTGGGCGTGACAAACACACGAAGCATGTCCAGGTCGACGTTGGGTGGGAGGAGAACACATTTCACCAGGTGGCAGGGAATGGCAGAGGTTGTGTCATGAGCACTGGATGAAGAGAAACACATGACGAACAGTATATAATTGTGCAGTATTATTGAGGTGTCTTAGATTATGTCTGGGGGGACAGGCACAAACACTTTGAGCGAGGGCACGTTCAAGACAGTGGGGAAGGGGGGGGGGGGGGGGGGAGCGTGAGAAACCTCGACAGGGCGAGGCAGGCGACAGTGGAGAGGTCGAAGGGACCGGAGAAAGGCCCGGCGGCCAGGGCATGATCGTAGGTAAGCTCAATGTGGGGAGCATGAGGTCACTCAACGCGGAGTGCGTGAGACCGGAGTAGAGGGTGAGGCCAGAGGAAAGCTCGACGATTGGAGCTGGAAGTCACTTGATTGAGTGTGTAAGTCCGACATGGAGGGAGTGGTCGGAGCGTCGTGAGCCACGACAGTGAGTGGCGTGATTGTGGCCTGAAGGAGGGTAGAAGAAGGCTCAACATGAGCAGGCTTAAATAATGTTGAGAGAGACTGTAACAGCTGAATCTTTCATCTGGATGTCATAGGTGTTGCCTGAGCGCCGGAGAACTCGGTACGGGCCGGTATATGGAGGTTGGAGGGGAGCACGGACAGTGTCATCTCGGAGCATGCAATTGTCCAGAGATTTCGGGACGTGAACCTTAGGGCAGGAATGGCTGGTGGGCAGAGGGATATGGAGGTTGATGAAGTGGTGTATGATGCGGTCCGTGAAGGAAGGTAAGTCAGACTGAGGGAGAGAAGCTGAAGGGCTCACAAGTTCACCAGGGAGAACAATGTTCTGGCCATATACGAACTCGGCTATTGTGCCTTTGAGGTCTTCCTTATAGATTGCACGAATGCCGAATAACACAAGGGGAAGGGCCTCCGTCCATAGAGAGTTGTGGCATCGAAGAGCCGCCTTGAAAGTGCGGTGCCAGCACTTGACTAGCCCGTTACTTTGCGGGTGATATGCTGTGGTACAGATGTGCCAGATGCCACAAATCCCATTGAACAGGGCCAACTCAAATTGTTTGCCCTGGTCAGTCGTGATGATAGCTGGACATCCGAAATGCAATACTCATGACTTGACCAAAGCTCGAGCAACAGTTTCTGCCGTAATATTGCGGAGGGGGACAGCCTCGACCCAGCGAGTTGTGTGGTCAATAGACCAGAGAACATAACGAAAGCCGTTAGAGGGGTAGAGAGGGCTGACAATGTCAATGTGAATATGCTGGGAACACCCAGGTGGGATTGAAAAGGCGCCGAGGGGGGTTGAAGTGTGCTTGTGAACTTTGCAGCATTGGCATGCGACGCAAGAGCGTGCCCATTGCTGGCAGTCCTTGTTGACATTTCTCCACACAAAGCACTCCGCTACGAGGCGGGTGGATGCACGAACACCAGGGGTGGGCTAAATTATGCAGTGCGTTGAAGACAGCTTGACGGAGTGTGGTTGGAATGAGGGGGCGTAACGTGCCCATACTGTCTTCGCACCAGGTGCAAACGAAGTGTAGTGAAATCAGGTTTTGTGTTTCCTCGTTGGTTATTTGGAGGTTAGGCAGTTCAGAGAGGTCTAACAGTGAATGGACGGTGTTGACTCGTGAAAGGAAATCAGCAACTATATTGTCAGCACCCTTTATGTGTCTGACATTGGTGGTGATCTGAGATATGAAGTCCATGTATCCGAAGTGGCGAGGAGGCGGGTCAGCTGGGAGGTTTGTAATGGCCACAGCCGGGGGTTTGTGGTCCGTTAAAACATAGAAAGGGCATCCCTCAACGTCAGTCTTAAAATGCTTAATTGCTTCGTACACTGCGAGCAGCTCCCTGTCAAACACGGAATATTTCTGTTGTGCATTGGTGAGCTTGCACGAGAAGAACTGCAGAGGTGAAGTTTGGCCATCGATTGTCTGGCTAAGGGCAGCGCCAATGGCAGTATCGCTTGCGTCAGTGGTGATAAAAAGCTGCACATTGGGATGAGGAGGCGTGATGGTGCAGGGCTCGGCAAGAAGATTTTTGAGGGCAGTGAAAGAGTCAGTCATAGCAGGGGTCCATGGAAAGGACCGAGATTCAGAAGTGTTGGTGCCTGCCAAGGTGTCCGTCATTGGAACCTGAATCTCCGCAGCCCGAGGCAGATGTCGGCAGTAATAATTAACTGTCCCCAGAAAGCGCCGGAACTCTTTGAATGACGAAGGTCTGGGTAGGTTTAGTATTTTTTGTACTTTCTCAGGGGGTGGTGAAATACCGTTGGCAGAGACCCGAAAACCAAGAAAAGTGACAGCGGGTTGATGCAGCTGCAATTTGTCCTGGCTGATGTCGATGACTGCTGCTGTGAGAGTGTTCATAACAGTTTGCACATGTTGCCCTCAACAGAGGAGCTGAATGCAAGAATGTCATCAAAATATGCAAAGCAGAATTTTAGGTCAAATAGCACTTCATTGATGAAGCGTTGCCAGGGCTGGGTTGCGTTTTTCAGACCGAAGGGCAAGAATTGAAACTGAAATAACCTGATCGGGGTGGTTATTGCTGTCTTCTTGATGTCTTCAGATGCCATGGGGATCTGGTGGTAGGCCCATTTGCAATCAATGACAGAGAACGTGGTCGAACCTGCGAGGGAACTGGTAAAGTCGGCACTATTGGGTATGGGGTAGGTGTCCGTAATTGTTGGTGCATTTAGTCAACGGTAGTTTCCGCATATGCGCCAGAACCCGTCTTTCTTGGATGTCATATGTATGGGTGTAGACCAGCTACTGGCAGAGGGTTCGTTGATGCCAGAGCTTAGTGGTTCAGAAATCTGATTTTTAAGGTCAGAGAAGCGCTCGGGACAAAGTCAACGTGGTTGACTGGAGATCGGGGGACCAGGCGTGAGGCGAAGCTTGTGAACCGTGCCGTTGGTAGTGATGAAAATGTTGCCGGCAGCACGGGAGGCAGTTTGTTTATAATGTGTGACGGGTGGGGCAGGCGAGGCGTGGTCATTGTGTTCGGAGCCACTCGGCGGATCCGACATGAGCCGAGGTGGTGAAGTGTGCCAGGAGTCAATGCGACAAGATGGCCGCTGGCCCAAAGCAGTGGCACCATGGTCGGGTGAGCTCGGTAGAGCTCGTGAGCCATCAGTGAGTCCATTGTCTGAGGGTGAAGCCTGTGGCAGCATGGTTGCGGGCAAAACGCTTGGCCCGAGTGCACTGTTTGTCTTGTCAGTGGCGGTCACATGGTGGTGCGCAGGAGCTGAAGTTGCATAGTTTGAGGTGCTGTCCGCAAGGGGTAGGATAGGAACCATCATTTTGGAAACACGTGACGCTCACCACGCATGCACACTTGTGTTCGGCCGAGTGTCAAACGCTGCCGTGTTAGGAGGGTGGGGCCCTGTGGAACTGTCAGTACACCTTATGGCACTCTTGATAGCACAACTGCGAGGGGTAGCAGGAGGTAAACACACGAAGGCTCGATTGCCGGGATTGAAAGCAGATTTAGTGCACTTACTGACCTGGTTTGTCCTTGCTTTAGCGTCTGTAATTCCTTTGCTGCATCGGAGAGCTGGAGCTGTGTTATGTGGAGCCGGAGGGAGAGCTCTAAGTTTTCCTTGCATAGGCGAGCGACGTGTTCAAGCTCAACAAGGCACTTGTGCGTGGTTTCTTGTAACATTGTCAACAGAGACGAGCATGTATGGATGAGATGAGCCCTGACTGATGTGTCAAGGGGGGGGGGGGGGGGGGTTGCTCGACGGAGCACAGGGGAAGTGAGTTTTGGACAGGTGATGAAACACGGTGTTTTGCACTAGGTCCGGTGAAAGTTTGTAGTGTCGCAAGAAGTCAATGCCCAGTATAGGTTCCTCAATATTGCACACTAAAAAAGTCCACTCAAGGTTGCAGTTTTTGGAGAGTGTAATGATGTGGGGAGTTGAACCCGGGCATCGTAGTTTAGTTGAATTCACGGCTTGCAGTGAAGTATGATGAGGGTGGATGTCTGACAATGCTAAGGACGTAGGCAGCAGTGAAACATCGGCGCCTGTGTCCACTGGGAAAAAGTATTCCGACGAAATGTCTTTAATGTAAATTCGTCCGCAATTATCTGGTCGGTCCCAGACAGAATGGAGCACTGGGCGGTGCCTGTCATGTTGTGCGCAGGAGGCGGCACCCGGACCTACTTGCGATTGGCGTTTGGGAAGTAGCACGGTGGTCTGCAGTTCCGTGCTGCCTCACCAACCGTGTGTGGAAGTAACAGTACGGGTAGTGCGGTTGCATTTCCGGGTGCAGCAGGTTCAGTTGCAGGAGGGGGTGTGACTGTGGGCAGAGCCGGTGACATCCCAGTTGCTTGTTTACTGCTTCCCGGAGTGAGTGGAACGGTCGGCACAGTACGGCCCTGGCCACGTCCGGACGCAGGGCGATGAGCCTGAACCTGAGACTAGTCAGGTAGGCAGTGGCTGGTGAAATAGAGCAGTGATGCATCATGTAGCTCGTCAGCAATTGTCATTCTTTGCTCGACAGATTCAGGAGACCTTTGAGCCAGAGCAAAGCAGATGTGAGGAGATAGTTTATCTGACCAGATGGTGAGGAGAACTGTGGCAGAGAGTAGATCAGCACTCACCAGGGCACGTAGCCATCTCCAGAGCTGGGAAGGTTTTTCGTTGCCTAGTTGCTTGATGTGGAGCACTTGCCATATTGCTGCCTCAGTTGAGCGTGCAAGCCGACGGAGAACTGTCTTTTTGGCTAGAGTGTACAAGGTAGATGAGTCCAGGGGCATCGACCAGGTCAGCAATCAAGTCCTCCTGGTCGTGCAGGTGGGTAATGAGGCACAGAAACCTGGTTGACTCATTGAGTTTGTAATGGCCGAATACCTTGTCCACAATTTTGAACCAGGTTGTTGCTCTGTCGGGATTAAATGGCGGCAGTGTCAGTAAGCGTTGTATAATGTTCGGAAGAACAGGTTGAGTTGAGTTCGTCGGGGCACTGCCTGAATCGAGCTGTTGTTGCTGTAGTATTCCAGGAGAGTGTGCCTCCAGGGGATGTGGCAACGATGGCTGTTCGGGTGGCAATGTGAAGGTGACACATTGTGGTTGAGCGCAATCCGTCGCGACGCGCAACGCCGATGTGGGTGAGACACCATAATGTGTCGATTGCAGTTGCAGAAGCTCAACACGTTGCGGGTGTGTTCGGATTGATGCGTTGCGGAAGACCGACGCGGATGAGGCACCGAGATGTGCCAAGAATGGTAGCGGAAGCTCAACTGGAGCTGGCGCGAGAGCGACAGGTGAGTAAAAGTTCAAAGTTTGAGAACGCGTGTTAGTCCGCGGAAAGCTCAATGTGTGATTAGAGCTGGGGCCACCTGTGTCGCAGGGAGGCTGCGGAGGTGCGGGCTGTCCAGAAGCACAGTGTGGGAAATGATGTCATATGTGGGACGGAATGTGTGAATATTCACTGTTCATAGTCACTCCACTCAAAACGGTGTGCGGATAAGGTGCATGTCATGGCACAAAACACTGAGGTGCAGCAGTGGGATGGAGGTGGAGGTCAGGCACAGATAACAAGTTATTGTTCCTGTTGCAGGTCAAGGTATCGAAGTAGGAAGGCATGTGCTGATGCTGAACCGAGGCAGGTGTGGGCGTGTTCAGATGCGGAGGAGGTAGACCTGTGAACAAAGCAGTTCCGGCCACATGGCAGATATCTGCATGGTCCTGCACGGATTTCGGCATAGCAAATCGTTGTCCTGGCGGTAGCAGATTGTCCGACGAAGCATTTGCAGAAACCGGCATTGGTCCCGCACTGCACGGAGATCTGTAAGAGGTAACTGCAGAGTCGATGAGGGGGGGGGGGCACATGTGGTGGGAATAAAGACGTTTGATAGCCTCACTTATTATTGCAGGCTCTAAAACGTCCAGCAAAATTGGCGGAATCATCGAGTGAGAGGCATCGTGTTGCAGTCCTGGCGGGTGTACATCGCCCGTAACACGATGCATGTTGATCTCAAAATCTGGCATTAGGGGCTGGGCCAAAGTCATTGTTCAAATGCTGTGTCGATGTAATACACGCGAAAATAACCGACACGGAGGTCGCGGACACAGTAAAATGGCGAAAATGGAAGACGTTACAACTCGGGGTCACCAGTGAGGAGGATTACCAGGTTGGTTGCACCAATAATCACACTCATTTTGCAATAGTTAATTTATTAACCTTAACACATACAAGGATCACAAATATCTGAACTGAACGTGGTGGAACAGCCGAAGATAATGCTTAGAGTCCAAAGATGAATGCATATAATATTGGTGTCGATTTCACTGGCGCCACAAGCTCTTACCTGTCAGATAGAAAACAAAGACTAATGTTAACTTCAAATGGAACCAATTATTTCTCAGAGTGGAAAACAGTTCCCCAAGGAGTCCCACAAGGTTCGATATTGGGTCCCTATCTGTTTCTTTTTTATGTAAATGATCTACCACTTGCTATTGATGTTCATCCAGTCTTATTTGCTGATGATACGTCAGTTCTAATTGAAAATGTGGTATCTGCAAGTATTCCACAAAAAGCAAAAAATACTTTAGAAAAACTCAAATCTTGGTTCCATTAAAATGGACTAAAACTAAATGTAACTAAAACCAAAATGAGGCAATTTAAAGCTAAATTACTAGAAAGGAATGAAATAAAGATAACTTGCAATGATCAGGATATCACAGAAGCAAACCACGTGAAGTTCTTAGGCCTAAATCTTGATAAAAATTGAAATTGGAAGGTACACATAGATTACTTAGCAAATGCAGCTTGGCATTTGCAATGTGTATTTTGTCAGGTGCCACAAACATGGATACCAGAAAGATAGTTTATCACTGCTACTCTGAGTCAGTTATTTGTTATGGCTTAATCTTCTGGGGAAATTCAGCAAATGTCACTAGGGTCCTAGTATTACAAAAGAAAGTAATTAGAAACATGTGCATTGAAAAAAAAAAAAAAAAAAAAAAACCACGGGAATCCTGTTGACCATTGTTAAAAAATTTAAAAATACTATCTGTCCCCTCACTTTATGTATATGAGGTGGTGATGTTCTTATATAAAAATCTACATACACTAGTCTTTTTCTGTTTTGACCACAACTGCAGCACACTTGCCACAGAGATAATTTCAAACTTCCAGCACACCGTTTAAAACTTTATGCCCAAACGTCGGAGTATATGTGGTTAAACAATTTCAGTAAAATAAACTTGTGTAGCTGTAACTTAGAAATGTAAAATATAATGTAAACTTTTGTATTTCTCTTAAAAAAGAGAAAAAGTTTCTTTTTGTAAACCTTGACATGTCTCCTATACATCAAATCAAATGATTTGAAAATTGTACATATCGCATGTGTCTTTAGCAAAGAAACGGGTGCACAATGTTGCAACAAACATTTTTTACCACTTGCCCAGTGATATAAAATGTCTAACAGATAGTGAGGCAAAATTTGAAAATAAATTGAAAAGTTTTTTCCTGACAACTCCTTCTACCATGTAGAAGAACTTCTATGTTTGTAATGGGTAAAAGGTGGTGGGTAGGAATCACTAACTCAATCTGTATCATTTCAGGGAAAGAAGAAAAAAATATATGGTGGTGTTTAAAGCACAAATAAATGTATAAATTAATCTGCAATATGAATGTAAAATGACTCATTCCGCATCATGACAATTTATTGTGCAAAATGATCCATGAAACATGAAAGTAGCTAACTAACTAACTAACCAAACAACTTGAGCACCATCATTACTCTGATGTTGTATGACTTTTTATGCTGTGGTTTGATTAGCTCTACTCATAACCAATTTTTGAAAACATAATGTAATTGGACAGATAAAAAACCTACTCATTAAGTGGCAGCAAGAGAAAACAAATATAAAAGGTGTTATAGTCTGGAAGTTTGAACAGATTATTGGTACTACAGAACAGACCATTTAGGTTAATGTGTGGGCTACGTTCTGAAACCTTTGTCCATCATAAATATTTAACAATAACACTCCAGCATTAAACAGCCCTCAATTCCTCCAATGCATCCACAGTAACAATAACACTCCAGCACTAAACAGCCTTCTATTCCACTGATGGACCCACAGTCTTTTTTACATCTCTCCGTTTCCCTTGCCTCCTCCCCCCCCCCCCCCCCAACCCCCTTCCCCCACACATCATCTAACCTCTAAATTCAGACTGCACCTAGCTGTCCTACCCTCTCTCCACCTGATCCTGTATGCTCCCACAAGTGGTCCCCTACCCCTACCCTGTTATCCCTCCCCCTCATCACCCCAGCCTCCACCTTACGCCACACCAGCCAGATGCTTCTCCCACTGTGCGTGCACTGCTGCTTGTTGTAGTCTGGCCTCAGCAGTCAGGGACTGTGGTCACGTGTGTGTGAGTTTAGTTTGTGTGAGTCTGTGTGCGTATGATGTCTAATTGCAATGAAGGTCTTATTGGCTGAAAGCTTATGTGTTTGACAGTCTTTTTGTTGTGTCTATCTGAGACTCAACTTCTGCACTATATGGTGAGTAGTGATCTACCACTTTCATAATATTGTCATTATTCCATCCTGGATTTTACAGTTTGATTTTAACAATATATTCCTTATATTTGTACAAACTTATATTTTTTGTGAACAGTAGAAGCAAAGTAAATAAGTGCATCGGTACACGTAATTATGACAGTAGAAATAAGGCTAGCTACTTCAGGCAGAGGACAAAATTAAAAATAACTGGCAATAGTCCTTATATTATGGGCAGATACGGTTCAACAAGCTCCCACATACTCTGGAAACTTGTGAAGTAAAGCTGTTCCTCAGGGAGTTAAAGGCTTTCCTAGTTAATAAGTGCTTGTACCACTCAGTCAGTTCTAAGCTACATGTCCCCTGTTGCAACATGTAATATATTTAGAATATTAAGATGAATATATGTACCACCATTACATGTAAGTACTATTTTTTATCAATTTATTACTTGACATTTGTATAACATTTCCAGAAGTTATCAGCTCGATGGCTACATACAAAAAAATGTAAATAAATAAATCACAATAAGTTTAATATAGCAAAATTAACAAGAAAGCTTCAAAAGCTTTTGAGCCATGTTTAAGATTTAGAAAGCTTCTGCTTTGAAGAACCTGCTTCTACCTTTTATTTTAACTATAATTATAGCATCTAACAGATTAGCCTCAAACACAACTCAAATCATATCTGCTGGACAATTCCTTCTACAACAAGAAAGTATTTGTGAATGTACAGTTAACTTCTTGTGCTAATAAACAGGAAGTTTAGAAAAAGTTTCCCATGTTCATACAGGTTATGGCACTGATCCCACAAATACATATATGGAAATAAATACTTGTTAAGATATAGGCCATGTTATTTGTGTCTTGAATGGTCAATACTCAGTGCTATAGACTGTTTTCCTGTTGATATTTTGTTGCTCATTTCTTAATGCTTTGTGTTTGTCTCTGTACACAGTCTTCCACTATGGTGATGCTGTAAGACATAGTGCATATGCAACTGCCTCCTAGATCAGCTTTTCTATATTTATGATTCTGAAGTTGTGCTGTCATCAGAATCAAATTAGCGATTCCACGGCATGTATGTGACATGAAGTTTTATTATTTCACATGGGAAATGACAAATATTTTATTTTGCTATGGTTTAGCCAATATTATAAATCACACTTGACACGTGCACTAAACTGCATCTCCAATGCCAAATGCCATCTAACAAGATGGTGTGCAGGTTGTTCCAGTGAAATGATACAGTAATAAACCCTGTCCAGATGTCAAATTGTTTCATTGAGTTCTTCTTAAACATAGTGAGGTCAGATGTAGAAATAGTTGCCATCAACACAATGAAAATTTCATAAGCTTGGGAAACAACTCAAACTCATTTCTCAAACAGTTTGAAATAATCACCCAACAGAGTATACAAACAAAATTTTTTTCTTTAAAAAATAAAACCTTATCTGGGTGGGATGAAATTCCCACTGTAGCGGGGCTTTAAATTTCGCCGTGCTACACTCGTTCCCTCAGATAAAAAATATCCCGTCGCAGCGGTATGAGCGCTCGACGGCAGAGAAAATACTAAAATGGTAACACTTTTTTTGTTTTCTATCCGTTTTTTGTTTTGTCTCTTGATAGCGGAAGCTTAAGGCAGGCGTGATCGGATGCTGACGTAAAAACTTAATGGCTAATCTTGATCTGATTGTAATGTGTAGACAGTGTGGAAGTTATTAAGAAATTCGGTGGATGGAAGTAGCAAAGTGAATTAAATTGCATACAGTATCAAGATGATTTTAATTGGTATAAATTAGTGATCCCTGGACTATTACAAGATTTCGGAGCAGATTTTTTCACGCTGAAATGAAGGAGATTTTTGAAGACGTGGACGCCGCCCGAAAGAAGATAAGTTAATCTGGTAAAGGATGATCTCTCGTCTACGCCACTTCCCCCTGTCAGTTACATTCTGTTATTCTCTGTTTCTTTTCAATAACTTTTGTAGTGAAAATTTGTTTAACTTTTGCTCAAAAACGCCACAAGGACCACCCCAACAATAGCTTTTCCGAATAACGAAGTCCGATAGCTTTTCCGTAATACAAAGTCCGATCTGCATTTCTTTCATTCTTTCCGTTTTTCATAGTCTTTCTTCTCCCATTTTTTTTATTAACCACTACACCACACCTGTAATCAAGAGGGTGTATAGTATCATTTCATAACCACTGACAGTTATCATAAAGAAATCTTTTGAGCCGATATGTTTTTTAAATATATTGAAATATGCTAAGATAAAACCACTATTCAAAGAGTGAATGACAGAAGATTTGGGGAATTACCACCTTACCTCTTTTCTGCTTGTACTTTTTAAAGTGTTTGAAAAGATTGCAGCAAGACAAATACAAAAAATTCTTACTGTAAATGACATGTTTTTTAAAAGCCAGTTGAGATTCCAACGAGGAAAAAGCTCTGCAAAAGCAATCAAATTGTGGTGTTGATAGGTTACTGCATTCAACTGATAATCGTATCCCGTTCCCATACTGGCGACCTCGAAGTTTCTACGTTTTCTGCGACTTCTGCACTGGATGTTGTAAATCAACAGTTTATGCGCATGACACCATCCATCCTCACCCAATGCTTTGTTAGAAGATTTGGAAGCAAAACAATGATCGCCGAACGTCTTCATTCCTTCGCCAATGACCGGTTCTACATTAATTCACAGTGATTCGTGATCTCAAGCCACATTAACTTAAAACTTTGTCGTTCTACAACGGTCGAATGCTACGGAGCTAACACAAACAATGGACTCGGGTTTTGTGTTGCTGGACTGCGCTCACCAACGTGTGAAGTGAATAATATTCAGAACTATGTACCTACTGATCGATTGTATAATGCTCAAAGTGATCAACACTGTCACACATACTTTGACTCTCAACAGACCACAACAACAGTTACTGCTGTGTGCAGCACCCCCAATATTGCAAAATGCACCCGGCCACTATCAACCGCGACCTGTTCCCGTTTTGCCTCATTGGCAAACTACTCAAGAATATTGTATTGTGCACAAGTCTCCATGCTCACTTAAGAAGAAATTAAATTTTGGTCATACGAGTTACCGCAGACCCAAACCCCCCCCTCACTCACAAGGGGCCCCGGTTTTGGTCGCTCAGGCGCTCGCGTCTCCCACAGCGCTGCCTGTGTCTGCTGCGCCGGCCTTCCATGTTATGTCCGGGGTGGGTCAATTCAATTCAGTACCTGTAATCTCTGGTCCAGTTTACAGGACTCCCAAATGTATTGCGCAACCGCTCGTTCCCACGGTACCGACCGTGGCAGCCATGTTGTGTTTTCGCAACACATCAAGGACAATGCAAACTGCCATTGCTACGGACATGTTTGCCAGTAACACACCTATGCCTACTGTGCCAGTCTGCTGTACGGCCTCTCCTACCATGGACCAGCCGGTTTTCCAAGGGACACCGAAGCCGCCTTCATCCCCTCCCCCTGGTCGTCTGCCAAATCTGCCCCCTTTATAATAGGACAACCCTGTATTATGGTTTGCGCTTGTTGAGCATCTTTTTGAGTTGCATCATGTGTCCGACGACAACTCTAAATTCCTGTGTTTCGTCACACACCCCATGATCACTCAGACTTAATTTGTGATCTACTCCTCTTGCCACTGCCTCCACCAAAGTACGAGGTTGCGAAGAACACGATCATGGACTGACTTGCCTGCTCACCACAAGAATTATTCATCATGATCTTGTACAAGGAACACCTGTGGGACCAAACTCCATCACAACTCTGGAGCTGCCTTCAGTTGCTCGTCAGTGAGCATACAATGCTGGACGTCACTCTGTGGGTGGTATGGTCCGCCAAATTGCCTACTGACCTACAGATTCACCTGCTACTGCACTCCTTCGAGTCAATTGGCTCTCCTCTCCGCATTGCGAACCAGCTGTATGTATTGCTATGACAACACCAACCAGCTCACCACTCACCGCTGGTCGGCACAACTGCTACTGTTTACCGGCCGTCTGCTGGCAGAGGCAGAGCTTGCTCCACATCTGTGCTCTCTACACTGCCTGGCAGTATCCACTCACTCTCTCCACTCTCCGAACATTCCAGTGCCAGTATACACGCCAGAACAAATTGACGAGGACAAGCCTCCTCCGCTGCCACAGTCACCACCACCACCACATCCGGCTCATCTGTACTGCTGGTACCACAAGGTTTTCAGTGATAATGCTAAGAAGTACCGGTTACCTTGCCAGCAACCAAGCCAACCACAGGACCTAAAAGATGCCGAGTCCTGCAGGCAACCTCACAGGCGTCCCCATACATTGCACTCCGTCCACTCGTCTGCCCGGCCAAGCGGTCATTTGTATGTGACTGACATTTCGTCACGGCTTGTTTTCCTAGTGGCACTGGTACTGATGTGTCTATCATACCTACATCGATGGCTCTCCCTGTCTTTTCACTGACGAGGTCACTTCTGCGAGCTGTCGACATATCAATGTTACAAACCTCAGGCTCTGACAAAGTTACGGTGCACCCATTTCCTTCTCTGTGTTTTCCGTGAACTTTCTACATTGCTGACTTCGATGAACCAATTCTCGGTATGGATTTTCTGTCCCATTACAAACTCTCTCTGAACGTGGTTCAGGGCTCAATGATACACCATAGCACTAACACTCAGATATTGTGCTCCCGCACTTATGTTCCATGTTCTGTTTCTCTTGCAGCATGTGAGTTAATACATGAGTGATCTGCCCTCATGGGCAACATTATGACCTGCGTCACTAACCTACTGTCAGAATGCGACTCGGCAGCACAACTCTGCTGGCAAAACGATGAGCTGAAACAACAAATAGCACACACTTACAATGAGCTCATTGCGGCTCGTACCTCGCTGCTGAAACCGCAGTCCACAGTGCTACCATCTAACCTTGTTTCTCCAGCAGACACTGGCTCAGACACTCAGCAGGTTAATCCAAAAACATTTATTGCGTCTGACAATTCATGTCCGGTAGACACCACACCCCCGAAGCAGTCGCCACGTTCAGTGCCATGTGTTTCAAACAGTGCTTCTAATGACAGTCGCATGCACAATGCGACCATGCCTACCACTCAGGCAGCCGCCCCGCGTGTTGATAAACATTCCTCCTCCCTCGTGTGGTAATCGCATGACTCAGCGGCCATCACTCTTCCGCACGCGACGCCAATGCCTCTCTCACCCGTGCCGGTTACACAAGGCAAGGCTGACAACATACAGTCACTGCACATCCCGACCCGCTCCATGCTGCGCACGCAGCCAACCTCACCAAACAAGTGCACGCCGTGCTCACGTAATAGGCATGTGACATTCATGCTGCCTTTTCCCCAACCGTGCTCATGGTTATGCCTTGTCATGCCCCACTCGTCCA